>NC_135506.1:77732323-78057061 GCF_052857255.1 Amblyomma americanum
TAATGTGTTGTGCTTATCAGTTTGATAATATTACTTAGATTAATAAATCGCTTAAATAAAATTATTTATAAAGCAGCAGAAAAAACAACCATGACGTGGTGGGATCCGAACCCACGACCTCCGAATATCGCGTCCGGTGCTCTTACCAACTGAGCTACGGCGACGGCTGTCCAATATGCTGCTCTCGTGGGTATTTATGTTTATTTGGTGTACGCGAACCTTGAGAGTGTTCACCAGCGCCACCCTCGTCCATAGCGGCGGACGTAGCATGTCCTGTAATACCGCGAGCGTGACGTGGAACGTCATCTAAGGGCGAGAGCGGAAACTGTGCGAGAGCCCTCTTAAGCAACCTGTGGCATCAAGACTGCCAGAACCGAGACCCTCGTTGAGCTATTAGCAGACAAGGTAAAGTAAATGAGGGGCTCATTTGACAAACTTATGAAGGGAGCCAACAGTCACCGAAACCAAGATGAATAGGGGAACGTTATTTTTCTTTAATGTGTTGTGCTTATCAGTGGGATAATATTACTTAGATTAATAAATCTCTTAAAGAAAATTACTTATAAAGCAGCAGAAAAAACAACCATGCCGCCGGTTGGATCAGAACCCACGACCTTTGAATATCGCGTCCGGTGCTCTTACCAACTGAGCTACGGCGACGGCTGTCCAATCTGCTGCTCTCGTGGGTATTTATGTTTATTTGATGTACGCGAACCTTGAGAGTGTTCACCAGCGGTTTTTTCTGCTGCTCATAAGTAATTTTCTTTAAGCGATTTATTAATCTAAGTAATATTATACCACTGATAAGCACAACACATAAAAAAAATAACGTTCCCCTATGCACCTTGGTTTCGGTGACTGTTGGGTCCCTTCATAAGTTTGTCAAATGGGCCCCTCATTTACTTTACCTTGTCTGCTAATAGCTTAATGAGGGTCTCGGTTCTGGCAGTCTTGATGCCACAGGTTGCTTAAGAGGGCTCTCGCACAGTTTCCGCTCTCGCCTTTAGATGACGTTCCACGTCACGCTCGCGGTATTACAGGACGTGCTACGTCCGCCGCTATGATCGAGGGTGGCGCTGGTGAACACTCTCAAGCCTCACGTACACCAAATAAACATAAATACCCACGAGAGCAGCAGATTGGACAGCCGTCGCCGTAGCTCAGTTGGTAAGAGCACCGGACGCGATATTCGGAGGTTGTGGGTTCGGATCCCACCGGCGGCATGGTTGTTTTTTCTGCTGCTTGATAAATAATTTTCTTTAAGCGATTTATTATTCTAAGTAATGTTATCGCACTGATAAGCACAACACTATAAAAAAAATAACGTTCCCCTATGCACCTTGGTTTCGGTGACTGTTGGCTCCCTTCATATGTATATATAGATAGATATATTTCTGAAATAGACGCCAGTTGCTAGTCAGCGCCTGTGTTGTGTTCTCGCTTCGTCCTCTGTGTTAGCGCTGTTTCCAAAATGATCGTAAACCAACAAGCCCAACTCTCCCTTCTTCTGATGGTATATAACCTAGGTCACTTCAAATTTTCGCTATCTCCTTCGGTTTTCTAAAGCCAGCGTCGCTTGTAAATGGTGCTTACACTATAACATCGAGAGGTTTAAGTAACCCCTAAACAAGTCCGGCTCCTCAAGTACGAAGTAGAAATAGCGACAACTCATTGTGCCTCACCCTAGCCCCACGAGATCGTTTACTCCGTGGCCGCCCACTCCGACCATTTAACCTGGATAGGGCGCATTGTCGTCCGTGTCCAAAAGCTAGTTCTCCTTTACATCATTGCAGCTGGCCAGCAAAGTCACCCAGTAATTTCAGCTGTGAAATACTGCGCCGATGGGCCGATGTAGGCGCTTTATAAGTCAGGAATATCCCCGAGACAGCTTTCACCGAGACATAGACTGGAGTAAGTGACGCTGTCTCTTTGTTACTAGTGTATCCGACTGAAAATAACCGGTAAACTTTTGCACTGACAAAAATTTTTGTGAACCTTGAATCGAAAGCTTGTAGGAAGTCTGCAAACGCACTGACTCTGCTGTACCGTTCACCGGGAATAAGTTCGGCTAACCGCAGTCGCTCTGCCCCGTACAGCGTGCGAACTTGATTTTCAATGCGGCGTCAGATGCTTAGTTTTACACCGCAGGAAAGCCGGTCACAATGCAACTATCCATAAGAAATTGAGCTTTCAGTAAACTTTATTCAAAGCCTGCACGTTTACCGCAGCAACGTTTTTAGGTACCTAGGAGTCTAAATATTAGTGCATGACTGCGTAATAATTGCCTTATATTCATATGAAGCTACATACTCTGGTGTACCGTCTTTTCCAAAAGTAACCAGGCAACATTATTTGCTTCTCAGCGGTATAGTGGAGCATTTATAGCACGACACGCTCGAAATCTCTGTAAGGTAAGCAGAACCCTTGTCCTTTCTTTTCACTTTTGATCTTTATAGAGAAGACGCGAGGCTCCTGAATACGAGCGACAGGCAAACCATGCTGCCTGCAGTTACTTTTGGCAAAGACGATACGCTCTGACGGACCGAGAAATATCTTTAACAGTACTTCAACATTACCCACCAGACATTTAAGCGTTCGATTCAATAGTGTCGCCATCTAGGGCAATGTACACGACGTCCTTAGAAGTCTATACTACTCCCAAGTGCGGGCAATATAGCGTCCAGAAAACGCCGCGGAGACTCACGAGGTCTCAGGTAGTGGCTGGCCATAGCGAACTGCATCACCTCGTGGACGTGGTAGTAGCACACCTCCTGCTTGTCGTTCCCGCCGACCAGCTTCGCAGGCTGGACGTATTCGCTCAGGGCATCGAAGAGGCGCCAAGCTAGTATGGTACGAAAACCGTGCTCGCCCCAGTCGGAGTCCTCCAGCAGTTCCTTAAGTGCGTTGAGCAGCTCCTTCTGGAAGTGGATCATGTCGATGCCTCTGTACATGCCCTTGGTGTATTTGGCCACCGGGTGGGCCCACTGCTCTGCAAACAGAAACAGGGCTGGATGATGATGATAATGGATTTTTATGGCGCAGGGGCATCTGTGGCCAAAGAGCGCCATGCCACAAGGTGTTGTCGACTACTCAAGGTGGAGTCAAGACCAATTTCCCAAGCATTTCGCCCTATAGAAGCCGAGCACCAGGCAGGGGAAGCTTGTACCCATTATACCCGTATCTGGTGGGTACCCGGCGGCACTGGGGTAGAACCCCGCACCTTCCGCATTCGAGGCGGAAGCTCAACCAATTGGCCACCGCTGCAGTAACAGGTGTGGAGGGTCATCTCCGCGTGACGGATACAAGATTAGTATTTGCGGCTGTGACAGAAGAGCACCCTAGCGCTCTGCTCCCGCACGGCGCTAGCTTAAATGCATCGTCTTCGGGAACTATGCCCCGTTACAGGCAGGTGCCATGAAGGTACTCTAAACGGCTCCTTAGGTGATATCTGTTAGCAGCCAGTGGGATTATATTATAAAAAGCAAAATGTGGCATGTGTTGAGGGGTTCACTTTGTGCAGGCATAAGTCATCGTTATGATCTTGAAAGAAGCAGATATTAAGCGATGCAGAAGTCGACTGGAAGGAAAAGCGAAAGAATGTTCCTTCTCAGCCTGCTACCGGAAGTGCCCTCAGTAGAAGCCTCCATGCCTATGAATCCCATGAAGGAAATATTAACTGGTAGTAAATGCAGGGAGCCCTTCACTAACCCGAACAAAATCTTTGGGAGACAACAAATTAGCTTCCTGACATCCGATTTCATATAATATCACCCAAAAAGTTTTGCTAGATACCAAATGCCCTATTTTCATGCAAACAAACAAATTTTCAGGCATCACCACGTGTAAGCCTTTTCGCAGTCAGCGCAGTGTCGTGTGACTTTGATCAAGTGGCTTCACACCAGCGCTAATGGCTACAGATGCGCGGTGCATTGGTTTAGAGTACCCTTCCCCCAAAGCGCACACTTTCGCAGACGCTCGCGCATTTGCACTGCTACTTCTACGAATGCGAATGCGAAAACCAATTATTTTCACGAAAGGCGGAAACATTTATAAGCCAACGGTAGAACAGATAAGCGTTATGCTTTGCAACAACGGAGACAGCGGTGACTTCAGTCGCATATATGAGGTGATCGTGCACTCACCTGGCATGACTTTAGGCGCCGTCTGTTCTCCCATATGTTCGATCATTCGAATGACAAACATTGTATTCCGCTTCACGTGCTTGTTTATAATGGTGACCACTGCGCAGACACGAAAATCAAAACCATTCACGCCTTTAATCAAGCACTATAAGCTCTTGAAAATGCCTACCTGCATACTTCATTTGGATTTCGCGCTAATTTAGTTCTAAGGAAATGCTAGAAAACCCTGCCCTTCCAAAGTACTGCGGTTTTGTTTCAACTTCGACCTCGCTGTCTTCCAGGAGGTCTGGCCTGACATTAAAAGAGATGCGAGAAATTTATTGCGAATTTATCCCAATGTACGGCGTTTGCTTGTTCTGGCTGTGCGTGCTATTAAGAAAACTTAGAATTTCAGCAAGCCTGTTTCAACCCGGAGGTGAAATGTGTCGCAGAGTTTTTGGAAGGCTGCAGAACAAATACGCCGTTGCGTATTTGCGCACTTAAATACACTGTAACACGGCCGTCGCAAAGGCTTTTGGGAATCAGGTCCTCATGTTCAAAGTCGCATGGTGCGCAACTGGGCGACACAAGGGTCGCGCCTTGGAGGCCAAGGCGTCCGTGCGAGACATATGAAGCCCAGAGGAGTGGCCATGCGAAAACCTGCGATCGCAGCGCCATCAGTTTTCACCCGCCTCGGTAGCTCAGTGGTTGTGGAGCTCGGCTGCTGCCCCGAAAGACGCGGGTTCGATCCTGGCCGCGGCGGACGAATTTCAATGGAGGCGCAATTCTAGAGGTCCGTGTACTGCAGTGTCAGTGCAATTTAAAAACCCCCGGTGGTTGAAATTTCCGGAACCCTTCCCTACGGCGTCCATGACAGCCTGAGCCACTTGGGACGTTAAACCCTCATAAACCAAACCAACGAATTTCAATGCAGGCGAAATTCTAGAGGCCCGTGTACTGTGCAGTGTCAGTGCACATTGAAAACCCCAGGCGGTCTAAATTTGCAGAGCGCTCCACTACGGCGTCTCCCATAACCTGTGTCGCTTTGGGACATTACCCCCATAAACCAGACCAAACTTTAGCTTTCTCATGCAGCTTTGACTATAAAATCTGTTTCTTTTTGAAGCCGGGAGGGAGGGCACTGACTTTAACTGCGGTTTTTCAGCTTGTGTCGCCTCCCTTTACTGAGTACCAAAAAGCGGTTACTTTATTTGGTTCAAGGCTCGAGGGGAGCTTCGACATAGGTCTCAAGCAGAGCCCAAGCATGATGCTCTAGGGCTTAGGCTTCAAGGTAGCCTAAGCCAAGAAAATAATTAGGGATTTCAAGTGTATGGACGCTGCTGAAAATGCGCTAGTTTTGGTCACGTGGTTGAACTCGATGTGGAAATGGGTGTATTCACGAGGTACGGAGGTGAGGGGGTGCGGTACACATGTAGCTACCACCTCTTCGCACAGGTGTAACTAAGGAAACAGAGGAAACTGCAGCTTTTGCCCGTGGTAGGTATATTTCATTGCAGGGCAATGAATACTAGTCGCTACAAAATATGTACATGTTAAAAATAATATTGTTCTAAAACAAAAGGAGCAGTTATGAGTTACAAATCGGTTGTGCGGGCGTAAGCAAAATTAATCTGAAGCTTTCCTGGAAAGATTTTAGTGCTACGGCAACTTCAAAAAGGGAAGGAGAAGGGGGCGAACAGCTTCGTTTTTTTTTTTGAGTTGTTGAACAGGGTGTAGGTGCTTTCTGCAAGTACAAAATGCAGTATTTATTGGCAGACATGCTAAGCAACGTAGAGTAGCACCTTTTTCTTCGTTTAATACCTACATCGCTTTAAACAAACCAGAAAATTGGCCAATAAATTTAGATCAAGCTGCAATTGTCTACCTCATTATACATTCCAGAAAGATCCATCACATTATTTATAATTCTGTACACAAGGCAAGCGTCACCAAACATATGAAATGACGAATTGAGGCCGGATGTAATGTCATGACTATATGTACAGAAAAACTGAAGTGCAGCCAATCAATACCGGGAGCTGCAATAAATGAAATATTGTTTTCTTTACTCGTCGTTGTACTGCTAAATGCATATTACAGTTTTCACTTTGTGTGAAACTAAATAAACTTCTTTGCCTGCTTGATAGCATGTCCAAGAGTCATTGTCAAGGACGGGGTTACCACAATTGGTGGAATAAATTATGTTCATTATGTGACACAACCAAGCGTCACCGTAGGGCTTATGCTATGCTGGGAAAGCTTTTCAGATGACGAGATAATTGCATGTACCATTTGCACCGCCGGCAAAAGGAGAGCATTCGACACGTCACTGATTTGTTTTCTTCGGTTTTCCAGCAGCAAAAATAATAGCTTTAGTAGGCGGAATTGTATTATGTCATAAACAGAACTACCATTGAAGTAAAAGTAACTTTCGCATTTCAGCATTAAGCATTACAGGTCACAGGTCTTCTTTGACTATTTCATGCTTTTATACTTAATAATGGTTTTTTTAGCTTGGTCATATTAAGCTCTTGGGTATTATAACCATTGTTTCGCGTGGTACAGTCCGAATAGATACATCGCCTGCCTTTATTCAATGAACATTTATTTGTCAGTTCAGTTCTGTGCTCTGTGTTCTGCTCTTTTTGTGCCTGTTTTGTTCTAAGCTGCTTATAGGTTCATGTAAAGTGAAAGCGTAGATTTGTTGTCGCTCCTTTGCGAAACCTGGACGATGTCAAAGCTCGCACCATGACATATCGGAATGCGGGACATTCAGTGGAAATGTAAGTGGGAATGTACGCTTACGTGCTTCGTCATAATTGGTTATTAGCGTCGCAAACTTGGAATCCTTCACTGCGTCGTGGCCAGGATACAGGCGCAGCTGATCAGAGAAGTATTGTGTGATTTTGTTGGGCGACTCCTCCTTCAATTCGTATCGTTTCTTGTGCCATCCTTCTTGGAAGCCGCTGAGCCTGAACTGCACACAGAATAGGAAAAAAAAACGCTAACCACTTTTTTCTTGACTTTATGCACAACAAATTTAAAGCTGTATTATAGGAAGCTTCATTCAAAAAAAGAATCTCTGTCTCATCTATCCTCGCCATTGGAGGCACAGTACACCGTCGTACGTACGCTTACAGGTTGTTGGCGGGAACGCTTGAGTTAGGTTTAAAAAACAGGCCCTTTGAATAAAGATGATCGTTGCGTAGTGATTAATGGTAGCAGAGATAGCATACGTTACAAATTAAATAGTATCTGTTAATTAGTACGCTAGTTACATAATTATCCGGCTTATATTTTCAATTATAGCAGCGGGGCGTTGGTCGTATTCCAAGTAGCACAGGTAACTGGCCCACTTTTGTAAAGGGATGATTTCACAACTGTCCTTTGTAGGACCAGCCTTTGCCATTACATTTGCAATATTGTAGTGATTATCTGTGCAGCTTGGGATTCTACAAGCTGTCCATTTTCCGCTCTCCATTTGGCGCCCATTTTGTCTTGCGTCAGTGTTCACTCAGATGTATCCGCGGCTATCCAGCGTCTGTGGCAAGCGACCCTGTCATTGAGTGATTGGCGAGCGTACGTTAGCATTGGCTGAAATTTAACATAATATACAGCCAATAGTGAGGTGCATTGCAGCACTCTGTCTCAAAACCAAGCGACCGGTCCTGACCACTGACTGCCATTGGCGGTGATGAGCTGCCAATGGTGAGGTCTGGCCGCCAGCCAACCAATGGCCGGGTCGCTTGCCACAGAGACTTGCCACAATGAAGCCGCGGGGATATCTGAGTGACCACTGACAGAAAACCGAATGGTCGCTAGACAACGGAAAATGTAGAATACGGGCCCAGTGCTGCTCTCTCAGCAAAAAGGTAAAGCTTGCTTCTCTGCGGCCGTTTCGGTTCCTTTGCCGTCTCATCTATGACGTTACCGCTGCTCCGAAACTAATTCTTTCATCATTTGTCCGTAGCTGCTTCCATTCCTGATCCTTTGTGCCCTTCATTCAATTCAGCAGGTGCAGTGAATCATGGGTGCCTTTCAAGCTGTGAGACATACTGAAGCTTTCACAGGCCACTGCATTTTCATTGGTGCTCCTTCATCACCCCTAATGGAAAAGCAATATTAGAGTCATTCCTTCGAGCAGATGTATGCATACCGTCGTAGATTACTGTGATTTCTGAATTAGTCTCATTCTGGCAAAACGCTGGCGCCGGTGATGTAGGCTTAAGCTACAGCGAAGGACGGAGAGGTAGAAGAAAATTCTGTAGGCGACACTTAAGCTCAACCTTAAAGGTATGACGCGACAGCTTAATGGATTAATGCCCACATATGCAGGGTGGTCATTATCTACTTCACATTCATAGATCGCCGGAAGTCTGCATACCATTCCCCGCATAGTGGTGCAGCGGTTAAGCGATGTGCCACTGTCCTGCGATGGCCGGTCCTGTCACCGGTGGGGCTTGTGCGACCCTGGTAGCTCATCCCAAGCAACCTCTTGCGACAAATAATTAATTGAACTGCCACCTGCCACGGTGGTAAGTTTGTTCACAATCCGGTCGGTAGGTTGTGATGATGCTACAAGGTCAGGTGACCTAGGTGGACAACCTAGAACGCCGGAGCGGCCGGATGCTCCGGCTGCGAGGCTTCAAACGGTCGCCAACACCGATGTCGGACAATATTTTCCGAGATGGGGGGAATGACGCTCTCGTGCTCAAGGGGAAGACTATAGCGCCCAGCACAGATTTGAGAGAGGGCAGCTAAGGAGAAACACAGCATCGAGAGAGGAGTGAGGTACTAGTGCGCCGACTCATACGAGTAGATTGACGTTACAAGAGCGAGAGGCGTATCGTGTCAGAAAAGAGCATCCCACAAAAAAGGGCCGCAAATGGGCTTCTACCGCATGAGGCGGGTTTAGGGTTGCTTGGCGGCGGAACTTTACTCTGATCCGTCAAGGCAACGGTTTGGTCTAAGACCCTTTTCCTAGGCATCTCACCCTGGGAGAACTGAGCAACAGGCCGGGAAAATATTGTAACCATTAAAAAAACCGGTGGTACCCGACGGGCCTTGGGATCGAACCCAGCACCTCCCTAATGCGAGGTGGATGCTCTACCACAAGGCCACGCTTCGAAAGTATACTAGCGCCTGCATCGTTATCATACAATTTGCATCCCAATCAGATCGTGCAGTTTCATAACCAGTTTACAGTACACGAGGTCAAATATTCGTCGTAAACGAGTGCGTGCATATGCTCTCCTTGATGTGCGGAACTTTTCTTAAGAAACTCTCGCAGTGGTAAGTGAGCTATCTAAGCGCAGTGATCGCAAAATAGCACCAGTAGTTTCGTTTCCATTATCTGTATAGCCACTCCGGGGGGGGGGGGGGGGGTGCTCCACAGACCGGAGCATAACACTGAATGAAAATCATGCCCACGCGCCCACCTGTACGGCCCGTTTTCCTTCGATGAAGGTGTCGTCGAAGAACCAGAAGTCAAAGATTGGAGCAACGCCGATGTCGATCGCCAGGCGCACCGTCATGTCCACAGGGTCGACCAACGGAACGGTATTCAAATTGAGTAGGTCCAGGTTCAGCGACACCATCCACGACTTCAAATCTTCAAGCTGCGAACGTTCCACGTGTGTGTTGGTTATCTCCGAAATCTGCAGCCTCACAGTAAATACACTAGAGCACCCTCTACCCCCGATAAACCTAGGCGTGCCTTGTTAGAAATAATACACTGCTCCTGCTGATAGTTCCGTCTTATGACATATACCTTTAGCGTAGAGCGTAGTGCCATCGCTACCGCGCGCCGTGCCCCGCCCCTTCCAGTTCGAAGAAGGTTCGGCCGACAAGTTAATTCCTGCCACTGGCGGCCGCACATCGGTGCACCATCATCGCCATCCTAACTAGATCGCGATGCTTTAGCGGTGCGGGAGGGGGCCGTTATCCTTTTGACTTATTCTACTACACACTTAACAGAAAGAAGTAAAAGAGAAGTAAGCTGTCCTCTAGCGCACACCCTACTATAAAACTGCGCTAGGGGAGTTTACACCCTTTTTACTCTAATATAGGCGTATTGTCCTTTAGAGTGTGCCTGTCATGTAATGAGTTAGGTACGGGCACCTTAGCCTCGCAAACTTTGCGATATCATCCGCACAGCAGACAACCTGTGACCTCCTGCTACGTTTATCTCCAATTGGATTGCGCGCGCTACATTTGGAACAGTACGTTATCTGTTCTTGGTATTACACCAGCATTTTTCGGTTCATAGCTCGCTGCGGTGCCTGAGTGTCAACGCGATAGCGTTAAGGGTCCTGTGTCGCAGAAAAGCCGGCGTCATCGCCGGCAGCGAGCGAAAAATTCACGAAAAATAAAAAGTTGCCACCTGGCGACCATGGTAGGTTGCCACCACTTAAATCGACCACAAGGGAGCCTTAAAGAAGCGCAATAAGACCAACCTGGGTCGCACAAGCACCAGAGGAGGCTGTATTTCACAAAGCCAACTGCCGGGGCAGTGGCCATCCCCTTACCTCCGCAGATCTGCGCCAGGAGTGGTATACGAGTAGCCGATGCGAACGGGACCCAATAACGCTACCGCGTTCTACTATACTAAAGGCCAAGCTTAAGCATCCCCCCAGTTATTTGTTCAAGCTTTTTCATAACCAACCATGTTCCTGCTTCCTAGTCGAGTGCTACATCTCTACATTAGGGGCATTTAATGAAATTTTTACGAAAGCGAAATGCAAAGCTTCCCTTGCGATGTCAATGTCAGTGCACGTTTTTGAACCCCAAGTGGTCGCATGGTCGGGTGAAAAAAGCAGAGCAGGCGAGGGTTCCGAAGATTCTGACTGCTTCTTCAGGGAAAGAGGTTCTCTAAGGAAAAACAAGACTTGTTTTTTACTCTTTTCTGTCATGAATTGCTGCGTCTATAAATGCCCCCGCTCATTACCACCCATCGCGAGACGCCGAATATACCCGTCAAGGCCCGCGACCTTTCTTATATTTTACACAACTAACCTTATGGCTGGATGAATCGGTCATCAAAAGACAGGCCTGGAAGAGTCCCGCGGCTTTCTGCCAAGCAGTTTGGCCATAGGCCGGCACAATTTCAGCGGCGAGGGCAGAAATTGTGGCGCTTCGTAGGTCATTCTCGGCCTGCGTGTATGGGCAATAAAATTGAAAAGTGCAGATGAGCTCCGTTATCGAAACATTTAGATTTCGAGGCTTGCAAGCTAAGTGGCAAGAAGGCTAGAAATGAAGCTCCCTGGCAATCAACCACCTTCTAAATTGGATTTTTCTTTGAAAATAGCGCGTTAGTCTAGGACAAGGTTGAGTGTTGTCTTCGAAGTACGTACACGCGTTTAACTATCGAATATGTCGAAAGCTGTCTTTACACAGGAAGCATGCATTAACCATATATCTTAGGAGTATGTTAGCAGATTGTGGTGAAAAATAAATGAAATAATGCTCAAAGAATAAAACCTTCTCAATATAAGGATGCAACCTATTTTGTCATCGAGAGCACGTGTAGTTTATAAATGCATGGCCTAAAGGCGTAGCGCATTCAAGGACGGTTCATAGCTGGTGCTAGCAGCAAATTCATGTAAGCCAGAGCGGCAATGTAGTTCAATTGCTTACCATGCCCGCTTGTGTACTTCGAGTTTGGCAACGTGTATTTTCTCTACTGCTGCTTTCATGGCTTGAAAAGCCTTCGCCATCAGCCGCCTGTCTTAGATGGACAATGTGCTCGGTTTCCTTTGCCGCGCTTGATGCTTTTTATTGCCGCGGCGATCAGCCGCGTCTGCTTTTTGTGATGGGTAAGGCGCTCAGCATCCTTCACTACTTTCGCTGTTCTACGCGCCGTAACCCTCACCTGTACTTCATCGGCCTTACCGGCGTGTTTGGCCGCCTTCTCACCTTCCTGTGCGGCTACTTAAAGCGGTCACGGGCGACATAGTCGATTCTCTGTACCTGTAGCGCCGCGCCACCGGCAGCTGCTCGCACCGCTCGCACCGCACCACTCGACCAGCCACATGACCATGGCGGCGCCGCCACGGTCACATGCCGCCGCCACGCCGAAGGCTCGAAATGCTACCGTAATGTAGCTCGCGCTACAAGAGTGAAACGCTTTAAGATAGGAATTATAAATCACCTGAGTGTAAGGCCCGTCCGGGTGACCTTTGTATTTGCCGCACACGAAGTCGTAAAGGTCATCGCACGGGTCAGCGGAGAAGTTCAGCTGACTCTGCAAATAATCCCTCTGGCCGCGGCAGCTGGCTGTTGTGCATGTCTTGACGTTTCCTGCAGAACCTTCCGCAACCCTTGAGAGCTTCAACCGCCTGGACTTCAGCGGCACCCTTCTCGCTGTCAGGCGTTCTGTTGCTGGACGTATTAAAGGTGAAGCATCCTTCGAGGACGCTGTGAACAGCTCTCGATTGCTCGTCACTGCAGCCGCCCTCAGTGGAAGCGGGACCTCCAAACCTTGGGAATCCGCGAAGTATCTAAACTCGCCAAATTCACGATAACCACCTTTATACCGAAGGCCCAGATCGACTTTTGTGGACAGGGTCTGCGCAGAAAGATATTCACAAAGGAAATAAGCTTTGGAAAATTTTTAGGGCATCACTGTCCTGGTCTTTGCATAGTGCCAGTCTGAATTTTAATAAGTAGGGGAGAAGTCAGGGTGTAAACTAGACCAGGAAGAGAAGACACACAGCACTTCGCGCGGTCTTCACCACATGCAGCCCCAACTATCCCCGCAGCATTTTCTCTTATACTGTATTTTAATAAATGCCCAAAGGCTGGCAGCCTCGACCATTTTCGTGAGCTCTTCTGCGCTTTAAAAAAGTGAGCAGATGGTTCAGCATAGCTAAGCACGGAATAACGTGCAGTAGCTTTAGTTACGTAAGGTCCTTACGTGTTAAATGCCTTTATTATAAATGCATTCTATCTAAACGCATTTACCCAGAAGGTATTTACCGTGAAAGCCTTCATCCTAAAGACATTTGACCAAAAGGCATTTTATCTAAGGGCTTTTACCACAAAAGGCCTTTGGCCTAAACACCTTTAACCCGAGACATTTTCCTTGAAGGCTTTCACCCAGGCCTCACCCAAGTCAAGGCCGGCCAGGTGTGCATAACTGGCAGATTGCCCACAACCTGCCACCTGCCACAAAGCAGGTTTCAGGGACGTACAGTTTTGGTCAAAACTCTAAAACACCAAAGGCTTTTCCCTTCAGCCGCATAACAGAGCCATTACGGCACTATGAAATACCGAAATATATTGAAATGCTAGCAGAAGATTTCTTCTTGCGGCATAGAAGCTTCCTGCTTGTTTTGAATGATCCGCTACACGGATCATTCTAGGAACATTGATTTTGCAGAGGCTGAACGCTGTGGCCTTAAGACTGTTGACCAAGACTGTACCTGCGTACGTATGCCCGAAATTAGAAAATGCGCCTAGTAGTGTTTCTGAACTAAAAAAAAACCTTCGTTGTTCACTGCGGCAGTATAGTACCTTTCTCGAATTGGCTTAAAACAAAAACTCGCACTTTGCTCTTGTTTTGTCAAGACAGGAAGTGAGAAAAGGAGCCCAATCTCTGCGTATGGAATGAGCTGCATTTTATTAACATGCTGCGTTCTTTCCCTTGTACCGAACAAAAACTGTTGCTCAAGCATCTAAACACAGCGCAAATAGCCATGAGTAGTTAAATAAGTACTATTGATAATGAAAGGCGAACCTTGCTCGCTTCTCGAGCTCGGGGCGAAGAAGTGGCATAGAATATGCACCTTTTTGCAATTTTTCTTACTCCGCTTGAAGCAGCACCAAAAAAAAAAAGAATTTCAGAAGAGTGGCTTATTGAAAGCTGTACATTAGAGAGCAATGTATGCGCCGGAATTTGAATGTTATTTGCGGCTCTCTACGATTAACTTGCGCAGCCGCAGAAAAGAATAGGTGTGCGCAAGGCTCCCCCAAGCTCCGAGAAGGTGCGATGGAAATAGGAGAAAGCAATGAGCATGCCATGGTACGGAGCCTACCACCGAGAGCCCTTCTTGAACTCCAGTGTGTGTAAAACAGTGATCCTATAATCACACCTCATTCAGGAATAATGCTCTTTTTACTCCCGCTCGTGCATAACAAACACGCTACTTTCGGCACTCTTTGCCCAAGCTACCCTTACGCCATTATTATATCAATGAATTTCTCTCGAACCGAAGACCTAGGCTCAGTGTCGAAGAAGTCAAGTTGGAGTTCACGCGGCTGGGAAGTAGGGGCACACCGCACGGGGAAGTGCTGTCCCCTTCGTTCTTCGACATGCACTATTAGGACTACCGATTAGGTTGGACAGCATACAGGGTGTCAGACACGCACTGTATGTTGACAATATCACGAATTGGACCTCCGGAGGGTCATTTGGAAGCATGCAGGAAAGACTACAATAAGCGGCGGATGCTGTGCAAGAACAGGCCAAATGGTGCGGACTCCAATGCACACCCAACAAATAAGAGTTAATAATATTTAGGAAGAAAGGAGACTCCGACCCTCTTGTAGTATTTAAGAGCGCGAATGCAAGAGGGACCACTTGCGAAAATATTAGGTGTGTTAATATACTCCAAGGGCAATAACGCGGAAGTGATTAGGTCACTGCAGGCAAGAACTGAGCAGGTGGCGAGAAAGATTAATAGGGTATCAAACAACAAGCATGGACTTAAGAAAAAGAAACCATACAGTTCATACAGGATCTTATTGTGACCTTACACGGCATCTTTTCTGAAATGGAAGAAAAGTGAGAACAGGCTGCACGTCATAATACGCAAAGTATATAAAAAAGCACTTCTTATCCCGGTCAACGCAGGAACAGAAAGATTACTATACATAACCGTTCAGAATACTGTGGACGAAATTACTGAAGACCATTCGATATCGCAGAGGATACGCCTGTCAGGAAGCAGGACAGGAAGGGACGTAGTCGACAGACTAGGGCTCCCATGCATTTGGTCAACGGAGGACAGTGAGGACTTGGGAGGCCAGCTGAGAAGTAAGATCGAGGTGCTGCCCATTTCGAGAAACATGCACCCCGAATATCATAAGAAATGACGGAAGGCTAGGGCGAACGCCATCAGGAGAACATGAGGCGCGATGCAAGAGGCAATTTACGTGGACGCGGCAGGGCCAGTCAACGGGATATCAACGATAGCACGCACGGATGCGCAAGGGAAATTAGTTAATGGGGCATCAATTAGATGCCAGAGAGTCGTCCAGGCTGAGGAAGCGGCGATAGCTTCGAAGATGGCTTCCTGGAAGCTCTCATGTGTTATTACGGACTCCAAGAGTGTATGTAGTAACTATACAAGAGGAAGGATTGGTAAACACGCGAACAGAATACTCAGAACTGAAGAAGATACAAAACTTTAAATACACAGGCATATGGACTCCAGGACACTCTGATGATGTTGGAATGTTGATGATGTTGATGATGTTGGCAGCGCGCTATTACTCCGGGTCCCCCAACATTCGCAGGAACATTCGACGGAATAATTTTGAACCACTATTCATCTACAGGGATTTACTCCAACATTTGAGATTAACGAGGAAAGTATATGCCAAACCACACAAAAAAATTAAACAGGTCTCGCCACTTCGCGCACTTTTGCGTGCGCTCCCAGACATCCTTAGAGCGTATGGGGGTAGCGGTCTCGGTCACAGAGGAGATGCCCTCGACTCAGCGTGGCAAGCTCAGCCGGAGACAAGCTACCAAGTGACAACGGGGTTGGTCGTTTGGTGGCCTGCTTTCGCCGGTCGCAAGCCAGAGATTGGGTCGGAGCCAAAGATTCACAAACAAAACAAAGTTTATACAGCTAAGAGACGATACAAAGGATTTCACTATCACTCGTACGAGCAGATACAAAGTGATTTACATATACAAAGCAACTCATGCAATGTAACAATCGAGAGGTATTGCAATTTAACAGAACCTTTGTACCTAAAGTGCACTGACACACAGAGAGACAAACAAAACAAAATTTTTTCACCGGGCACTGCGACAGTCCGACGACCTGAGGATCACGACGGGGCCGATCCGCAGGTTAGCGCACGTTGCCTCGTTCGTCCGTGGCTGGGCGGTGGTGTTCTCCCGGGAGTCGAGCGGGCGCGCTTTTCGGAAGCTTAAACGGCGGCTCGGGCTAACCGACAGCGATTGAAGCCACTCATTTATAGGCACAAACCGCGTCTTTTCATTCTTCACGCCAAGCAGGCGCGCACATACACGCAGCTTCAACTGCACAAACTCCTTCTCCTTTTCGCGCCGGGCGCGCGACCCCATAGAGCGAGCGCGGAAATCACCGTCCAGAAAAATCTAGGCCATTCCCGGTACGCTGAGTCATCGGCGCAGGAGCGAAGGGGAGAGGGTATCACTTTGACGCGGACAAGGTTACCCCCTTTCCGTCGACAACAAGCAAAAACTTCTCCAACATTCGAGAAAAATCTACGCCGCGCGCGGCCATGCCTCCCTCGGCGCCGCGCCGGCGACCTGAGTTGCAGCAGTACGCAAAGCTCCGCACTGTCCGGGGGTCCTTCCCCGCTGTTTTTTGTTTTATTTTACCGCGCGTGTGTGCTTAGGCGCAGCGCCGGCTTTTTTTCGAAAATGCTCCAAATTTTGTTACAACAGGGAGCAAGGGGACATTTTAAGAAAATTTCAATCGATTACTTGTATAAATCCTGTCAAATTCAGCTACATGTTAATAAATTTGTATGATCCACACAGCGCCTTCTACGGTGAAGTGGCTGACTTATACCATATAGTACGGGCATGCAAGAGAAATCCACCTATACCAAGATTCAATGACCAAATAACTCAGGACTGGGAGGCGGCGCTGTCCGGCTCACGTGAATTCGGAGGACTAGCTTTCGCGGGTGAACCTAGCAAAAACGGCGGCAAAAGCCCACGGGCACATGGAATGAGGGCCCACCAAACACTATATGCATTAAACATTTCTCTCTATGTCTCTCTCCTTACGTCATTAACGTTAAATAATCATCAACATTATCCATATTCGGTAGAGATTTCAATTCAGCTCTCGTTATATTCTATTATATTTTAGCATGTGCTGCTAAAGAAAAATGTCACAAAAGCACAACTATGCATCGCACCCGATGAGTACAGACCGGCAGGCTATCTCATCGTCCAAAACTAAACGTAAGGCGAATTATTAAGCCGGGCAGGAAAGCACATAAAATGGTGAAGGAGTGGATTAGCACGTTCTTCTTGTGCATAGGTTCAGTAACTTGTACCACGCTAGCAAACAAGAAGCAAAAGGCCTGCAGCAGAGGAATAGCGTGGCACGTCTGTAGCTACCGTATTAAAAAGGAATGCTTGTTGCCAAGAGCGTTAACAGTATAGCGATATTTACGCATTTCAGCTATAAGGCAGCATCTTTAAAAGAGAAAGTGAATATGAAAACACGGCAAGGAAAGGTAAGGTCCCTGACGTGTGGTAAGAAAATATGGTGGTGATGTTTTCCAGGAGACCCCTTTTATTATGTGTTGAAGGCGTAATAGGCATGACCAGTACCGCAGTCATCACTGGTAATTGCAGTACAGCGCCCTTTGCTGGCGGAGATCCAAGATGCAAGAGACTAGACCAGCCGACTTGTCAACCCTGCTAAGGGCATGTTTGCTCGCAAGGATACGAAAATGTGGAATTCGCTACGATGCACACGCGAAAGATGCGAACGCTCATTGAAACAAAGAAAGGCGTAGGGAATTTTTATTTGAATTGTGGCGTTGATCAGTGTTGAAAATGATCACCATAAATATATTTTAGATGCAACCTAATTTTTAAATCTATTTTAAGAACCACTTTGACTTTCTCCTTCAACATCGTGAAAAAATTGATTCAATATAAAATCGAATACGGTGGTAAACCATGCGATGCCTTATCCCAGATATTATTTACGCTTCCGTACGCAGCATTAGTGTCTAACGAGGACCCTTTCATATGCGCTGAAGAACGCGTGACGATCACTCTAAGCAAGTACCACCATCTAAAACAGATCACAGATACAGGCCAAGCATTTCGTGTGAAATAACAAACGGCGTTGTATGCTATACGCAATCATAATAACTTGCCTTGAATAATGGTTAAATTTATTTTCGGCGCTCAACATTGGCTTCCGCCACAAAGGGCTACCTCAGGGTTCCTGTTTTGCGAGGTATGTTGGCTTCGCAGACTGAGGTAGGACTAAGTAATCCGTAAAACCTACACGCAAATTTTCGGTGCAGAAAAGCCGTTGAGTCTACAGTCTAGGCCTTATGTATCTGTCCCTTCGCCGTGTCCATGATATTGCTCTGTTGCAATCATCGATGAAGACAGAAAGGAGGGCATGGTGCCGTATACGAGCCGACCCAATCATTAAGAGCTAAAAAAAAGAAAATCAATATATGAAAAATTGCATCATAATAGATTGCCCGCCTGGTATTTCAACGTGCTTTTCATTTGCCTATAGTCAATGAGAACTATGGCTCTTCTTTTTCTTTCTACGTGATATCCACGCAAGCGTGCAGACCTCAACACAGCTGTCGAGTTTACGCCGCATTGGAACCCACTGTGGCGCCGTTTTGATAGGTAGGTGAACTTACCTTTCGAACAGACCACGTGAGAAGGGCGACCAAGCAGCATGCGAGGACGGTGGCGAGTACTCCTAAAAGTAGGATGGCTATGGGGAAACTACCGAAGACTTTCTTCTGATCGTCTGGGTGACCTTTGCCCATGGACAATTCGTTGGCTACTCGGCTTGGCAGTGGACATTCCTTGTGAAGGACATAAAAAAAAAATGCTCACTTTGTAATTCACTTCTGTTTAAACATCACATGAGCTGCCCAGTGGGAGGCTTTTCTGGGCTTTCTAGTCTTCGCGGAACGGCTGTCATATGTATTCATTCACATGACTGTTGATATAAGATAACGCGTCAATCACAGATAATTGAGAAGGCAAGTCGAGAACGTGCACATTAGCGGTTAGCTGCGCGGTCATGAAAACAAAGAAAACTAAAGGCCACGCAATACGGGCATTTTTCTTCACCTTTTGACCATGACACCAGTGCAGCGTGCCCTTGTAAGACATAAAATGGCACAGCGTACACAACCAAAAGAAGCCTGGTCGAGTTGTTCTCAGTAGGAATGTCTATGGCATGTCGTGAAAAACACATACTTTACATACTGACATGAACTCTCGATATTATTTCGATATTCGGGGCCAAATCTAAGGCGATTTGAAATGAACAGTGTCGCAAATGGCCATTTTTCAACTCATGCTTTTTATACACTACCTAGAGCGACATGTGGTGACATGGCAGTTCATTCACTGCGAGAGTACGGGATGTGGAATGTTAGTAGTTGGTTTATCTGCTGTTGAGCCGAAAACATTGATGGAATCTTAACAATACAACTGTTTACGAAGCAAGGTTTAAAAAATGCTTTGCCCTTTTTCATGACAGCCATATGGCAAAGCTTCAGTTACGTAAAATATCTTAAAAAGTAAAAAAGAACGGTTGAGTAAAATAATTTATTCTGCACCGAACCGACAGCACAACAGCCCAGCTATGATTCAGCAAGGAAACCCAGCTTTCCGACCCCTGCTCTAGCAAAGCCAAATATGCAGTTCTATCTTCCCGCCACTCCCGCTGTGGATGAACTGTGCTCTTCCAGAAACACGCATAGACGGTGGCGCCTCTTTTGTGCCGAGGTAAGTTTGAGAATCTCGCTGGTTCAGGTAGCTGGTTCAGACAGGTTGCATACTACTCCTTGCAAATTTCACGTGCACGTCGCATCACAAATTGCAAAGAATGATAAACGGCTTTTGCGTCATTAAGTTTTTGACAATTTGTATTATCCATAAACGTTATATTCAATTGAAAATAAAATATTCTTTTTCCTGAGTACATTTTTTGTTCCTGCAGATAGCAATAGCATTAAGAGGTTCCGCTACTGGCGGCAGCACAGAAGGGCCTGTACGCAATCGTAGGAGGGCTGTAGGGACGTTTTTACCTTAAAAAGAAATCTAATAAACCTCCATCGGGTTTGTTTCCAATAAAGAAGGAAAATCTGAAGAGTACGCAGTTTGCTTTTCAAAGTACAGGTCAGAGTCCTATGTGCTGTTGGTTTTGTGACCTGTCGCTTGAATTATTGCATGGTGACAGACACCATAGAACCGGCTGTAGATATGTATCAAAAACTGTCCGCAACTATAGCAAAATGCGATACGGTCCATCTAAAAAGCATTTCAGAACTTTTACTGGAATGTTCCATTTTCCTAATCGTTAACAAAGAGTTGCACACAATGAGGGATGGTTTACTGAACATTCCTAGTGTCAGGACGTAATAAATCACGTGACTTGCCGGCTGGCACAACAACGCATCCAAGCCTGCAAAACACTTAGCTTGTGGAGGCTCAGTTAGGTTTTAGGGGCTGGCCATACATGCAGAGAGAAATGTGCGTACGGGCAGCCGAGGAAAAGAAACGCTTCTCTGCGCTTTGAACAGAAAAGCTTGACTGAGGGGTCATCAGCCCTGATAGACCAATACTCCGGTATAGCGGGGCGCCGCGTATCTTGGGTTCGACAGTGTTATACCGTAATTCGAAGTCGCAACTAATTGCAACAAGACGGAATGTTCCAATGCATACTAACTTTTGCGGTAAGGTCGCAGAGAGGTAAGCCGGCACCTTTAAAACAAACTGACGTGCAAAAGTTTGCTCTAAAGTGCCTGAAACCATCGGCTGCAATTGTTTATCTTAGAGGCAATAAATATAGCGACGTTCTTCAATAGAGAGGCGTGAAAAAAACGCAGCTTATATTTTCAGGATAGTGATGCTTTGAAACACCGTAACTGGGAAACTATTAGCTGCGTTATATGCAACTGCATGGAGCTTAACTATTAGTCACAATTTCAGTATATAATCAATGGTTCGACGAGAGTTCGTCTGGTCAGGCATTGCATTAAAGTAAAAGGAATGCGGTCACTGACCATGTCATGAAATTCAAGACGTTTTGGAACCTCATACGGGTTCCTTGATCCCTTCCTTGATGGAACACGTACGAGGTTCCGAAACGTCTTGAATTTCGTGACATGGTCAGTGGCCGCATTACTGTTTCTTTAATTTCAGTATAGCCATGCTTCTAAGCGTAGTGTTACGAAATGGCAAGCCAAGGAACAGGACGACACGATGACAGATGAAATATGATTTCATGGCTGCGGGCCTAGCGCGAGCCCTCCGTTCCGCGCCACTGCCTGCTACTTCGTCTTCTTCGTAACAATATTTTACGAGTGTTTTAAAAAGCTCATCTCGTTAAGATGAATTTTAACTCGCAGATTGCGCAGTCTCTGAAAAATACTTTTCTGCACTGCGGAAATTTAGAAAAAGAAAGAAGTATTGAGATAGTTTCATGCTCTGCTACCTTGTGACAACTTCTTTTACAGCGTAATTTCTAAAGGAGATTACGTGTCTTTATTCTTACCACACAATCCACTGTCAAAAGTTCTCTAGTCGACTCCACTTTTGCTCCTCTTTCAGGTCGCTTTATTCGACCTCTGGAAAAGTTGGGAAATTAAGGGTTAGCAAAGGAAGCGTATGGAGAATACGAGATTCCAAACGTCGTGGCCTATTATTGCAACAAAGTTCACACAGCGGTGAATCAAGCAAAAGAATACGAAAAACCTACCGGCACCAGCTCTGCCCTTTGAAGCAACATACCCTGTCGGTAAGGCGGGACTTGATTGCTGGATGCCGCGCCGCTGCGTCCACATTTCGCGGCAGATATTCGTACCGCACTGAGAACAGACGTAGTGAGCTCCAAGCATAATTCACCAGTAACCGCGAAAGAAGATTACGCGTTTAATCGCATGAAACACAAATTTAAGCATATGCTATTCTCTTAAGTAATGTAATAAGAAGTGTAAAACGGGCTCGAAAGGAAAAAACAAAACCCGTGGGAAAAGCTTTTGGTTGAGCTGTGGGCCGCCAGAACTAAAAATATAACAAATGACTTGCAATCGCAAAGTATCAATTCCGAAATGGCGAACGAAGGTCGAAGCGGTGCAAATGCGACAAAACAAGCAAATAGTAAAACAAGAAACAAGAGCTAAGCGTAGAATGACAGCGATAAGTCAGTGACAAAAACATGAGAAGGGTAGTAATAATAATTGTTTTTTTTTTGGAATGGAAATCGCGCAGCACCTGTCTCATATATTGTTGGACACCTGAACCGCGCAGTAAGGGAAGGGATATAGGAGGAAGGGAAAGGAGAAAGGAAGAAAGAGGTGCCGTAGTGGAGGGCTCCGGAATAATTTACACCACCTGGGGATCTTTAACGTGCACTGAAATCGGACAGCACACGGGAGCCTTAGCGTTTTTCCTCCATAAAAACGTAGCTGCCGCGGTAGGGTTCAAACCCGGGAGCTCCGGATCAGCAGGCGAGCGCCCTAACCACTGAGCCACCGCGGCGGGTACATGAGAAGAGTAAAACCGGGTAAAACCCAATATGTAAGTTAGAAGCGCTAAACCATATTATAAATGAAGTCAGCCATCAAAAAAGTGCGCCTGCTTCGCCAACAGTTTTCTCGAAGTGTCACGTATAGAGTCCCTGACTGGCACTTTTGCGAAGCTTATCTGCATTACCTCGAGTCAAAATTTGAAGCAAAAGCTTCACCATACGCTAGATAAAGCCGATTTCGCCATGCGTTGCCGGTTGACCTTCAGGTGAGCCAGAGGTCACGTGTGGCTATAGGCCTTACCATATGTGGCCCAGCATGGTGTCGCACCACTTGACCTTTCAGTTTGGCCGGGACCCTTGACCTTTCGATTCGCCAATAGAGGGTAGGAGAATAGTCACGTGACAATCGCGTGATGTGCAATGAATACTGCCGCTTTGACGCCAGTCTGGGGGGAATAAAAGACGGAGCCGTGCGCTTGGCTTAGATGCCATGGAAGAGTGTAGCGAGGAGCCCACGTATAGCGTTCATTGGGTGACCAACCTCTCGCGATGAGCCATTAACTACCACCTGCCAAGGGTGGGCGTGCTGCCTATCCAGTGTACGGCGCACTCAATGTTACACACGCCAAGTCGCATCTATACTTGCCCAATAGACCAGAGCTTTTGCTCTCTAACCAGGTTCAGCAGTACTTAAACCGCAGCAAATTTTTTCACATTCGCTTTTGCCCAGAACCTTTGTTCTATAAAAACATTTTAGCATGCGAACTCTCCAGTGACCAAGCAAGCGTGGTAGCCCATCTTTTAACGTTACACATTACGTGCCCCTCAGCGCTATAACGTAGAGAAGCGGTCGTTCTCACTTCCTGTGGCGCTGTCGTAGTTGGATACTGGCAAAAAAGTTTGCACAAAATCGCACACTATGTTTGCGTCTCACTGGGACAGTGACCTTGAAATCGCTTTAACATGTTCGTGCTCCTAAGCACATCCATCTTATAAACGTCACAGGAATAGTGGCTGTAAGCTTGTTTCATGGCAGCGACGGCGGCCATAGGAGGTACAGGCGTCACACGGTCTGAAAGGATCGTTGTTGCCAAATTAGAACGCCCAGCACTTGTTTCTCAGCGCATTAACATAACGGCCGCATAGAAGTTAACATCAAGCTCACACACGCGTGCTCTTGAACTCAGACCATGCACCGTTACTGCAACCGAACGCTACTAAAACACAGCCATTTCCTCCAGTCTCTTTGACGGCCGCATGTTCGAAATTAGTTTTACCGACCCGATTGAGAAAGGAAGTGCGCCGCGAAAACACTATGAGACATAAAAATGCTACAATAAATTAGGACATGGAGAGTCATTAACACGACCGACTCACTGAGCGCTCTCTTGCTCTGGTCCTAGAACCCCAAAGTGCTTGCGGTGACGTAGACGCTGTAAACAGCGAACTGGAAATTGGCTCCGTGCTCGGCGTAGACTTCCACTTCCTCACGACTTGCATGTTGTCGTTGTTGTCCTCAAGGAGATAATGACGCGTACCCACGGCGGGGATGATGAAGATGATGATTATGATGTCCGCAGCCTTAATGGCACATATCCACGGCGGGGTATTGGCCAGGGTGCATTGCTGGTACAAACGCACTCATCGACAAGGAGTGCGGTATTTGGATTATTTTGTGTCTTTGATTAGAATTTATACAAAAAGCTCAAAACAAAACTGAAAAGAAAACGCTGCGAAGGCTCATTCTAGCAGAGGAATCTGCCTGATGTTGTTGTTGTTGCCTCGAATACGATGGCACGTACCCACGGTAGGGGATGGGCCAGGGTTTGGTGCAGATGTAATCTGGCCAAGACGCAGTCAGCGACCCACATGTGCAATATGCTTCTTCAGCTACATCAAAGTCATTTGACGATTCATTATTTAATTTGCTATCAAAAACAAAGAAGATGAATACCTGAACATATATATCCACCCGGAACACTGTTACGGTCTAGTTGAATAGTGGCAAAAGTGCGATCAAGAAACGGTCTGCGGACACATTCTGTATTTTTAGTTGTCTTGTGCAGTTAGGACATCTCGTAACGATTGACCGGGTGGAGCAGGTGTCGGCACAGTGATCATACATCAGGCATAGGGAACAGAAATTGGCTTTGGGGTGTTGGGGACTCCATCGGATCATGGCTCGATGATAAGGACTTACTTGGGGACAACGCTACCCTTAAGGTGATTAAAACAGTATCTGACCAGCCTGTCATGCGGGTGACTAGTATTTATTTTCTTTTACCTCTTTCTTCCTTTCTTCTTACACTCCCTCCTTTATTCCTTCCCTTACGGCGCGGTTCAGGTGTCCAACGATATATGAGGCAGATACCGTGCATTTCCTTTCCCCCAAAACCAATTATTATTATTATTATTATTATTATTATTGCAGTTATGTAATCATAGAGAATCCCGCATATAAAACCCAATGCAAATCCTTTGGCGTTCGCACCGACCGATAATAACACTGGCAGAGATACGGGAGCTCTAACCTGGAGGGAGGGACCTACAGGTAAGCTTCTCTGAAGTGCAAACTTTGGAAAGTAGAGGAGAAAATGGTCTACAGATTCAACTTCCCCGCATGCGTCGTATAGGTTTGTCGGTGTCGACCCACACCTGCCCCCCACTACGGTACCTCTTTCTTCTTTGACTCCATCTTTATCCTTCCTTTACGGCGCGGTTAAGGTGTCTGCCGAGATGTGAGACAGGTACTGCGTCATTTCTTTTCCCTAAAAACCATTTTTCAAACCAATCTTAAATTTTCTTCGAAGGCAAAGGAAAGGCGCATAACTGCGCCCCTTTGACAGTGGACATCTCAGTCGCGCTTTAACATAGATGGCGATAGGGACAGATGTGCGCTGCATGCGTTGGCATTCAAAAGGTTGTAGCAGAAACGTCGAACTGAAGCTATAGACAGTCGGCGTTCGTTGTGCTCATTGCCATTGGCGTTGAAAACGTTCTGGACTCCGATAATTTTGAGAAAAGGAAGGCGCATAACATTGCTCCCTGGGACAGCGGACGCCTCAATCGCGTTTTGAGGTACGTGGCGGCAGTGAGAGATTGATGTGGGATGGATGGATAGAAACAGCTTTATTAGACGAATGAAAAACTATTGTTGCAATCCACGCTGTGAATGTGATTGGACAGCGAAGCTATGCTGTTTTCATTCAATTTTTAGCCTGGCGTTTGTAAAGCGAAAGCTTTACTGGCCGCGAAGTTGCGATTTCGCCATGGCGGTGCCCCGAGGAGGCACATGACGTCACAACGCGCGCCTTGCCGCGGAGCCGAGAGAGAGAGAGAGAAAACCTTTATTGTTGGAGAGGAAGTCGGGTCACGCCCCTGGGTCTCCGCACGACCCCACTGCACTCAAGTGTTTATGTCCCTAAGGTCCATGACACTGGCAGCCCGGCCGGTGGCGATTGTCTGCACGGCCGGGTCCTCCGAGCGCAGCAGGGTCTCCCAGTCCTCCCAGGTCTTGAGGTCCTCTAGGCCGCGCGGGGGAGGGTCCGCCGGGCAGAGGGAGAGGATGCGGAGGGAAGAGGCGAATGGTTCTGGGCACAAGGTGCAGGCAGGAGTGGGGAAGGAGGGGTGATAGAGCCGGTCTGGCCGGGATGGCGGCGGCTGGCGCACTCGGCGTGAAATAGAGACGTGCTCCAAGTCTCCGCCCGTGCGGTCAGAGTGCGCTGAAGCCGCCGAAGGCGTCGGCGGTCAAGCGCAGTTGGAGTGTAGAGGGTCTCGCTTTGGCCGACGTGACATCGCCGTGCAGCGCGCGCGCGGGCATTACGCAGGAGTATAAACGCGCCTTAACCGAGCCTGCGCTTAACCCCTAACCAACGTGTTCGGTGGCGGCATCTATGGGAGCCACTGATACGCCGCACACTCGCTGAATAATAAAAAAAAGCTGTTCCGACGCTCGGAATCGAACCAGGGCCTCTGGCGTTTGAGGCGGAGACTCTACCACTCCGCCACGTCGGGTCTATTTTCCTTTGTTGCATGAAAATAGTGCCAAAAATAAAATTCTAAGCACGCTTACGCCACAAAACACCAGGCCACCTTACCCCTTCATGACCCCTGCTTCCAAAAAATCAAAAGTCTGAGAGGCACGCACATGTATCCAGATAGGGGAACCAGCTAGGCGGCTCTTGCAGGGCAGCATATACTCCCCGCACCAAAACTCATTGTTCACGAAACAAAGATTTCAACGACCGTGGTGATTCGTCGTGGTGGTCCATCATGCGGCTCCTCCAGAGACTAAATAGTCCCAACAACAAAAATACATCATATGGCACAACAGAGCTTTTCTCAACAGGCAAAAAAAACGGGTACTGTGGGGTGTGATGTCAATGTCCTTCTTAATTGTTAATTGTAAAATCTCCCAGAATTTAGCGTCAATGCACAGAATAAAACAACGGTCAATTGTCTCTGGTGCACAGGCGGCAATTCACCGTCCATGACGCAAGCATCTCCTTAGCATGCCTTCACAGGCAGCGCGGATGTGTGCAGTTTAAAAAAGAATGTTTTTGCGGCAGAAGAAATGCACATTCGCCTAACACGTTTTGAAACACTGGTGTCAAGGGACTCCAGAAAAAGTTGCCGATACAACGGTACAGGGAAAAAATACTCTGTAAGTGCCTGAGTCATCTGTCTTCTAGAGAGGCTATACAGGTAGTCTAAAGGAAAGCGCACAGTGAGGAAATTGAAGGTGTCAGCAACTTCCTTCAGCAATCCACATAAATGTCCCTCACGTGTGTGCCCTGTTAGTGCGAATAGGAAAGGCAAATGAGCTCTGAGGCGCCTAATAAGCAGAGGTACTAAAAAGGGTGGTTCGATGATTTGAAAAAGAAAACACGCGAAACAAGCTGATACAGGAATAAGTGAACAAGGCCGATTCCACCAGACTCTAGAGAAAGAAATAGGTTATCGCGACGCATGGGTCCCATTGAGAACGCCATACGCATGTACCAAATGTTCCTTGCATCACCTGCACTTTCTTCTTCTCACAGTGGAGAACCTGCAACACATAGGCAAGTTTTGCAAATAAAACAAATGTTGCAGATTTGAGCCCGAGCAAACGCTGACAGTTCCATACCCATCCAAGCATGGGTTTGTAGCCACATGGATGCTATCTGTGAATCCAAGAAGGCGCCACTGTTGCGAATTTGGTAAAGAGGAACCACTAGGTAATGAAGGGCCCCGCAGTCCCTGCTTATGCCACAATAATGACTTTGCGTTGTACCGCAATGGCCCAACTAGACCCCCTTGGACTTATCTAGATTAAGAGCCACCCCTGATACCTCGCAAAACTGTTCAGTCAAATGCAATGCCTCAAGCACACTCTTTTTGTAAGAACAAAAGAGGGCGACATCATCTGCATAGGCTAAAACCTCAATTTCACAATGCGCCAGGGAGAAATCACGGATAGATGTGCAGTTAATAATATTGAGCAAAGGGGTTCTAGATATAGGGCAAACAACAAAGGCAATAATGGAGAGACTTGGCGAACAGATAATTCAAATGAAATAGGGTTGGTACGCTCTTAGTTAATAATGATAATATTAATTTCTTATTGGTGGAAAGAAAATGGCGCAGTATCTGTCTCATATATCGTTGGACATCTGAACCGCGCAGTAAGGGAAGGGATAAAGGAGGGAATGAAAGAAGAAAGGAAGAAAGAGGTGCCGTAGTGGTGGGCTCCGGAATAATTTCGACCACATGGGGATCTTTAACGTGCACTGACATCGCACAGCGCACTTGTGCTATAAGAACGCAAACAAGAAATCGTGATGAACTTTATCAAATGCCTTGGCCAGGTCCATCTGAATTAGAGCTACTTGTCCGATCGCATCTGATACAGTCTCCACTACTGAACGTGCGATATGAATATTAGGTTTGGATGCTGTGGCCTCTGATACCGCAGACCTGATGCGTGCCCATTAAGTGAGCGTCAACCAGCTGCAGACGATTGCAGAGAACTTTTGAAAAAGCTTGCAATCTACATTACAGAGGGAAATTGGACGATATCCCTCAACTGTGTTCAACAGATTTGAATCCGTGCTTCTTGGAATTAATATAGTGTGCCCAGAATGGAAAGTGGGGGGCAAAAAAACATCAACATCGTAAGAAGCCTTAAAACCTCCATCAAGACAGGCGCTAGGCAAGTGGAAAATGCTTTATAGAACTCGCTAGAAATGCCATCTGGCCCAGGAGATTTCTGAGCCGTCAGATCAGAAATGGCAGATTTAATTTAGTCCAAAGTGATAGGCCCCTCAACTATAGCACGCTGCTCATCGTCAAGTCGGGGCAAAGCTTCAAGTAAGTGACTGTAATCTGATGTCACATTTGTGCCCGCACAATCACCACACAGCTTCCGATTATAGTCAACGAAAGCCTCAATAATACCAGGACCATCGCTGTACGTGCTACCTCCATACTGAATTATCACTATTTTTTTAGCTAGAGCAGTCTGCCTTTCATCACTCAGGGCTCAACCAGAGAGATGGTTGCTCATCCAGAAACCTACGGGTCCTAGATCTTATCAAGACCCCTTTGTATCCTTAGGGTTCAAACTGCTGAAGCTCTGCTTTTACGGCAGTGATTTCTTCTACATAGGCACCTAGCATAATCCTCTAACTGATGTAGCTCAGCCAAAGTACGGTCGAGCTCTCGAAGGTGATGTCTCTTCAAAAACGCGATCCTTGCTTAGGCTTCAATAGCAATGTTTTTGTTTCTTGTTTAAATAAGTCCCATTATTGCAAAATTGAGAGATCACCGCGTGACCACGTGTCCTTCCAGCAATTAGATACAGCACGTTTGAAGATTTCATATGAGAGCAGGCAGTTATTCAGCTTCCACAGCACCCATCGAGGATGGAGTATGCGCCGACTGTACCGCCCTATCTGAAGAGACATCATGCAGTGATCACTGAAGAATATGGGCCACACCCAGTAACCAAAAACGTTGGATAACTGTCTTCTGAAACGTATATACTGTCAAGCCGAGCGCTAGAGGGGAGCACCGAAAATGAATGAAATGAATGTTATGTCCCTTATCTTGACCAACGTTTACCAGGTTGCATTCGCATGCCAAATCAATAAGTAAAGCAGCACTAGGGTCATATCGCTTACTTAACACTGCTCGGTCTTCATCCCTACAAATAAAACTGAAATCTCCCAACTGCGTAATTTTACGATCCGTGGACAAATGGTCGACTAATGGCAGGAAAAATAGCCTTCTATCACGCTGCTTTGCGGGGGCATAAATACAAACAATTCGCCACTGCACAACCGAAATTGCGAGGTCACAGCAGATACGTTGTCAGTCATCATCTGTGCTATACAATACGGCAGTAATCCCCAGTGTGTTGGCCAGGAATAGCATCAACCCGCTTGATATGCATCTAGAGTGACTAACGATAACATTGAATTCTGACAAAAAAGGCTCGACAGCTGCTTCAGTTTCTTCATAAGAGGACAGATTGGTTTCCTGGATGGCTGTCACACTCACACTCCCTTTGTTTAAAAGATGCCGTAACTGATGTTGCCTTCGACAATATCGCAAACGCCTAATGTTAAGGGTAGCGACCTGAAATGCATTGCCGCCCGCCATTTTTTGTGCTTGTCTTATTGAACGCCATCCCCTGTACTGGGGTGGCCGGCCTACAAATCGGCGGCCTGCTGGGCAGACATCGCCCTTCGTTTTGAGGTTACCTTTCCCAATGCCACCACACCAGGTGCTTTTTTCTCATCGCCATCGACACACACCTCATCATCTGCAGGGCGCTTCAAAGGTGCGCTGTGGTCCATCGCCTCTACGGAGACAGCCAAGGCTTCAGCCCATGAAGCCGAGTGGACCACGTCACTCATCACCACGCTGACAGCCGACGGTGCGCCGAACACACTAGAAGCTGACACTTCAGGTGACACACTGCTGCACTGCAGCGACGAAGGGGCATCGCAGGCGCAGAAGGCTTGTCACATATTCACTGGCTGAAGCGCCTCCTCTGACTCTACAGCAGGGGTGTTCTGCTCTCGTGATCGTTGGGTGACAGGTTGCTCCTTAGCAGCAAGCACAGGACTCAGAGTAACAGACCCGGGCAGACCCGGGTCCGGTGGCTTTAGGTCTGGAGACGGGGAATCCTGTTTGTCCGTACTTGCTGGCAGACCCTTGCCGTTATTCGGTGCAGAAACGTTTGGTCCATCTTCTGTTTGGAGCTTATGACTCAGTTCACCCGACGCTTCCACAACATCCGACACATCCATATGTGCTCGGACACCACTTCATCCTCATGTGCCCAGTTGCCGTAGCGTATCCTGTCAGCATAACTCATAACACAATTGCCTACTGTGCACCCAAAGCGTCGAAACTGTGTGATTCGATGCGTCTTACACTGACGATGTACATGGCCCACACGGTTACAACGAAGACACAGCGGAGGCCTGCCTGGGATCACAACTAAAGCTTGTACCCCGGAGACGTTGAGCGTGCGAGGAATTGTACTTGCTGACAAGTCGTCCTTGAGCGTGAGCGAGATTTCACGGTTCGCTGTTTCTATCTGCTCCATTCCGGAGCACCGTCACTTCTCAAGCTTGAGAGTTTGTACAGTTTCAAAAGTCTCCAAAGCTTCCACAATCCTTCGGTGCTTCAGATAGCGCAGAAGCCAAAGAAGCTTAAGCTTCACGCTTCTGTTGTCCGGGTCAAACACGATAGATTTTATAACTTTGACGTGGAACTCTGCTTTATCGTAAATGAGCTTCTGGTTTGAGGAACTGCTCTCGCATATAACCATCCGAAAGTGGCTCATTTGGTACTGGCCAATACACAGAATCTCACGGAGGTCCACAATCTGCGCGAGCGTGACTCGGAAGTCGGGAGCATGGTATGGGCGACCCTTGAGGTCAGCATGCAGAAAGACGATGTTGAGCACAACATTACCGGTAGGTTGTCGAGGGAGGACAACTTTGTATGAGCCTGTGGCAACTTCAGGTGTCGGGAGACCTCGGCCAACGGCCGATGCGCTGTTTCCAGCTAGAAGCATTTCTTCTTCTTCTTCTTCACCCCAGGTATATGGCACATACCACGCGGGGAGATTGGTCAAGGTGTAGTAGAATAAACAAAGAAGTTTCCATGGAAGATGACGACAAAATTGTAGCACCAATCGTGCAATTTGAAAAATCAATGAATAAAAACAACAGAACAATATTGACAGTTAAATAACAGACAGCATTGTGGTGAAAAAGAAGAGCTCGTAGAACTTTAAAAGAATTAGCACATCAACCTACCAGTTGCAATTATGTAATCGTGGAGAAACCCACAAATAGAACCCAATGCAAATTCCTTGGCTTTCGCACCAAACGATAATAATACTGGCAAAGATAAAGGGAGCCCTAACCTGGAGAGAGGGACCTCCAGGTAAATCTTTCTCTGAAGTGCGAACTTTGGGCAGTAGAGGAGAAAATGGTCAAAAGATTCAACTTTCCCACATGCGTCACATAGGTTCGTCGGTGTCAACCCACACCTGCATAGATATAAATTCAAACTTGGAATCCTGCACCGCAACCGCGTCATTGTTACCTCACACAGCCTGTATTTACACGAACGGACGTTCCAATTATATGCTAAGTGCTGATAGTCAGTGGTATTTAGTAAGGGATCTCGTAACCTGGCTGAAATATGTAGGAACCGCTGAAACCTGGAAATCGCCAGCAGGCTGAAATTCGCGACGGGATGTGTCACTGACCCGCCAAGAGCCGACCTTGCTAAGTAATCAGCCACCTCATTTGAATGAATACCAGCATGGCCAGGGACCCTGACAAAACGGACCACCTTCAAAGTGCATGGGACAAAAAATCGCAGGATACGGTGCAAAAAATCTTCTTGTGAAGTGTCAAAGGAGACTAACACCGACAAAGAATCAACGAGAATAATAACATGAGATACATGGCATGGAATTTTGTGAAGGGCCATTCCAAGAGCCAAAAATTCCGCAAAGAATATAGGAATATAATCTGGGATGCGGACAGAATAGCTCCATGCCAAATCCTGCGAAAAGATGCCAACTGCAGCTTTTTGGCAGTTGACGAAGGCATTGGTAGCAAGCACCGTATGATGGGGGTATTCCTATATGGGATCCGAGAGAATACCGTTTAAAATGTCTGCGGGCATGTGTTTCGCATGAGATGGGAAGATGTGGTCGAAATGGAATTCCACTGCTGCCGGCTTGTCATCAACCCACTGTAAAGAACTGAGATAAACACCAATCGGTGTTAAAAGGTTCTGCGTTAACATAATTTGTGGCATTTGATACCGTGGCCAATGATGAGAAAAGAATAAGGCCGCCTGAGACACAAAAATAGGAATACTGACATCAGTCACTGGGTCCATCGACCTGAGGAAAGTTCGCACCGTGAGTACTTGAAAACGAGAAGTTAGATCAGGGATACGGGCTTCCAGATTAAGCAGGGCGTTTGAAACTGATTTTGGGAGACCAAGGCAGAGGCGGAGAGCGCGCCTTTCCAGAAAGATTAACCCCCGAATGCAGAAATGTAACTTGGCTCGCGCTTCGACTCAACTTCGGCAAGTCGAGTCGAAGCACCAAGGCGGCTTCAGAACGGCCAAGTTGGGTTTCGTGTTGCATAGATGCTCAACCTGACTTGCTTCGTCAAGTTAAGCGCGTGCTTGAAAGCGAGGGCGCATTGCTCGTCTGGGGATGAGAGTATTGAACAATCTATTATAATAATGCCCATTTTGCTCCTATAAAACAACGCATCTCGTTCAGCAGTCATAAAAAGGCACCAGGTGTGAGTGACCTGCATAAAATTGCTAACAATAAAAACTACATTTCAGTGCTACCCGCTGCTTCCACTTGATTGACGTTTTTGGCTGGCAACGTGCTCCACATTGAGCCAATCCTAGTTGAGCCATAGCCAGTTTTTCCCATGCTTTTCCTGCTCCCAGCGGAGACCAGCGCCTCAGTTCACGTTCGAGGAAAAGGAATTGTTATTGTGTTTTGTTAACGCACGTCGGCATATATTAGAGTGCAAAAAAACCGACGTGTCATCGCTGGCAAAAAAAAAATACGCCGCTTGGAAGGAAATTGCCGGGCTGTTTAACAGCAATCACGGGGTGATTCGACGTGACCCCAATCAGCTCAAGAAATGCTGGGCCAACCTAAACAAAAGTCGAAGGAAGAGGACGCGAGGAAAGAGAGAGATCGCCACAAGACAGGTGAGCGCGGCTTGCAGGCCGTTTACAAATGTTTGTTCCTGCATGCTTTGTATGCCATGGATAAGGGCATGATTATTCTTCGGTGGGCGTAAGCAACGTGTACTGGAATGCATAGTTTTTTAGGAACAGTGTGATAACACGTAAATGGGCACGTAATAACGTTTCGGTGCAGTGTACTCTGCTTTATTTACAAACGCAGATGAATGCAGCCTGCGTTAATCGTGTAAGTAATGCCCAAGCAGTATCCTGTACAGCCTCCGTAATTTTTAAAAACTACAGAGAATGTTTGCTACATTCAAGTCAGTACGAAGGCATGCGATTTCTGCTGCATAGAAGACTATGATGAGCGGGCATTGCAGTGGGACGGAGGGCTCGCGCCTGGCCAGCAGCGAACTGACAACGGACGATTTTGCTCGGAGTTGGTACCATTCGCATACTATCGCGCCGCGAAGCCAAATTGGGTGCACCGTAGACCAGACGGTGTCTACACTGGCGACCTTCATGTTCATGAGGAAACTTGCCGCGCTATTGACAGTTGCTTGGTACTATTGAATATCCGGAAGGCTGTACATACAGCTACCTACCTTTACTCATTCCTGGCACTGCTGGGACGGGTGGCACAAAAACGTAGCGAAAACAACACACAGTTGCATGCATTGGTGTGCCTTTGGTTGCTTTTGTGTGGCACTTCATGGACAAAATATTTTAATGGCGCATTGTCTATAAATTAAGAGTAGCTTCACTGTGTGCGGTGTCTTTTTTCTTTTCAGGAGGAGGGTCAGCTCAATGCACTGTGAGCGCTCAAAGTGAGCAAGTCATTGCTGTTGCCAGCCACATAATGACCAGGGTAGGCAACCAGACTGACTCTGATGGAGGCATCGACCTGCCACCAGTGGCAAGTTTGCCTGTTATAAGATTGTTGCAGCCAATGGTGGATGGAGCAGGCAATGAAGAATTCCATTATGCAGGTAGAGAAAGCACTTTGCATGTTGTAGAAAAACAGCACTCCTCTCTTTATATTCCTTTGATGACAACGGCAGCGTGTACTGTCAATTGACGCTGTTTCAATGTTTTTTATTGCCTTGAACCTGCTATGAGGACTGTGCAGTTCATCTACAACAAATTATAAAAATCTCATTTAATACAACACTGTGGAAAGCTGCTCTACATGTGGTTGGCTGAATGTTTGTGCAGATAAAGGCTGCATTGGTTGACAGTGCGAAAGGATGACCTGCTCCAAGCTGCATGTTGTTGGACAGCACTCTGAAGGCATTTTGACTTGACGGCTTATATTCATGTGAGTGGTATGCTGTGTTCCTGTAGCGGAAGGCGAGGAGTTGGTTAACCGTCGGACACCGAGGGAACAAGCATTCAGTGCTGCAACCTGAACTGCATTCATTATGACATTCTCTCCTGATGATGTTTTTGAGTCTTGTTTGCCATTCCTGCCTCACTTTAAACGAATGCCAACTTTAATGCAGTTTCATTATGCATGCACTCCTTCACATAAATTTTCATATTTCTGTGTACTTGTACATGATGGTGCTCCAGGGATAAGGTAACAACATTCTTGTTGTGAATAATGGTGCAGCTTGCCTATGTGTAATGCTCAAAGCCTTTTCGAATTTGGCTGCTAGTTTCAAGGAAATTGTTAGTTTTGCAATGCAGAGGTTTCACTCGAAGCGCATGTTTTCTGTAGCCCTCAGGCTCAGGCTGCAGTATTTGTCACCTTTCTTGTATGCCTCACCTTGGCATTTGTGTCGCATATATGCGTCGAAGCAAGCAGGCAGGCATTACAAGGAAACCTTTGCAAAAAAAAATGAAAGTGGATTAGCTCAGCTACTCCAGGATATACAAAGTGAAAGCTGTCGGCGTTCATTGGCATTGACAAAGTTCTAGACGCTGATGATTTTGAAGAAAGGAAGGGCGTATAACTGGCTCCCTGGGCCAGAGGACATGCATGAGTAAAAACTAGCAAATATACTAAAATTGAAAAGAAACCCATTGAATGAGCAAAAAAGCTGCAGGTGCAGAGTTAGAGGATAACCACATGTGTAAAACTCGGGGCCTGCGTGACTATCACTACTGTATCAGCAGAAAAAAAATAAAGTGAGGTCATCAGGAATAATTCAGAGCGAAAGGTGAGGAATATGGCAGAACAAAACAGAATGACTAAACTGGGGCCCCCAGAAACAACGGCAGCTATTTGGCGCCGAGAAGGGCAAGTGGTGCCTTATATAAGAACATTATAAAGCTTTCGTTATAATGTCTCTTCACCAATTGACCCAACAATCTGTGCTGTTAAGGCAGACAGCTAATGTGTTGTAAGCTTAGATTTGTCCAACTAATTTTTACCTTTTCTTTATTACAGAAGACGACTGGGAACCTCCGCTCGTGGATGAGCCGCAGTCACCAGCGGCTGCTGTTGGTAAGAGTGGGGCAACTCCAGAAGCAATTGAGCAGGAGAGCAATCTCTTTTTTCCTGCTGTGCAACCTGCTGATGCTTCCAGCACAGCTGCAGCAGGCTGCAGCAGTGCTACAGTTGCTTCTGGAGCTGCCGCTGGTCCCACTACTGCTGAAGCAGTGGCCACCGGTGACGCTGGCAGGGCTCCAAGAGGGCGGATGGCCCTTTTAGAAACGTCTCTGGCAGATGAGAACGACTATAGAGCGGCCTTACTGCGCGAAGAGCATGGACTGCGTCTGCAGCTGATGCGAGAGGACCACAACAGTATTCTGCAAGAGCGGCAGGAGAAAAAACTTCTTGATATCCAGAAAAAAAAATTGGAATTGGAAATCTTAGAAATTGAAAAACAAATCAAACTTGAACAGCTTCGTAGGCTGCGAGAGGCACCAGAATAAACGGTGCCTATGACTGAATGAAACTGGAATGCTGTGTGAATGCTTGCACAAATATTATGTGGCAAATCCACATAACTACACTTCATTTGCACATGTACCGTATTAAGCACATGACTCGGTGGGAACAGACATACAGCCCCGTCACCACCTTGCATGCAAGTCTGACAAGCTTTCGCATAGCAGGAGGCAGGTAGGATGGTTGTGTGGTACTTATGCTGCTATGGCTATATGGATCTTTGGATGCAAACAGCAATTTATTCATAGAAATACGCATTGCTGTATGCTACAAATATGGCTGCTCTAGGAAGGAAAAACCTCCCCTGGCATTGCTTGCAAAACCAACCAGTAGAGAAAATTGCAGGCCACATTGTTAAAGTTTCCATGTATAAAAAGTCAACAATATTGGCTCACGCAAGTCAACACCACATAAATGCTCAAAGGCCAACACCGCTCTCTACTCCTTCCATTATCTTTGCTGTCTCATCTAACCTAAACCCTCGCAGCTAGTGCCTCCTACTCAAGAACCGAAACCCTTAAAGAATGCAATTCCTCCTATGCTGTCTACAAGGTGGGCCCATAGCTTGAGTCAATACAATGCCACAGCCTCCCGCTTTGCTGAAGTAATCTATTGCTTCAAAAATATGGCCACCACATTCCTGTGACAAGCCGCACTAGGCATGACAAAAAAAAGACTATAAAGAAGCATGCATCAAAAAAACACTTGCTGATGGCACCCACGTTCTGCTATTTCGAACCCCGCCAAACCATGTAACAATTTCAAAACATGCCAGTTCTCGATGAGTGGAATCAGCACAGTTCCAAGAAGGCCGGCTCAAATGCAAAGCCAGATTTAAGCTGTGACAGCCAACCAGTAACTGCATGTACAAATCAAAAGAACCGCTAGTCCAAGTGTTTGCATGTAAAAAATTTCACTACAACACTTGCGAGCTAGAAGTAGCTACCTAGTCATATCACAAACCATTCATTGAACCCACAAAACAAAAAGTTGCAAACACTACTGGGGTCATAAATTATCTTCCAGTGGTCCACCATGACTGCGGCAGCAAGGCGTTCCCAAACATCAGTAGTGCCCGCACACAATGATCTCGACTAACTGTTGGTGTTGGCTCATGACGACTCACTTTATGATCTAGGGTTTGTATTCAGCCATGCAAAGCAAGGCACCTAACAAACACCAGGTGCATTTGGCTCGAGGACAATGAATATTGAGTGCAACTGCTCGCAGACAGATTGTGTAGCCTTAGCAACAGTTACAGGAGTTCTATGTACGACCACGACCTTTACACTTGGAAATTAAAAATGCTCACAGGTCACACACTGTAGGTTGGTATGTTTCACCATGACACAACAATGCCTGGAATCCTCTCCGCACATATGCTGCTTCTTTCGCTTCTTTCTCTGTGCCAGTTACTGCCCGTTATGCAACTTTGTTGTAAGAGATTGAGCTGGACGAGGCATGTGGATCATGTCAGGAAGCCCATTTCAGACCTAAAGAATCGACCTTTTGCACCATACTATGACAACAACCAACTCCCACTTTGAACAGAGACTAGAGAGAGCGACAATGCACAACAAACCACTCGAGCATCGTTCCTTGAAAAGAAGGCTCCAGTGTGACAGCTGAAGGTTCGACCGTTCTACACCATCTTGAAAGCAAACCAAATGAAAAGAATACACTCATGTTTTTTTTTACCTCAATACAGCAAAAAAAAAAGTGAGAAATTTAATAACTGATTCATAACACACCTCTGTTGGCAAGCCAGAAAACAAAACGTCTCGTTTTGTTGTAAAAGGGATATTTGAAATTATTGATTGTGCAATGGGTTTTCCGGGCAGAAAGTACAAAGCGCAGAACAGCGTTCACAGAAAGTCAACGGTTCCAGCAGCACCAACCCGAAGCATGCGCTTGCCGAGAGCAGTCCCGCTGCCACATGGGCACTTCTTTGTCATTACAATTGTGACATAAAAACAAATTTATACTCAACACATGGAAGACATGCAAGAGCCCAAGCTTGAAGTGCAAGCCGGGTGAAAGTAGGAAAGACGAAGTAGCAGAACTACTTGCTGTGAGGAACCTGAATTCCATGCCGCTACCAAAGCAGCCACACAAATGTTTGCTCTGTGGAAAGGTGCACAAGCCCTGCGACTGCTCCACCTAAGGCCTAACTGTTGTACTTTACCAAATCTGGTAATTTTTCACATGCGTGTAAGCAAAGCCGCCAAGGCAGCAGCTCTTAAACAAATGAACTGAGCGCCATTAAGACCCTCAGCAGCAGGTTCAACAAGAGCTTTTCTGGTATTCGCCTCCTGCAAGATCAATACAGCGTTCCTGAAAAATAGCATTTGAAATAGAACACTATAGCAAGAAATGCAGAACCTAGAAGTGGAAGAGTAGCAATTTGTTAGTGCAACAAGCTCGCAACTTAAAAGCTTCCAAAGCTGAGAAAAAATTCTAGTGTAAAGGGGTGTATTCGCAGTGAAGGTCTGCGGTCGTAGATCAGAGAGCGTCATGATGAGCACACTCTCAGGAGTCACTCAGGATCCCCAGCTGCAATTCGTCGACCTCTTCGTCCCGCCGCTTGAACTGCTGCTAGTCGTTCCCATTGCTCTAACATTTCTTTAGTTCCTGCACAAAAGTTGGGATACGGGTAGCATGAGCAAGTGCGCATTATAAACATGCTTTATTCAAAATGCATGGGACAGTGTTGAGGACTGTGCATTTCTTACCTATGTGAAGCTCTTCTGGATGAGCACCCGTCGTGCCTGCATTCCCGACAAGCTGTCGCTGACAGCATCAACAGGTGGCAGGTGCTCTGGCCGCCTCGCTGCTGTCGTGCTGGTGCGAGCCGGTGGAGCGTCCTGGAAGGGAGCGCTTTCAATAGGAGGCTGTGGCTCCTTCATCAAACATGCAAAGTTCTGCAGGGCTGCACACGCTGTGATGATCACTGCAGCTTGTTTCGGCTTGTGCTGGAGCCCCATATCCAGACAAGGGAAGAGGCGCTTCCAGACGCCGAATGTCCTTTCGACCACATTCCGTGTCTTTATGTGGGCTTTTTGGTACCTGCACGTATAAAGGAATACTGCGTTGATTTAATGCCACAGCTTGAAAGTGTGGTCAAGCTTTGTCAACTTTGTCATGCACTGTCATTGGAAACATTAACTAACCTTCCTTGCGGTGAATTTGCACAGTGATTGCGTGGTAATATAGCGCCTAGAATGTAGTGCTACTCTTCAAGGAGCATGGAGAACGAAGCTACACTCTTCATGGAGTACAAAGCTACATTATAAAGCAGTACTAAAACAAAATGCTGGGCCTCGATCGCATATTCCGAAGAGACACATTTCGCTATGTGGGACGCCGTAGTGAAAGGCTCCGGAAATTTCTACCACCTGGCGTTCTTCAGCGTGCAACGACGTCGCACAGTACACAGGCCTCCAGCATTTCGCCTCCATCGAAATGTGAACGCCGCGGCCGGGATCGAACCCGCGTCTTTCGGGCAAGTAATCTTGTGACTGTACGTTCGTAGCACCGCGAGGAAATAAATAAAATGACAGCACGTACACGACGCGAACGAATACGAATGAGCTGAACAGTGGTAACTGTTCAGAGAATTTCAATTTTCATTGCTCACCTGCACATTGATGGAGAAATAGCCTTTGCGGTTTCGGTAGACTTCCGCATCTGCGCCACTCGGGCTGTTGATGCGGACATGCGTGCAATCTATGCAGCCGGTCACAGCAGGGAATTCACCAATCTCATAAAAGTCCCGCATCAGCTTTTCAAACTGCGAGACGGCTGAAAACTGCACCAGCATCGGGCGCAGGTGCTTGGCAATCAGCAAGGTGACCTTGCCAACTGCGCGGCACACCGTGGGCTGCGAAATCCGCACCAGATCCCCGGTTACGGTTTGGAAAGTACCGGCCCCATAAAACCTCAAAGCCAGGAGTAGCTGCAGCATCGGAGGAACAGGCTGTCCCCTGTTGTCGGGACTTTCACGCAGGGGCAACACGGTGAGCAGCTCCCGCACGGCCGGCGTTCTTGGAGAACCGATAGCGGGCGAGGAACTGCTCGTCGTCGTAGGGCTCCATGGGGTTCCCCCGATCTCGTAACGCTGGCCGTGGAATCTTCGGCAACGAATGGGCCTCAGAAAATACTACGTCCATGGCGTGGCAAGCGAACTCGAACGCAGCTACCCTCCGCGCGACGTCCGATCGGTAGGTGGCCATGTTGGAAAATACAACGAAGTCAGCTTCAAGCAAGCTCCTCAGCCGACTTGAAGTTGGACCGAACTAGGATCGAGCCAAGCCGGTTTCAAGTCGCACTTCAAGCCGAGTTTGGTTTATGAAACACGATGGAGCTCACTTGAGACCGATGGAAGTTAAGTTCGAGCCAAGTTACATTTCTGCATTCGGGGGTAAGGGTTGAAACTTGTAGCTTGCGCTACCAGAGAACAGAATGCAACCAAATTCAAGTATAGGTCTTACGTAGGCTTTGTATAGTAGCAATAACGTGTCGCGGCGCATCCCAAACTTTTTATTGGCCATTCTTGTCAGCCGGCCTAGAGCGCGTTCTTATTGAAACGCATTGTTCTTTATATGAAGGCTCCAATCTAATGCTGGGTGGTAAGTAACACCCAGATAATTTACAGATTCCACTTACGGCATCTGGAGAGAGCGATGGACTAATGAAATGTGCAAAGGCCTGTCTGGAGGAAATACCAAAACTCCGCATTTGTCTACATTCAGGGATAAATTAATACCCTGCAACCATACTCCAAGAGCATCCAAATATCCTTGCAGAATCTGGTAAAGGCAGTGGATATTCCTGGCCGAGGCGAAAAAAGCTATGTCATCTGCGTACATAAAAACTGTTATATCAGGACGAATGGGGATGCCACTGACCAAAATATTAAAAAGCAGAGAGGATAGCACCGAACCCTGCGGCACATTTCTTGGTTGATAATAAGTATTCGAACATAGGGTTCCCTCGGCGCAGTAAAAGAATCTGCCCTTCAGAAATACAGATATCCACGCATAAATGTAGGTTGGAGGATGTAACTGAGCAAGTCTGTTAAGTAAAATAGTATGCTATACACTGTCATAGGCCTTTGCTACATCAAGAGTGACCAAAGCTGAAACTTCTCTTCTGCGTAGCGAGAGCCGGATTCTGCTCTCAAGATCCACATGCGCGGACCATATAGAGCATCCACGACGAAAGCCAATCTGAGCTGAGCTGAGACCGTTGATGTCATGAACATGTTTTGTGAGGCGACTGTGCACTATTCTTTCTATTAATTTGACTAAATTTGAAGTCAGCGCACTTGGCCGAATATTATCTAAGACGTATCCTTTTCCGACATCTTTCATTAATAAAATAATTTTCGCCGTCTTCCAAATGCTTGAAATCCATGCATTTTCCAGAGAAGCATTGACCATATCTAAGAGGGCGCTTGTAAACTCCTCGGTTAAAATTTTAATCATACCAACAGTGACACCATCTGGTCCAGGAGCTGCAGGATGCCACATTGGCAGGACTGAGAGGAGCTCTGATGTATCAACCTCGGTATAATCCGAAGAGGGTGAAATTGTGCACAACGGGACGTTTCTCTGCGTCTGGAAGAGTAACGCCAATTCCTGAGCAATGCACTCCAGGCTCTCCTGTGCCTTGTGTGGTGATAACACTGTTGAACTAGTGAGAAGAGGGACGACGGAACTCTTGTTACGTTCCATGAATCTATACAAGGTTTTCCGATGACGAGGATTTGAAAGATATGTGTTTAAATTTTGGTTTTACTGCTCCTTGGCTTTTGCAAGTGTTCTTTTGAAAGATGCAGAGAAGAATTTGTAATTTAACCAATTAGCCGGACTCTGGTTGCAGGACAGCCTCTTCCAGGCCGCTTTTCCGCGACGATAGGCCTTCTCACATTCTTCTGTCCACCAAGGAGACGGCTGTTTAGTAGAGGCTGCTGCGGGCACAGCGAATATTGAGTGGTCTATTGCATTTTGCAAAAATGAAATCATCTGCTGAGCTCTCTCATCCCGGCTTGTATTAACTATAAAAGCAAGTGAGGCGGACATCAGATTTTTATAAATTTTGTGGTTGACAAATTTATGGGTTACACAACTAGTTTTAAGAGGAGATAACCGGATAGTGAAAGTTATAGGAAAGTGATCACTAGACGTACCCGAATCCTCTGTCGACCAATCAGTCACATCTAGCCTACCTGCTGATAATGTTAAGTCAATGGCTGAGCGAGCAACCCCTCGCATAAAGGTTATTTCTCTAGAGTTGCAGCAGCGTACAGCATTTGCAGGCAGCCACGACCAGAGAAGCTGGCCGCAGGAATCAGTGCGACTTCCCCAGTAACTATGGTGAGAATTAAAATCTCCTGCGATGACTGCACTGTTTGTGCCAGTCACCAGGCTGTCTAAACAGTCTGTCCTGTGCACACCTAAAGGAAGATAGACATTAGCAATTGTAATATGAGCACAATGCGGAAATGAAATTTTGATCGCTAAAAGCTCACAGTCAGGGAGAAGAATTTTCTTAGAGATAGATGCCTGTTGACATAAATTTTTAGATAGCATGGTTACCAGTCCACCTCCTTTGCCAACATTTCGATCTGACCTGAAAACTCGAAAGTTTCTCATTGAAAATGATTTATACGGTGATAATCACGTTTCTTGTAAAAGTACAATATCAGGCTTATGCTTGTGAAAAAGTATGTCTAGATCTGGAAGAGAAGACAAGACGGTACGGCAATTCCATTGTAACACTTTTATACCTTCAGTGATTATTGACCAATTGAAGAGGCCGAAACCACCTCTTTAAGGATATCAACATGGTGATGAAGTTTGGGTTGTCCCTTGTGAGCTTTCATGTGTGGAGAACTAGAATTAGATGGTGATGAGGAAGCACGGCGCTTCTACGTAGGGCACGATATTTCGACATCTGTTGTGCAGATGTCACTGCGACATTCACTGCTATGAACAGAGATGTTAGGTGGGACCTGGAGAGCATCAGAAGGTGATGTAGAGCGGCTAGCACTAGCTGCAGAAGCTGAAACAGATGCAGACGTTGCTGCCAGGACGGGTGTTGATGGTGGCGCAGACTGAACTGCAACAAACTGAGCCAACGCCTCAGAGAAAGTGTTTAGCATTCGCTCAACCACATTATTAAGAGCTTTTTCGACTGTGGTCACAATTGAGGAAGTCAAGTTGGACTCAATGCCCCCAACAGAAGCGCGCACACGACTAGCATATGAATCTTTTTTACTGTTAAGAACAGCGTAAGCATCGACTCTTGAGCACCGCTTCTCTTTGATAATGTCCAACAAGCTACGCTCTTCACTACGTTTTGCGCAGTTGACATCATCAGCTGAGTGAATGTTGCTGCAGAGGCAACAATGAGTCTGCTCTGAGGTGCAGTGATCAGCAGAATGACCTTTTCCACATAAACGGCAGCGGGTCTCCGACTTGCATGCTTTGCCGCTATGCCCTAACCGCCAACAGTTGGTGCATTGAAGAGGGCGGAGTTCTAGAGGGTCCACACGGTATACAATCGGCCAGATTTCTAGTTCAGGAGGGCAGGAAGAGCCAGCAAAAGTTGTTATTACAGACTCAGTAGCAACGCGCGAGCCGTTTATCTCTCTACAGGAGCGGTAGACTGAAAGGACCCCAACGCCTGCATCGTGAAATTCCTGTAGAATTTCTTGCGGGGACGATGCTGGGTCGACACCTCCTACGATACCCTTGGCACATGCAAGTTGTTCGGGAATGAATTCTTTCACCGCCAGTGAGCTGAAAATTGTGCACTTAAGCAAGTCTGCAACACAAGTGATGTCCGAGGACTTGCACACAATACCTCGACGGCCAAATGGACGCACTTCAGAGATCTGCAGGTATTGGGCAGTCAATGATCTTAACTCCTGTTGAATTAGTTTTGGGGATTTCATTTTGATCGCGCCCTCACCGATTGGGACGATAGCCACGGGAACCGCATCAATGCCATTTTTGTGGAAGGACTCCATCGTCAGGCTTTGGGCCGGCAAGCTGGCAAACCAAGCTGCCGACCCTCCACCTGGGGAGGTAAACGACATCTCTCAGCAAAACGCGCTTTCAGGTTCACATGAACTGCGTCTTAAACTACGCCTTGGCCAACACCCCCCAAGGTAGTACGGGCTCACCAAGGATGAACAAGCCGGAACCACCAGAAGATACAGAAAACAGCAGCGGCCAGCAAAAACACGTCAGCACGTCCGCTTCGCTATCTGTCTCGATCACTTCTTCAATCACTTCACTTCACTTCTCAGCATTTCAACACACAGCCGGTCAGAACGGCTTCCTCTTCCTCTTCACTCCGCCACGTCGGCTCAAGCTTTAACCTTGAATAAAGGCGCATCTAGTGAATACACTCTTACGATGCTGAAGTCTCCGCGCTTTCGCTACATATGTCCTGGCCCAACAGATCTAGGCCATCAGCAATTTTTGCTTACGACCACCACACGAAAACGCAACCGTAATCGAATCCGACCGCGGCGGCAGCCTATCGATGGAGACGAAACGCAAAGGCTCCCGTGTTCTGTGCGATATCAGTGGACGTTAAAGATCCCCAGGTGGTCGAAATTATTTCGGAGCCCGCCACTCTGGCACCTCTTCCTTTCTTCTTTCACTCCCTCATTCATCCCTTCTCTTACGGCGCTGTTCAGGTGTCCGCTCATATGTGAGACAAATACTGCGCCATTTCCTCCCCCCCCCCCCCAAAAAAAAAAAAATTATTTAATCTTTACCGCGAAACAGACAGGGGAAAAAGAACGTGCTTCGCATTGTATGCAGGCGCCGTTATCATACGTTATGCGGTTTGCACTTCAAACGAGGGCTTCGAATGACGTCAACCCCTTTCGAAGCAGCTGCAGACCTGTTTACCGGAAGGCGTCGGAGGGTGTTCCTATTGTCACATGCGCTTCATTTTTTTATTATTATTTAAATATACTGTCAATCCCCAGAGGGATTGTAACAGGGGCGGGTATAGAAAAACAATTTTACAGTATTATTAACAAATAATTATACCAGAGAGAGCGGCACAATCGACTGGTTACATTAATACAGGACGTGTCAAGGGATATGTACAAGGAAGTCAAGAAGCAACACAGAAAACTTACTGTGTTTCAAAATACATAAATAACAATGGTAAGTACACAATTTGTAAAATTAGGATCATAAAATACATGCAAGTAATGCAGCACAAAACAATGAAAGCAAAAATGATCAATGTGATAATAACACAGATACCATACAATAATTTTACTCTGCGTTTGGCCACAGTAGTGCTTCTTCTACAAGCTGGGTAAACTTTTCAGGCGAGCTTTGTTGTGCAATTACTGGATCAAGTTTGTTCCACTCGCGCACTGCGAGAGGAAAAAAGGAGTGGAGAAAGGCGTTGTTTTTACACGAAAATTTCTTAATTGGGAGAGCATGTTTGTGGCGTGTGTTTCTAGAACGGTTGATACTAACAAAGGCTGAGGGTTCAATCTTAAAGGAATTGTTAAGCAGTTCAAATAGGAACTTCAAGCGGTGTACCTTGGCTCGGTTAGTCAGCGTCGGAAGGCCAGCGAGATGCAGTAGTTCAGTTGGGGAATCGGTGCGGCGGTATCTGTTGAATATGAAACGAACAGCCTTGCGCTGCACGCTTTCTAACATGGTCACATCGTTTTTCACGTACGGAAACCAAGCTATCCTGGCGTATTCAAGAACTGGACGAATGAGGGTGACATATGCGAGTTGCTTAGTGCAAGGAGCAGAATGACGCAGCATACGTTTGAGAAAAAATAGTTTGTTCGTAGCTTTTTTTGTGACGATTCGAACGTGCGTTGACCTGTTAAGATCTGATGTTATCGATACGCCCAAGTACCGATACTCCTGCACTTTACGTAGTGGGACGTTGTTGAGGCGATATTCAAATTTTAATGGTGTCTTTTCCTGCTAATTGTCATGGAAACTGTTTTTTTGGATTCATAATCATCTGCCATTTATTGCACCATTGCGCGACACGATTCAGGGCGTTGTTAAGGTTTACTTGGTTATTGGAATTTTTTATCTCTTTATAGATCACGCAATCATCTGCGAATAGGCGAACTTTGACATTTATATCCCTGGTTACGTCGTTAATGTAGAGTAGGAACAAAAGCGGAGCAAGTACTGAGCCCTGTGGGACGCCGGATACAACAGGAACCGTGTCTGAAACGCATTCACCAAGCTGCACAAACTGGTAGCGATCTGGAAGATAGTCACTAATCCAGCGAAGAACCGGGCCGTCTCCAAATAAGTTCTCTAGTTTAAATAACAATTTCATGTGGGACACCCGATCAAAGGCTTTTGATAAATCTAAAAAAATAGCATCAATTTGTGACTGGTCGTTTATGCCTAATGCGAAGTCATGGAGGGTTTCAATTAGCTGGGTAACGGTAGATAGGCCGGATCTAAACCCATGTTGGTTTGAATTAAGTAGATTGTGTTCTTCTACAAACTGGGTCACGTATTTAAGTATTATATGCTCCAGTAATTTACAGCACGTGCAGGTCAGTGAAATGGGACGATAATTAATCGGTGAAGATGAGTTGCCTGACTTGTGCACAGGGACTACTTTAGCTATTTTCCATTCTGATGGTAAACGGGCTTCCCGGAGTGATTTTGAGTAAACAAGAGAAAGAAACTTACTGAATGGTTCCACATACCATCTTAGAAAAGCATTTGGGATTCCGTCCGGTCCGTTGCTTTTCTTCTCGTCTAGACTCAGCAGAAGCGATAACAGTCCGCTCTCAGATATAATTGGAACGCCTGGCAGTTTGACGTGGGCGCTAGTGCTGGGCCTGCATTCAGGAAGCTGGTTGTCGTCTGGCGTAAAAATTGACTGAAAGTACCGATTGAATGAATTTGCCTTTTCTCTGCCTTCCTGGGGGGATACCGGCGGATGAGGGTTTGGACGTTGATTTATATAATGCCAAAACTTATACGTGGCTGTTTTGATAAAATTGTTTAAATTACTACTGCAGAAACGTTCTTTCGAGCATTTAATTTTACTCTTAAGTGACTATGTTAATTCCTGGATCCACAATTGGTAGTCTGGGACAGCTCGTAACTTGTTAGATTTGCGTAGCCTTTTTATTTTGCGCTTCGTATGCATTATTTCACGCGTGATCCAAGGATTTTGCTTACGGATGACCTTTTTTTGTTGAGGGTGCAAAACGGTCAATGCAATGCCCAATATGAGCTTTGAATTGAAGCCAGGCCTCGTCTATGCTGGTTTGTTCATTGGTGCAGAGATCATAGAAGTCTGGAAATTCGTGAGCAAGGTATGTAAGTATGGGTGCGTCATCTGCTATATTAAATACGTGTACACTTTTAAATGGACGATGAGAGCGGATGACATTCGGTAAGGGCAAGGTGCACACCACCAGTTCATGGTCAGAAAGGCCTTCATGTGTATGAATGTTAATTGTACCACGGAGGAAGTGGTCTGTAACAAATATTAGGTCGAGAATTGTTCTGGACGCTCTCTGGATGCGAGTGGGCGTGGAAACAAGCTGACTTGGATTAAATGTGAATAAAAAATCAAGCATTATGGAGCTTGCCACAGTTCCTGAACCAAGAGAGCTCCAGTCAATTTCAGGAAAGTTAAAATCTCCTGCCATTAGTATCCTGCTGCCAGACATATGCTTTAACATGTGATCAAACAATGGATCTAGGTACGAGTTTTCTGCGTTTGGTGGCCGATAAACAGCGCCAACGTGCGCGATACCATTTGTCAGATAAATCTTACACCAAACTGCTTCAATTGTTGGAACGTCCGGCATGACTGAATATTTTATGTCACCTTTAATAAGCAGAGCGACGCCCCCTCCTTTTGATTCTCTGTCTTTTCTTACAATTGTGTAGCCCGGTGGCACAATTTTACGGTCTGAAATGTTTTTGTGAAACCATGTCTCTGTAACTGCGACAATATCGGGTTTAAAGGCCAGCACAATAGCTTCAAGTTCATGTGTTTTATTTGTAATACTGCGTGCATTTAAGTTGAGTACAGTTATTGACGTTTGCTCCTGGTAATTCGCTTTCCAGTGTTGTTTTGATCTTCGTTTTTTGGCTTAACTGGAACAATGTCACTGCTCTCACTATCCCACGTGAAGAGCTGACCATTTATTTTCACTTTGTCATATACCAGAGACACCTTTTCTTTTCTATGACGGTGTTCTTTAGTGCGGTACCATAATTTTTTCCTAACATTCCTGACAGCAAGCGAAAAATCTTCTCCAATAGAGAAGCCGGAATCTTTTAGTTTAGAACATTGTTTAAGAATGCTAAGTTTGTCTCGGTAGTCAAGAAACTTCAAGATTATAGGCCTAGGTCTAGTTTCGTTGTCTTTACTTGGTCTGCCCAGACGATGAATTCTTTCAATGTCTGTCATTGTAATTCCAAGTATATCCTCAAAGACCGTTTTCGTGACAGTTTCATGCAAAGTGTCTGTAGTTTCATCCTCCTGTTCCTTAACACCATAAATGATTAGATTAGAGCGACGGCTTCTGTTCTCAAGCTCATCGATTTAGCTGGTCATGGTAGCAAGGTTACGTTCTAATTCCGTAACTTTCCTGGGGCACTCCGTGACTTTCGTTTCAAGCCCACTAATTTTTTCAAGCTTCTTTTCTATTGCAATAAGCTTCTGGTTGGTTACAGCTTTACCTTTCTTAATTTCTTGAATGTCTTCAGCAATTATCTTCAGCTGTTCAGCAATCGTTTGGTCAATAGGGCCGGGATTTTCTTCGATATCACCGCCAAGCAAAAGCTGATATTGGAGCGACACAATCACATTCAAGATCAATTCACAAAGCGGCTGTGGGCACGGCAGCAACAGTAAGCAGACGTTGTTACTTCTAAATGATTTCCCGTAACGTTTGCTCAACTGTGCGAAAAATGCGAACGGGTTGGTGACGCTCATCTTGGCGTTGCCGCCGCGCCCACTGCCGATGGATCCGGCGAAGCCGCATTTTATACTGGATGGTCCTGATGTCCGTGTCGATGCGTTTGTGGTTTCCGTTGATAGCCGCGTGGTGCCATACGAGATATGATAGTCGCGCTGGTGAAAAGTGGCGGGTCGAAACACTGGGATCCCTTCATCGCCTCCAGTAGTCCGAAGAATGTTCATTGACGCTTGATATGCCGATGGCGGCGCCTCTAGTAGCAGCAGCAATCCAAGAAAAACCTGCGCGAAAAATGCGAACGGGTTGGTGACGCTCATCTTGGCGTTGCCGCCGCGCCCACTGCCGAAGGATCCGGCGAAGCCGCATTTTATACTGGATGGTCCTGATGTCCGTGTCGATGCGTTTGTGGTTTCCGTTGATAGCCGCGTGGTGCCATACGAGATATGATAGTCGCGCTAGTGAAAAGTGGCGGGCCGAAACGCTGGGATCCCTTCATCGCCTCCAGTAGTCCGAAGAATGTTCATTGACGCTTGATATGCCGATGGCGGCGCCTCTAGTAGCAGCAGCAATCCAAGAAAAACCTGCGCGAAAAATGCGAACGGGTTGGTGACGCTCATCTTGGCGTTGCCGCCGCGCCCACTGCCGATGGATCCGGCGAAGCCGCATTTTATACTGGATGGTCCTGATGTCCGTGTCGATGCGTTTGTGGTTTCCGTTGATAGCCGCGTGGTGCCATACGAGATATGATAGTCGCGCTGGTGAAAAGTGGCGGGTCGAAACACTGGGATCCCTTCATCGCCTCCAGTAGTCCGAAGAATGTTCATTGACGCTTGATATGCCGATGGCGGCGCCTCTAGTAGCAGCAGCAATCCAAGAAAAACCTGCGCGAAAAATGCGAACGGGTTGGTGACGCTCATCTTGGCGTTGCCGCCGCGCCCACTGCCGAAGGATCCGGCGAAGCCGCATTTTATACTGGATGGTCCTGATGTCCGTGTCGATGCGTTTGTGGTTTCCGTTGATAGCCGCGTGGTGCCATACGAGATATGATAGTCGCGCTAGTGAAAAGTGGCGGGCCGAAACGCTGGGATCCCTTCATCGCCTCCAGTAGTCCGAAGAATGTTCATTGACGCTTGATATGCCGATGGCGGCGCCTCTAGTAGCAGCAGCAATCCAAGAAAAAACCTGCGCGAAAAATGCGAACGGGTTGGTGACGCTCATCTTGGCGTTGCCGCCGCGCCCACTGCCGAAGGATCCGGCGAAGCCGCATTTTATACTGGATGGTCCTGATGTCCGTGTCGATGCGTTTGTGGTTTCCGTTGATAGCCGCGTGGTGCCATACGAGATATGATAGTCGCGCTGGTGAAAAGTGGCGTGTCGAAACGCTGGGATCCCTTCATCGCCTCCAGTAGTCCGAAGAATGTTCATTGACGCTTGATATGCCGATGGCGGCGCCTCTAGTAGCAGCAGCAATCCAAGAAAAACCTGCGCGAAAAATGCGAACGGGTTGGTGACGCTCATCTTGGCGTTGCCGCCGCGCCCACTGCCGAAGGATCCGGCGAAGCCGCATTTTATACTGGATGGTCCTGATGTCCGTGTCGATGCGTTTGTGGTTTCCGTTGATAGCCGCGTGGTGCCATACGAGATATGATAGTCGCGCTGGTGAAAAGTGGCGGGTCGAAACACTGGGATCCCTTCATCGCCTCCAGTAGTCCGAAGAATGTTCATTGACGCTTGATATGCCGATGGCGGCGCCTCTAGTAGCAGCAGCAATCCAAGAAAAACCTGCGCGAAAAATGCGAACGGGTTGGTGACGCTCATCTTGGCGTTGCCGCCGCGCCCACTGCCGAAGGATCCGGCGAAGCCGCATTTTATACTGGATGGTCCTGATGTCCGTGTCGATGCGTTTGTGGTTTCCGTTGATAGCCGCGTGGTGCCATACGAGATATGATAGTCGCGCTGGTGAAAAGTGGCGGGTCGAAACGCTGGGATCCCTTCATCGCCTCCAGTAGTCCGAAGAATGTTCATTGACGCTTGATATGCCGATGGCGGCGCCTCTAGTAGCAGCAGCAATCCAAGAAAAACCTGCGCGAAAAATGCGAACGGGTTGGTGACGCTCATCTTGGCGTTGCCGCCGCGCCCACTGCCGAAGGATCCGGCGAAGCCGCATTTTATACTGGATGGTCCTGATGTCCGTGTCGATGCGTTTGTGGTTTCCGTTGATAGCCGCGTGGTGCCATACGAGATATGATAGTCGCGCTGGTGAAAAGTGGCGGGTCGAAACACTGGGATCCCTTCATCGCCTCCAGTAGTCCGAAGAATGTTCATTGACGCTTGATATGCCGATGGCGGCGCCTCTAGTAGCAGCAGCAATCTAAGAAAAACCTGCGCGAAAAATGCGAATGGGTTGGTGACGCTCATCTTGGCGTTGCCGCCGCGCCCACTCATGTGGCTTCGATGCTTGTTTCATGTTTTTTCTTAATGAAAACGAGTACTAAGCGGAATGTCTAATCCTGATTTTAAAGGAGATATACCCTTTATTTATATTTTATTTTTAAAATTTATTTTTATTTACTATATATATATATATTATTTTTAATTTTGGTATATATATGCCTGTTTATTTTTTGTATCTATCTTTTCAGGTTTTATATTACGACTGCTTTATGATCAGTATGACATACGATTTCTACGCTGTTGAGTGCTTTTCCACTCGGAGTAGCGTTCAACATTTAGCCTGGCGTTTATTGCTTACGACGCCGACGACACGAAAATTTCCTTCGATGAGAGAGGTATACAGCTTCGCTGTAAAAAGATCCCCCGGTGGTAGAAATTAATCCGGTTGCCTCCACTACAGCATGCATTGCTTCCTTTATTCTATCACTTCCTTCTTCATCCAATTCTTACGGCGCTTTTCGTCTGTACACCGAGATGTGAGACCGATACTGCGCCATTTCCTTCCTCAAAAACCAACTTTCAGTTTTTGTGTTTTTTTTAGCTCTCTGCTCCTTCGGACGCTGGGCATAAGGCTTCGCGGCTCTGCGGGGTCTCCCCATGGAGGCCACAGACACCGTGAACTAGCGAAGGCCTGTGTTCGGCGGCGACAATGAGCAACGCAGCGCAGGCCGCTCACGCTCACGATCACGTAGACGAACGCCATCCAGAGCAAGGTCGTCCAGCACCATTCGGTGAATGCAGGCCGAGATTGCTGACCTGCGGGACACGGTGAGGTGCCTGACGGCGGCGCTCATCACCACCTTGTAGAACCTCGAGTCCGTCATCGGGACCTTGTCCGTGTCGCCGGCGGACCCACGCGTTCTAGCCTTGAGGGACGCCATGGCGCTCGCTCACCAGACGCAGAACTCCATGGCAGCTCCCTCCGCGCCATTTCTGGCCACCCCTGCGCTTTCTGCCGCCTATGCTACACCTGGAAAACCGGCTGTGATGCCCTCTCCCCCTGATGCTGCTGCTGCGGGCTCACCGCGGACACCTGCAGCCGAGGGAGCATGTGCACCCTGATGGACGAGCCTGTTCTCAGGAAACGGCGAAGCTCAACGGGGTCCAAGGAGGAGAGAGACTCGGAAACCAAAAGCGACATTGCGGTGGCCAAGCGGGAAGCTCGAAGCCTCCCCCCCCCCCCCCACCGTCACTGTTCCCTTTCCCTCCACACTCGAAGGAGCAGGGCGTGCCCAGCACAAGCCCCATGGAGACCACCTCCAGCCTGCTGCTGATGCTGCTGCTGTTGCTGCTGGGGCGACGGCGTCCGGAAGAAAACCGGGTGCGACCTCACCAAATCCCGCGCACGAGACCAGGCTGCGGCTGGGGCCTCGTCTGCTGGCAGCGAGCGCGCCCAACACCGCGGCGCGCCGCAGACAGCGGCGACGCTGATGCTGGGGCCAGCTTGGTCCCGTAGCGTACCATCACTACCAAGGCGCAGGGGCGTCAGAGAGCTGCCTGGAACGAGCCGCGGCTGCTGTGGAGGTTCCGTCCAGCCTGGTGGGGATGATGTTGTTTCGGCCGGCGAACGGGGGCAGCGCCTTCACCAGGGAACAGGGATGGGAGTTGGCCGAGGAGATCAGATCCCGCCCGGGCGTCCTCGCCGTCCGAGTAAACATGCGGCGGAATGTGGTAGCAGTGGACGCGGGCAGCAGCGGTGCTCTCCAGGCTCTGCTAGCCACAGCCATCATCCGCGGCGTGCCTGTCTGCGCCAAGGAGCCTCCTCCTCGGAACCAAAGCTCCGGCCTGGTCTTCGGTGTGGACGGGCGCAGGACGGCGGAGGAGCTGCTAGCGGCGGCGGAGTCAACGGTACCGATGGTGTCGGCGTCTCTGTCGGGCAGCACACTCGCTCTCCGTTTTGCTGCGCCGACACCCCCGGCGTTCATCTCCATATTCAAGCGTAGGCTCGCGGTCCGCCCCTGCCGTCCCCGGCCGCTTCAGTGTGCCAAGTGCGCCAGCCTGGGGCATGCCACTGAGGTGTGTCGTGCTCCTGCCCGATACACGCGCTGCGGCGGGCCGCACGAGCTTGGTACCTGCGCTAGCAAGCCCCGCTGCATTAACTGCGGGGGACGGTACGCAGCCATTGCACCAGCGTGCCCGCACTGGCAACTAGAGCCTCACGTGGCCACTTTAATAGCCAAATACATGGCACCGATGTCCAAGCGGGTTGTCCGAGCCGTCGTCCAGGCTGAAACAGCGGCTCCTGCCCAGCAACATCAGCCGACGCCGCGCGCGCTTTCTTATGCGCTGGCCGTCAGGGGAACACCTCAGCAGCAGCAGCCACCGAAGCAACGACAGCGCCGGCAGCGGCAGCGGCGATCTGGTTGCCCGGCGTCCCGTACAGCGCGGCCCGAGCCTTCGGCCGCTTCTCATGGTCAGCCCGCTGATGCACGAGACGCGGAGATCGCGCGCATAAAGCTGGCGTTGCGCGCCCTCAACGCACTTTTCCCGGAGGGCACCGATGGACACCGGGCTTCCTTAGAAGCAGCGGGTGCTCCCGCACAGTTAAGCCAGCATGACGGCTAGCCGCCGGACTCCCTCCTGCATACCATCCATCCTGCACTGGAACGTGCGCTCACTTGCGGCGCGGTACACCGACATGCGAGTTCACATCGCACAGGATTCGCCGGAAGTTATCGCGCTGCAGGAGACTATACGTACGTTCACATGACGGGGAGCCCCAGATGCGGCTACCTGGCTCAATTGGCTACCACCCCGCCACCACGTGCGAGGAACCAACCTGTGCCGCAGTGCCCTGTTGTGTCACATCTCATCGCCCCGGGAAATCAAGGTGCGCGATATATGTGCAGCGGGACGTCCAGCACACCGTCGTCGGCACGGCGGCGGCGACATCTGACGCCCAGAAGTGCGTGGTGGTGTCAGTGCGCGTCGGTGGTGTTGACACGTCGGTGGCCAGTGTTTATGTGCGTCCAGCTGTCGCGTGGAACACGCTGTGTTTTCGTGCTGTGTCTTCGTGCTGTGCCCCGCGCCAAATCATCTGTGGTGATTTTAATGCCCACCATAGTGCGTGGGGCAGTGCGCGCCACTCCGCGCGTGGAGAGGACCAGCACGACGCAGCAACGCAGCTGGGACTGACCCCGTTGAACACCGGCGAACCCACCTTTCGACGACGCGGAACAACCGGCTCCTGCATCGACGCTGCCTTCACATCAAGAGGCATCGAGGCGACATGGCGCCGATCACCATCTCTCTTTGGCTCGGATCATTACTCCATCCTAATCGAACCCACTGCGTTGGAGGCGCGCCCCAAATGTGCCTACTCCATTACCAACTGGAGTGCGTTCAGGCGGGCGGTCGACGAGGCGCGGCCACTGGCGCAGATTTCTTTTCATGTCTAGTCCGAAGCGCTGTCGCAGCCACCCAACGAGCAGGGGAAATGGCAGGGCAGCCCACACCTGATATGAAGCTGCTCAATCTGCGCGAGAAGAGAGATCGCGCAGAGCGACGGGCGCGACGGACTTACAGAGCCGCCGAATGGACTGTCTAGAACCGCTTGGACGCCGACGCGCCCGCCACGCCAACAAGCTATACCGCCGGCAGTGGGCTTCACTATGCCAAAGGATGGAGGAAGATGTCAGCTCGCGGAGGCTGTTTGACACCCTGCAGCGCATCACCGAACCAGAGGCAAACCGCCAACTGCTGGCCGCCCTCGCAATCTCCAGCGGGCTAAGCTTTGTAGAGTTGGCAGAGCGGTTTGCCGATCGATTTGCGCGGCCCAGCCCCGCAAACGCAGCTAACATAGCTGTTCTTGAGAGCCCCAGAAGCGACGCCAGTCCCTCGCCCGTCGCCTCGGAAAGTCCATGTGATGCGCCGTTCACTGCGGCGGAACTGAACAATGCGCTGCAGCGCTGCCGTCGCCGCTCGGCGCCCGGACCGGACGGGGTGACATACCAGATGCTGCGAAACCTGGATGCGCAGCAACGACAGACCCTCCTGCAGCAGATCAACCTGGTGTGGGAATGCGGGGAGCTACCGGAGGATTGGCGAACCGCGGTCGTTTGTCCCATCCGAAAGGCAGGGCGCCCACCTACAGAGCTGAGCGGATACCGGCCAGTGGCATTAACATCGGCGGCAGGTAAGCTCATGGAGCATATGGCGTTGCAGCGTCTGAACGAGCGGGCTGTGGAGGCCGATTTGTTTGACGAGCAACAGATGGGTTTCCGTGGGATGCGGTGCACGGCTGATTCTATATCGGACGTTGTTACAACGCTGGAGCATGCCAGGGCGGCAGGCCAGGTTACGCTGCTGCTACTACTGGACGTCTCGGGCGCTTTTGACAACGTTCACCGCGCACCAATTCTCGCGGTGCTTGAGGGGGCCGGTGTGAGCGGGCGCCTTTTGCGATACGTTCATGGCTTCCTGAGCAGGCGCACCATGACCGTACGAGTAGGGGGTAAGCTCTCCAAATCTCGCCCGGTGGACGTGTGCGTGACGCAGGGTTCTGTCTTATCACAATTTCAGTTTAATGTGGCCATGTCGGCGGTGCCGGCCTCCCTCTCCGCGAGCGGCCGACACCATGTGTACATGTCCATATATGCAGACAACATAGCTCTGTGGTGCCAGGCACCACCGGGCGAGGCGTTCCGCGTGCGGGGGTGCCTTCAGGGAGCCCTGACCGCAATCGACGCCAGCTTGCGCGGCCTTGGTCTGTCGCTGAGCGCGGACAAATCGGTGGCCATGGCCTGCAATTCGCGCTCGGGAGCTCCTTGCGCCACTGTCACTGACGGGACTCCGATTCCTTGGCGTAAATCGGTGCGGTACCTTGGCCTGGACATCGACTGGCGCCTTTCCTTCCGCCCCGCGGCGACCAAGGCCTATCTGCAGATAAACAGCATCACCGCCGCCGTGCACATGCTCACCGCTCGAGGCCAGGGCATCTCCCAGCAAGCCGCGCTGCGGCTATACAATGCCGCAGCTTTAGGGGCGGTGCTCTTTGCGCTGCCGCTCGTCACGGTGCGCAAGCCGTGCTGGTAGAAACTCGAGCTCCAGCACCGCAAGTCCCTGCGCGTGTGCCTAGGCCTGCCCAAAAACGCGCAGTGCGCCGCAGCGTTGGCCGAGGCAGGAGCGTGGCCACTTGAGCTCCAAGCAGCGTGCAGGGCACTGAACCACATCGACCGGCTTCACCGCGCACCGGACGGCGGCTCGCTGCTGCAGCGTATGCGCTCGCACCCGCGCTTACGAATGGGCGCGGCGCTGCTCGAGTATGAGCAATTGACACAAGGCCCACCCCCCTACGGCTCCTGCGCGCCCTAGCATGCTGCCTCTGAGGTACAGCGAGAGATCGTCGGCATTGCGGGAAAGCGGAGCACACCCCTCTGTGCTGTGCAGCAGCTGGCCAGAGCCGTCATACACGAGGAGCTCCAGGACCATCTCCTCGTGTACACCGACCGCTCAGTGGGCCTCGACGGCTTCTCCCTTGCTGCGGCGGCTACCATCCCCGCCCTGCTACTGCACAGCCAGCAACACGCAACCTTCCTGGGCTCCTCCACCACTGCGGAGTTGATTGGGATTCGGCTCGGGCTGGACCTGCTGCTCACCCTCGGCCCTCCGCCGCCCAGGAGTGCTCTTCTGTGCGACTCCCGCGCCGTCCTCAACCGCCTGCAATCAAAAGGCCGCGGTACCCCACTAGTGCAGGAAATTCGCTCACGCATCGAGTGCATCGCGCAGAGAGGTTGTGCCGTGCGTGCACAGTGGGTGCCCGGTCACTGCGGCATCGCCGGCAACGAAGAAGCTGACGACCTCGCGACCGCTGCACACCAACTACCTGCCAGCGATCTGCCCCTTGCGCTGGAGAACGTGCGTGCGGCCATCCACGACCAGCTCCGAAAGCAGCACCCCGACCCACGCATCGCAGGAGGTGAGCGCATTGACAGTATCACCGACTGTCGCGCACTTACACGGTCACAACGTGCAATGATCCTCCGCGCGCGCATTGGCTGCGTGTGGCCCGGGGAACGACGGGTGCGTCACGGAATCGCAACGAGTGACGTGTGTGACGGATGCGGTGCAGTGGAAACACAAGAACACCTGCTCCTTTATTGTGCAGCGTTCGCCGATGCTCGTCGCGATAGGCTAGCGGCCTATAGGGCGCAGGGCATACTACCAGACTCCTTCAAGACGTTATTGTGGCCGCAGGGCAGTGCGCGCAGTCGTGAGCGAAATTTGGTGAGCCTCTGTGCATTCCCCGAACACACGGGCTTGATGTCCCGTCTGTTCTACGTCAGGTAGTTACACGTAGTGACCGAACGCTCTGCGAGTTCTGCCTTTAACGATTAATAACTGGACGCCCCACTCCAGTTTTAGCCAACACAGTGCTGTGCGTGTGTGATACTTAATTGCTCTAAAATGAACTAATCACGCGCACAGCCTGGACACATTTATTATTGTGCAAATAGTTTGTACATATTACTTCTCCCCATATCCTCTGACCGCAGCGGTGGCCAAGTGGTTGAGCATCCGCCTCGTATGCGGGAGGTGCGGGGTTCGATCCCCAGTGCCGCCGGGTACCCACCGGTGATACAATGGGTACAAGCTTTCCCCTGGTCTGGTGCTCGGCTTATTTAGGGAGAAATGCTTGGGAAATGGGTCTCTGACCCCACCTTGAGAAAAAGAAAAAATACCTTGTGACATGGCGCTCTTTGGCCATAGCTGCCCTTGCGCCATAAAAATCCATAATCATCATCATCACCATATCCTCTCTTCCTGTCCCCTCACCTCTTTCATTTCTCCATTCTGCCTGCTACCCTTTATTTCCGCTGCCCCAGCTCAGGTGCTTTGGTATCGATCGATGACAGTCCCGCCGCGGTGGCCCAGTGGTTAAGGCGCTCGACTACTGATCCGGAGTTCCCGGGTTCGAACCCGACCGCGGCGGCTGCGTTTTTATGGAGGAAAAACGCTAAGGCGCCCGTGTGCTGTGCGATGTCAGTGCACGTTAAAGATCCCCAGGTGGTCGAAATTATTCCGGAGCCCTCCACTACGGCACCTATTCTTCCTTTCTTCTTTCACTCCCTCCTTTATCCCTTCCCTTACGGCGCGGTTCAGGTGTCCAAAGATATATGAGACAGATACTGCGCCATTTCCTTTCCCCAAAAAACCAATTATTATTATAGTGTCCACAGAAATATGTGAGGCGCGCGTTGTGACGTGATGTGCTTCCTCGGAGTGCGGAAACGGCGAAATGCCCATGTTCACAGCCAGTAAAGCTTTCGCTTAAAGAAAAAAATTGTCTCCGGCAGGTTCTCTTCTTCCTTCGTACATCCACAGCAAATCGGCATTCTACAGCACCCCCCCCCCCCACACACACAGAGAAAGCCCGAGCGTTGCACAGCCTTTGTAGACGCATGGGGGGGCCACATTCTTTACATGCAAACGATTAAGCGAATTGAGGGAAGAGCCACATCGTGCTGCGAAGCGTTTCGCAAGCTTTCATTTCAAATGCGTTTTGAACTGCCGACAAAAATAATAATAATAATTCGTTTTTTGGGGAAAGTAAATGGCGCAGTATCTGTCTCATATATCGTTAGACACTTGAACCGCGCCGTTAGGGAAGGGATAAGGGAGGGAGTGAAAGAAGAAAGGAAGAAGGAGGTGCCGTAGTGGAGGGCTCCGGAATAATTTCGAACACCTGGGGATCTTTAACGTGCACTGACATCGCACAGCACACGGGCGCCTTAGCATTTTTCCTCCATAAAAACGCAGCCGCCGCGGTCGGGTTCGAACCCCGGAACTCCGGATTAGTAGTCGAGCGCCCTAAACACTGAGCGACCGCGGCGGGTCCGACAAAAAGGCTTGAAATCGCTTTTGGTTGCCGGCAAACAATAAAAAGTGTTATATATACGCTTTATCTTGTCACTTGTTCTCATATTTCAAACATTAACAAGTGTAATAAGTACACATTATCTACCCACCCCGATGGCTCAGTGGATAGGGCGCGCGGCTACTGATTGGTGCTCCCGGGTTCGAACTCGACCCCTGTGGCTGCGTTTTTATCTAGGCAAAGCGCTAAGGCGCCCGTTTGCTGTGCGATGTCAGTGCACGTTAAAGAACCCCAGATGGTCAAAATTATTACCGAGCCCTCCACTACGGCGCATCTACCTTTCTTCTTACACCCTCTCCTTTAACACTTCTCTTACGACGTGGTTCAGGGGTCCGCCGATATATGAGACAGATACTGCGCCATTTCCTTTCCCCAAAGAATATTATTATTATTATTATTATTATTATTATTATTATTATTATTTATACACATTATACTGTCACTTATTCTCATATTACATTACAAAAAATATGCGTCTTGCTTTTTAAGTATTTTATATTTTTTAAACATATAAAAATAAAAATAATGCTTTTATATACTCTTTTTAATGATTGTAGAACACAACAAACCGGTTCAAGCACTTATATTTTGCCACCAACATTGCCAACGCGAAGGCGGCCGTGTGCCGGGAAATGTCAGTGCAAGTTAAAGATCCTCTGGTGGTCGAAATTATGTCAGAGACCTCCACTACAGCACCTCTCTCTTCGCCTAACCGTCTTCTTTATGCTTTACCTTATAACGGCGCGCTTCAGGTATCCACCGAGAGTTTTGAGGCACTTACAGCGGCATTTCCTTTCCTCAAAAAAAACCAATTTTCATTTTTTTCAATTTAAGCTTTGAACACCAATTTATGATAATTTCATTTTTAAAACAAAAATTCTTACATGCGGCTTACAAACGCAGGTACTGTGGCAACGCGGGGCTGTCTAATTCAGAAGCGGTGCTGCCACCTCGAAGTATTTCCAATCTGGAGAGGCTGTATGATCTGTGGCGGCGGGAATAAATTGGCTGTTGGGGAACGGAAAGCGGGCAGTATCTCACACCTCGGCTGAAACTTTAAGCGCGGCGAAAGAGAAGGGATAAAGGAGAGCCTGAACAGTCGGCCACTGTTGGACCATCGGCGAGGTGTTCGGAAAGCCAGAGCCTGTCAACACCTCCTAGGTAATACGAACGCTGACCGTGCAGAGCGGGCAGCAGTGTTGCGTTTGTCATCCGCTAGCGCCGTTACCCTCGCTGACTGCTCTGGGTCTCCTGACAGTTGCAAACGGACGCCTCAAACTGCCGTTCAGGACGCATTCTTTGAAGATTGATCCAGTCTGAGCACTAACGAGGTGTTGCGAAAGCCACAGCCCGTCGGCACCTACGAGGTAAGACGAACGCTGACCGTTCAAAGCGGGCAGCAGTTTTGGTTTAAGTCAGCCGCTAGCCTCGTGACGTTCCCTGACTACTCTGTGTCTCCTGTCAGTTGCAGAAGCACGCTTCAACCTGTCGATCGGGACAGATAGTTTAAAGAGTTATCCAGTCTGTTTGAGCACTAACGAGGTGTTGCGAAAGCCACAGCCCGTCGGCACCTACGAGGTAAGACGAACGCTGACCGTTCAAAGCGAGCAGCAGTTTTGGTTTAAGTCAGCCGCTAGCCCCGTGACGTTCCCTGACTGCCCTGTGTCTCCTGTCAGTTGCAGAGGGACGCTTAAACCTGTTGATCGGGACAGATAGTTTGAAGAGTTATCCCCTCTGTTCGACCATCAGCGAGGTGTTCGAAAAGCCACAGCGCGTCTTCTCCTCCGAGGTATGACGAACGCTGACCGTTCAAAGCGAGCAGCAGTTTTGGTTTAAATCAGCCGCTAGCCCCGTGACGTTCCCTGACTGCTCTGTGTCTCCTGTCAGTTGCAGAGGGACACCTCAAACTGACGTTCCTGCAGGACGCACTGTTTGAAGAGTGATCCAATCTGTTTGAGCACTAACGAGGTGTTGCGAAAGCCACAGCCCGTCGGCACTTACGAGGTAAGACGAACGCTGACCGTTCAAAGCGAGCAGCAGTTTTGCTTTAAGTCAGCCGCTAGCCCAGTGACGTTCGCTGACTGCTGTGTGTCTCCTGTCAGTTGCAGAAGCACGCTTCAACCTGTCGATCGGGACAGATAGTTTGAAGAGTTATCCATTTTGTTTGACCATCAACGAGGTGTTCGAAAAGCCACAGCGCGTCTTCTCCTCCGAGGTAAGACGAACGCTGACCGTTCAAAGCGAGCAGCAGTTTTGGTTTAAGTAAGCCGCTAGCCCCGTGACGTTCCCTGACTGCTCTGTGTCTCCTGTCAGTTGCAGAGGGGCGCTTCAACCTGTTGATCGGGACAGATAGTTTGAAGGGTTATCTATTCTGTTTGACCATCAACGAGGTGTTCGAAAAGCAACAGCGCGTCTTCTCCTCCGAGGTAAGACGAACGCTGATAGTTCAAAGCGAGCAGCAGTTTTGGTTTAAGTCAGCCGCTAGCCCCGTGACGTTCCCTGACTGCTCTGTGTCTCCTGTCAGTTGCAGAGGGACGCTTCAACCTGTTGATCGGGACCGATAGTTTGAAGGGTTATCTATTTTGTTTGACCATCAACGAGGTGTTCGAAAAGCAACAGCGCGTCTTCTCCTCCGAGGTAAGACGAACGCTGACAGTTCAAAGCGAGCAGCAGTTTTGGTTTAAGTCAGCCGCTAGCCCCGTGACGTTCCCTTACTGCTCTGTCTCCTGTCAGTTGCAGAGGGACGCCTCAAACTGCCGTTCAGGACGCATTGTTTGAAGAGTGATCCAATCTGTTTGAGCACTAACGAGGTCTTGCGAACGCCACAGCCCGTCGGCACCTACGAGGTAAGACGAACGCTGACCGTTCCAAGCGAGCAGCAGTTTTGGTTTAGGTCAGCCGCTAGCTTCGTGACGTTCGCTGACTGCTCTTGGTCTCCTGACAGTTGCAGAAGGACGCTTCAAGCTGTCGATCGGGAGAGATTGTTTGAAGAGTGATCCATTCTGTTTGGCCATCAGCGAGGTGTTCGAAAAGCCACAGCGCGTCTTCTCCTCCGAGGTAAGACGAACGCTGACCGTTCAAAGCGAGCAGCAGTTTTGGTTTAAGTCAGCCGCTAGCCCCGTGACGTTCCCTGACTGCTCTGTGTCTAATGTCACTTGCAGAGGGACGCCTCAAACTGCCGTTCAGGACGCATTGTTTGAAGAGTGATCCAGTCCGTTTGAGCACCGACGAGGTGTTCCGAAAGCCACAGCCCGTCTGCACTTCCGAGGTAAGGCGAACGATGACCGTTCAAAGCGATTAGCTGTTTTGGTTTATGTCAGCCGCTAGCCCCGTGATGTTCGCTGACTGCTCTGCGTCTCCCGGCAGTTGCAGAGGGATGCTTCAACCTGTCGACAAGAACATATTGTTTGAAGAGTGATCCAGTCTCCTGAGCGCCCCTGTGCAAACCTGAAGTGAAAACATGGCGGCGATGACCATCGCAGCCGACCTCGAGGGAGACGTCAGCTATAGTAGCCGACTCACTTCTGCCATGCAGGAAGAAGTGTCTGAGGCGCTGAAGCCGGGCCCACCGGAACAGGTTCTGGTCGAGGCCTTCTCTATGGCTGTCACTCGACATGACATAGCCACGCTAGGAGAAGGCAAGGGACTTAATGACAATATAGTGAACTTTTACCTGGCCATGATTGCGCAACGCTCCAAGAGGCGAGGCGGTCCGGCTGTGTACGCGTTCAGTACTTTTTTCTTCACCAAGCTGCATAGCTGTGGACCTGACGGCGTGAAACGCTGGACGCAAGGCGAAGACCTCTTCGCTTACGACATTCTACTGGTGCCCGTGCACTCCGATGACCCGTCCCACTGGTGTCTCGCCGTGGTGGATTTCTGCACGCCCGAGATGGTCATCTATGACAGCCTGGGTCCGCGCGATGAGCATGCCAACATCATCGATGATTTGGCGGACTACCTGGAAAAGGTGAGCCACTGGCGTGACTGCGACCTGGACTGGAGCGGCTGGTATTTTTACCCATCCAATGTGCCACTCCAGAAGGACACCTTCGACTGCGGCGTCTTCCTGTGTCAGTACGCTGAGTGTCTCACCCGGGATGCACCGATTTTGTTCAAGGAGAAGCACATGCCGTACTTCCGCGGCCGTATTGTGTACGAGATTTTACACCGCCGGCTCCTCTCATGGTGAAGCCTACTTACAACATGCCTCGGTTCAAGCGTCCATGCACCCAGAATATATTTTCAGTTTGATTGTACTTATGTAGCTTAAGTGCGGTTTTTATGTGATTTGGTGTAATTGCTGTTATTGAGGTTTGCGCCACTGTTGAATTTTTTTTCATATCTACTGCCCCTAGTTATTCATTCTGTATATTGCAGTGCGTGAGTAGCTACTTCCCGGTTTACTAGCGTTCGTCCTTTTTGCTTTTTATGTCGACAGTGTCGATTGCTTTTGCTTTTTTATGTCGATTGCTGAGTGTGCATTGCGTGATGGTAGAAATGTTATTGGAAGAGACGGAACAGGTGAGGGCGAAGACGATGCAGCGGAGGTCTCAGACATAATTTCGGCCACTTGGTGTTCAACTTCCTCTGATAGCGCACACTACGCGAAACTTTTTCTGTTGCCGTCGAAAATACCCGGCTCACAATCTTGTAAATATTTTATCATCGTCTGTTCGAAGATTATGTTCAGATTTTTTTATGCCTCTTGCTAATTTGTAATAATTTCTTCATTGATTTGCGACCACGCTGATCAGAGTTCAGTTCTACGTTTTTCAACGTTTTGTGTGTTGACAGTGCTTATGCATATTTATTGTGATTGATTGTTAGATCTGTTTTTGTGTGAAAAATTGGCTATTGTATTCTTCGCGATACGTACCAATTGACACCCAAGTAAAGCTCCAGTTTGGTTATAGAATTCTTGGTCACCCCTCGGAGTTTGCCTTTATTCGAATGTGTACAAACCTCTTCGGTCGTTGAGGTTCGGTTGCTTGCTATTGTCTGATAATATTTGATTCCGCAGCTTATTTGTTTTCCAATAAGATTTAACTTCACAGTTTTCATAACTTTTTACAATTTTCCTGTCGCCTGTCAGTGCAAATCCGGCGGAGATTCCATCTTTTGCATATGCGAGGATGTGCAATCAAGATTAGCTGGCCAGCTTTTTTTCAAATATTTCTATACAGCCCGATTTAAACTGTTTAGCGCTCTTTTAAGAATTTTAAGCACTAGAAACATTTGTGGCATTGGTTCATTACATTTATTTCGCATAGGAATCAACCACATAGTTTATATGTTTTCGACGTATTGATTTGGTGGGACCGTATTTTTATTTGCGAAGCGTTTTCCCTATTTCTATACTGTAAGGAGGAGGTGATGGAGAAAGACGAGGTGCGGTAACTGTCTCGCCATAAGTGTAGACTTGAGCTTTAAGGAACTCTCTTAAATTGTGAAAAAAGGTAAGTGCGCGGCCCTGGTGGTGATGACATGGATTCGCCAAGATACATATTTTGAAAAGATTGTTGCCAGCGTCACATTTTCACACGCCTACCACTTTCTGTCGCGACATGTGACGCCGCGACTTAAATCCGCTGCTAAAGAAAATATAAACTGTAGAGAGAACCCAAGCAGCACAGGTCATCGGCCCAGTATTGCAAGAGGATGGTCCCATCCTGGTCCTTTTTAGGGCCAACTTTGCCTATACAGTTCCAATGTTGGGCCAATTGTGCTGCTTGGGAAACCTGAGGAACAAGGTACCTGAATCACAGCAAAAAGCCATCCGCCTGGCGGAAGTAGCCGCGAGCAATCAACGCCTCTTTGCCTGCTTCAAACCGCGGAGGTCCCAGCCCCCGTCACCCAGGCCTGCGTGCCGGGGACGGGGAGTAGGCGGCCTCCTTATCTGGTTGATATAAACTTGGTATTATCAACCTCATCATCTCAATCGTCCTCCGCAGCTCAGTTTTCTCACTGCCGCATGGATGGAGGACCAACCGATGGAAAGGAAGCGAAGTAATTGTAGAAAGAAGCGCATAAAATGCGGCCCTTTTTCGTTAAGAATGAAAGAAAAAAATAATAATTGGTTTCTTGGGGGAAAGGAAATGGCGCAGTATCTGCCTAAAGCAAATTTGGTTTTTGAGGGAATAAAATGGTGCCGTAATTGTCTCAAAAATGCCAGTGGACAACGGAACCGTTTCGTAAGGGGAGGGGGAAGGTGAGAGTTAAAGATAGAGAGAAAAAGGTGCCGTAGTGAAGGGCTCCGGGATGCTTTCGACCACCTGGGGCTCTTTAGCGTGCACTAACATCGCACAGCCCAAGGGCGCCGTCGCGTTCGCCTCAGCCTCCATACGAAACGCGGCCGCTGCGGTCTGGTTCGAACCCGGGCGAAGGGCGCCGTCGCGTTCGCCTCAGCCTCCATACGAAACGCGGCCGCTGCGGTCTGGTTCGAACCCGGGCACTCCGGCTCAGTAGACGAGCGCCTTAACCACTGAGCCACCGCGGCGGTAGGTTTTTGTCGGCATAGTGGAAAGCATACCCTCGAAGGCACTGAGATACAGCAATCAGCAACTAATCATAAAAGGCTCTCACAGGCGCAGGCGTCTTATGCTGCGTAAAGCAGCCACCATAAGCGCACGCTTTCTTTGCGCGCTTTGGTTGTGTACTCTTTCAGAAGCAAAACGCATAGCTTGTTGTATAGTGCCGCATTGAACATGAATGAGCAAGAACAGTGTGCGGCGAAGTATGCACTCCGTTGCGCTCAATATGACCATAGACCGTATGGCCACCTGGTACTGGGAGCACGAATCGCCTTTCTTTTGTTGACAGCGCTTAAACAACACGGGCAGAAGACATAGAAGACGACGTCACAGTCGTCTTCTGTGTCCACTGTGCGTGTTTTTTAAGCGCTGTCAACAAAAGAATGGATCACCACCAACTAGTCCGACAACTTGTCTAATCATTGAAGCGCCTGCAAGAGTGCACTGAGGGCGGCCGCAGAACGTCAGCATGTGCGCGTTTCTCGCTTGCTCAGTGGCATGCGTTAATCCTTTTGCTTCCTAAGGACAAGAAAAATTCTCGCATTAATAGCCGACCGATACTCAGCAGCACCAGCCGCGGTGGCTGAATGGTGAGGGCACTCGGGTACTGTACCGGAGTACCCCGGTTGGAATCCGACCGCGGCGGCCGCGCTTTGATGGAGGCGAAACTTAAAGGCGCGCTTTTGCTGTGCGATGTCTGTGCACGATAAATATCCCTATGCGGTCGAAATTATTCTGGGGTCCTCCACTACGACACCACTTTCTTCATTTCTTCTCTTAATCCCTACTTATCCCTTCCCATAAGGCGTGGTCCACGTGACAGCCGAAACGTGAGACAGATACTGCGCCATTTCCTTTCACAAAAAGTAATTTTCTATGAATCATTGGTCGACTTTTACAAACGTTTTGAAAGGCTTGCACCATGCGTTGGAGGTATTCACTTTCCCTCTATTTTTTCTGTCCTCTTCTCTAGTTCTCTTCAGGGAAGCTGATTGGGAAGGAAGGACCTTATAAATCATGCAATTAAATTTTGTTCTCTATTCAGTCTGTTCAATCCGCCAAAATGGCTGGTGAAATGCCACGTGGCTTCCAGAAGACCTGGGCGGATGGGGGAAAGGAGGGGGGGGGGTGCTCTCCAAAAAGGAAGAACTGGCGGAAGTGACGCCATCCGCGGAAGTCGACCGGTCGTCCGGCTTTGTTCGCTTGCTAAGTTCCATCCCATGCTTTGGTGAACGAAGGATCAGCGCAATGTTCTCCCGGTGCCGCTTGTTTCCTCCAGTTTGGTTGTTCTGTGAGACAAACTTGCGGTATGCAGCATACCTTTAATCTGCCTACACAGATTCCGTAATTCCATTAATATTTCTCTTTTGGTCATTTCGTTTTCTGATCGCTTGCAAACTTTTTCTCTTTTACAGTTAGTTCACATCCACGCCGCGCTACAGCCATTTACAGCACTGTTTTATATCTGTTTTATACTGGCAGTCTAACCACGGTCCGCCGTTGTCACACAGCTTCCCACAGTTCTCGGTTACGGAAACCCACGGCCCCTGCTTTCTACGAACGAAGTAACGTGGTGGTCAGCGGAGTGAAGCTTCATTTGAAAATATCTTAGTTATTTGCAATGCAGTGCATGTACAACGCCGAGTGCCGTCCCACGGCGCCGTCCGGTGGTAGAATTGCCTCCACCGCCGCGCCGCCCGCAAACCGTCCGCATTATGTTGCTTCTAATGCGCGCAAAAGGCAATCGGTGTGAAACCTGTGATGATAGGCCGCTCCTCGCTTGCTGTGTGTTAGCTTTTTCTTGCTGCAAGGTAGATGCGCGGCGAGAAATATCGCTTATGCCGTTCATGACAGCCGAAATTGAAATTTGCGTTAGTTAGCGCCGTACAAGATCGATTTACTTCGCGCCCCCTGAAATGCGCACTCGCATTCTCAGGTTGATTACGTTTGTTATTTTAATCTTGGTGTCACAGCCAGTCTGGACCACGGAATACTTTTCATTGAGAGTTGTGCATCGCTTGTTACGTGCAGATGCTCGCTCGGCTTTCGTCGTGCTGACTATGATCTGGGATGAGAGATTTACACGGGATGCAACGAAAAAGAGAACGTCTTTGAAGACGGCCCAGAACTGCAGAAAACAATAAAGCTTTCCCCTCCTGCTCCTGAAACCCAAGTTTTTTTCTCAGTGGCTATTTCTAAACACCCTTCTTCTCTTCAAGGTCTGATAGTTACGCCTGTACATACGCCCCTAAGCTACCCATATTTTTGTTCTCGAGGCCGGTCGCGCTTTTTACAACAGGCGCAGGTAGCACTCTTCTTTCAGCATGGTTGTCGTTGCAGCGGCGACGATAAGGGCTTTTTCGTGAAATGTAAAAACTGATATGAATTTTGCTTACGGTAGGCTTCAAACCTCTGAGCACAACAAGGAGCCGAAAACTATTACCTAAAAGTTACTTATTTGGTATTAGTTAACCAGACAGCTAGATAACTGCCTCAGCTGTGTTCCAATGCAGCTCAATGCTCACGAAACTGTTCCCAAGAAAGCGCTCATCTAGTTCAAAAAACCCATTTTACCTGGAAACATTGCCTATTGTGTAAAAAGTTTGAGTATATTACTTCTCCCCTATCCTCTCTCCCTGTCGTTTCACCGCCTTAATTCGATTTCTCCATTCTGCCTGCTACCCATAATTTTCGCTGTCCGAGATCAAGTGCTTTGGTATTGATGGCAGATGCTGGGACTAGCAAAAATCTTATCCTTCCTTTTTATTATTCATTGAAAAAGCACTACTACTACAAACTGTGCAACGATATCTGTTGCTGGCTGCAAAACTGTCGAATAACCTTAAGCTTCTGACACACACATACTAATTTTGTTGCCTGTATTGCGTGGTTTCCAACCATAGTGTAGAGAATTAGCTGCAGCATAGCCTCAAAAGAGGTCAGCATGCTCTGCCCGCAGGCGTTGATCGGGCAGCAGGGATCTGTATCCTTAGTAAGGCTACTAAAGCGCAGAGAGTTTTCTGCCTGCCTCATGAGCTGGTCACAATCAACATGTGCGAGTCGCCCACCAATTAGTGCTATCAAAGTGACGCAAATGGAAGGCCTTGAAGCTTCAATTTTTCCAGAATTTAGTTGTCTTCTAAGAATGGAACCGGCATATACTGGTGTATGTAATTTGTCGCAGTGCCTTGTAATTCTTTCACTTTCGTGCAATTCGCTCCGCAAGTGGTCCTGTTCAAGTATGCAGATTGGATTGACAGCAAATTTTCTTCTCATGTTGGTTTATGGTTTGTTGATTTTTTAACGTCTCAAAGCGACTCAGGCTATGAGGGACGCCGTAGTGAAGGGCTCCGCAAATTTCGGCCAGCTGGAGTACATTAACGTGCACTGATATCGCACAGTACACGCGGCTTTACAATTGCTCCTCCATCAGGATTCGACCGCCATGGCCGGGATCGAAACCGAGTCTTTCGGGACAGCAGCCGAGCGCCATCACCACTCAACCACCGCGTGCTGCTCAGTATAATAATAATAATGTAACGTGAAGATGTGCACACCAAAAGGGAAAAATATATTTACAGGGAAACAGCTTACAGCCACGCAGCCGAACAACCGGGCACGCGAAGCCCAGCCGCAGAAACGCACTTCGTCCTCTTCGCGTTCCAAGCGCGAGCGCACCATGCACGAGCGTTCCAAGCACAAGCACAACCGTAGCATAACTCCCGGCGGCAAAAGCACCGTCCAGGTGCTAAGTGGATGATGTAGCAGGCGTGTGGTACGGTTTGAGACGGACTACATGAACGACGTCAGTCAAAGGGCTAGTGGGCGACGTCGGAGCATGAAGAGGTGTAATCTCGTAGGTCACGTCGGTCACCTGACGGAGAACTCGATAAGGGCCACTGTACTGACGTAGAAGTTTCTCAGAGAGACCTACACGGCGAGAAGGAGACCAAAGGAGGACGAGTGAGCCCGGCGGATAGTGTACTGGGCGATGCCGGCGGTCGTAAACTGACTTCTGGTAGGTCTGAGATGCGGTGAGCCGGTCTCGGGCGATTTCACGGGCCATAGTTGCTCGGGAGATGGCGTCACGTGCATACTCTGAGGTCGAGGCAGTAGAACTCGGTAGTAATGTATCCAATGGCAGCGCAGGATGCCGACCAAACAGAAGGTAGAAAGGAGAATAGCCGGTGGTATCATGCCGCGACGAATTATAAGCAAATGTTACATAAGGCAAGGCAACGTCCCAATCGCGGTGGTCGGGCGAGACATACATGGATAGCATATCGGTCAGAGTCCTGTTGAGGCGCTCGGTAAGCCCGTTCGTCTGGGGATGGTAAGCTGTAGTGAGCTTATGCTGCGTGCGACAGGACCGGAGGATATCGTCAACTACTCGGGGCAAAAAGTAGCGGCCGCGGTCCGTCAGCAATTGGTGTGGAGCGCCGTGGTGAAGGATTACGTTCTGCAATAGGAAGTCGGCGACATCGGTTGCGCAACTTGTTGGTAACGCACGCGTGATAGCGTACCGGGTCGCATAGTCGGTCGCGACAGCAATCCAACGGTTGCCGGAGCAGGACGTCGGAAAAGGTCCGAGAAGGTCGAGTCCAACACGGTAGAATGGTTCGAGAGGTACGTCAATAGGCTGTAGAAGGCCAGCAGGCAACGTTGATGGTCTCTTCCTGCGTTGACAGAGGTCGCAGGAGGCAACGTAACGCCGAACAGAGCGGTACAGACCAGGCCAAAAGAAGCGGCGTCGGACCCGATCGTATGTGCGGGAGACGCCGAGGTGGCCTGCGGTCGGTAGGTCGTGTAGTTCCGCTAGGACAGATGAACGGAGACGGTGGGGAACGACTAGCAGGAGCGGAGGTCCGTCAGGACGAAGGTTGCGGCGGTATAGGACGCCATCCTGAATGACGAACAGTTGCAATGAAGGATCTCGGCTGGCACAGTTGAGGCGATCAATGAGAATACGCAAGGAAGAGTCTTGTCGCTGCTCGTCCGCGATGTTAACCAGATCGGAGATAGCGAAGAGGCACGGGCCGAGGTCGTTGTCTCCAGGATCAGGCGGCTCTACAGGGTGCCGAGACAGGCAGTCGGCGTCTTGATGGAGACGCCCTGACTTGTAATGAACAGTGTAAGAATACTCTTGGAGGCGCAACGTCCAACGTCCGAGCCGGCCTGTGGGGTCTTTCAGTGAAGACAGCCAACAAAGGGCGCACCAAGCACGAGCGTTCCAAGCACAAGCACAACCGTAGCAATAATAATAATAATAATAATTGGTTTTTGGGGAAAAGAAATGGCGCAGTATCTGTCTCATATCTTTGGACACCTGAACCACGCCGTAAGAGAAAGAATAAAGGAGGGAGTGAAAGAAGAAAGGAACAAATAGGTCCGTAGTGGAGGGCTCCGGAATAATTTCGACCACCTGGGCATCTTTAACGTGCACTGACATCGCACAGCACACGGGCACCTTAGCGTTTTTCCTCCATAAAAACGCTGCCGCCGCGCTCGGGTTCGAACCCGGGAACTCCGGATCAGTAGCCGAGCGCCCTAACCTGTGAGCCACCGCGGCGAGTCGCTGCTCAGTTTTCGACAACATATTCCCGTGGCGTTTCATTCCCTCTCCTGTCTGTGTGGTGTACACAATAGCCGGATACACCTAAAAAACGAAGCAGCTGTCCCTTGGTGAAGGGACTCCCTTCGGGCCCACGGAGTCGGCCGATTCTTGTGACCCTGCTAGTGTGACAAAGCAGGTAGTGGTAGTTGAAAGGAGATAATCTCTTTCCTCTTTGGTAGAGGAACAAACACTTTTCTCTATTGTGATATACCCATTCTCTGCTAGCACATGAGAACCGCCCGATACCATTGAATGGAAGAGGGTGCGTTAAATAAATTTAGAATTTATTTTGAGGAAAGGAAATGACAAAAACTGTCTCCATATCTATGTGGATGCCCTATCCGCACCATTAGGGGAGGGATAAAGGAGGGAGCGAAATAAAAAAAGGGAGAAAGTGGTGACGCATTGGAGGTGAGTGAATAATAACTTGTGTCTAGCAATTATAATAAGTGTCCACCAGGCTTTTGTCCGACCGAGCCTAGGACTCCCACGTGGCGACGTCGAGATTTGTCGCTTCGCCGCCTCGAGGGAGTGCTGGACAGCCTAGAGTTAGTCATTTAGACTGGTGCTACGAAGAGCGGCGGACCACCTGGACGAGAGGGTTTGGGGTCAACATTGGTTAGCTGTGCCTTACACTCCCAGAGGATGTGTTCAATTACGGCTACATCTGTCTTGCAGACCTTGCACGTTGTGGTGTTATATATTTGGGGTAGATCCTCCTCTTTATTGCAGTGGATTCGGGTACGTGTTTTTAATTGCCTCCAGGCGACTGCCTGAGCTCTGAATAGTTTGTTGCTAAGCGGAGGAAGGGCCCGGCGGGCCAGGTAGAAACCTTTGGTTATTCATTGAAGCCTGTCAGCCTATATCTCACCACGTCTTCACCATGGCTCTTTTCGGAACGGTTTCTGAGCCCTCGTGCGGCGGAGTGAGCGGAATCGCTGAGGTTGGTGAGGTGCGGAGAGACATCCCCCATGTTTGGGTGGAACCAAACAAGTTCGACCTTGTTGTCCGGTGAGGGTTTCAGGTTCTTGATTATTCGGCAAGCTTCCGCGGATATTCTCCGCTTGGCGCATTTTTTTTATCGGTGTGCGCTAGTCACTAACAACGACCCCGCAACCGTGATCAGATATGGCAAGTGCGATGGCTAATTCATCGGCCTCTTCGGCGTGTCGGGAGCTTAAGCTGGCGGAGTGGATATGCGTTCCGCCAGTGTCGACGACCGCAACGACGTATCGTCGATCCTCTTGATCTTCGGCACCGTTCCCGAAACGTGCTTCCCTCGCTCTTCCGTAGACTCCCTGCGGGGCCGTTTCTCTGGCCGGTCTTCTGGCTTGATTATACGCCGGGTGTACGATTAGCGGGACTGGAGCGAGTTAGATGCCGTCCGTGACATTACGCGGGATTACTTCCTTGTCGCCATAATGGCGGTGGTAGCCGATGACAACCCGCTCGAGTACGCGTCGTCCGCAGCGAAGGTTTCCACAAAATGTTTACTACCTAGGCGTAAATGCACTCACATCGCACAGCACACGCGTGCCTTTTGCCGCAAGCTCCACAAGATGTGCTGCCCTGCGGTAGAGGAGGTGGCGCTTTGCGGCGATATATATATATATATATATATATATATATATATATATATATATATATATATATATATATATATATATATATATATATATATATATATATATATGCGCTTCACCTCATACCTGATTTTTTGGAGATCGGCCCCGGTGATATTAGCGCGGCGCGTCTTTTCTTTCACTCTTTACTCTGCTATCCTTTACCCCCTCCTACTTTCTGCGTGCGGCAGCGAGCGTGGCTCGGCTTGAGCCAGTAGGCAGGCCCGGGCACGTTCCTTTTCCTTCTTCCTCTCAGCAACATCAGACATATTACCAGATTTAATATCTGCTGCGGGTCCTTGGACCATAGATATTAAACTTATTTTTGGAATATGGCGAAGCACCCTGGCACAGGCTGGCCCGGTACTGCACTGCCTCCGGGATCGGCCCGGGGAATATTCAGCACGCGGCAGCGAGCGTGGCGCGTCTTGAGCCAGTAGGCAGGCCCGTGAACTTTCCTTGTATTCCTATCGGCAACAGCAAAGTCACTGTATTATAGTCGTTATGGAAAGCGCAAAGGAGACGCAACAACGACAGAACCAAGCAAGGAAAAAAGAACGCACTCAAGAGACTCCAGAAGAAAGCACCACACAACTCGAGAAGCGTCGTAACGAAGTGACTCTTCAACTGGCTGGTTGGTTTTATTGGGAGAGGAAATGGCGCACTTCCCGTCTTATATATCGTTGGACACCTGAACCGCGCCGTAGGGGAAGGAATAAAGGAGGGAGTGAAAGAAGAAAGGAAGATAGAGGTGCCGTAGTGGAAGGCTCCGGAATAATTTCGCCCACCTGGGGATTATTAACGTGTCCTGACATCGCACAGCACATGGGCGCCTTAACATTTTGCCTCCATAGAAACGCCGCCGCCGCGGTCGGGTTCGAACCCGCGGACTCCGGATGAGTAGCCGAGTGCCCTATCCTCTGAGCCAGCGCGGCGGGTTAATCTCGAACTGCGGAAGTTACCAGTTTGAGTTCTCGAGAGCGTCGCATTGATACGCTGGGTAAACAACGTGCCGTGGAAACAAAGCTTTCACAATTCAACTAGGGTTAACCGGAGATAAACCACAGCCATTTTTTTTGCGTTTTGCCCGCATCGAAACACAGCCGCCGCGGTCGGGTTAGAACCCGAGCACTCCAGATCAGTAGACGAGCGCCTTAACCACTGAGCCGCCGCGGCGGATTCCTTCGTTATTGAGTGTATCTTTATTTGTCAATTACAATTTTATGCCATAAAGCATGCTGTCAGACGGCGAAAATAATGCGCCTTTTCGTTCCCCAAAATTCTGTCACAACGAATAATCTCTTCCCGAGGTATAGTGCGTAGTTCATTCTAGGGTGCACTATATCCGACGCCGTGATAGTGGCTTGCTTCAATTACTTTTCTCGGCAATGCTGCAGCGGCTATGCAGGAACAGGAAGGAGGCGGGGTCAAAAGCCCTTTTCCTTCCCTTTTCAGCCAAGCCTAAAGCCCAGTTCCAAAAGAAAACTGGCAGTGGCTTAGCTCGGCTATGCCAGGATAAACGTAGCGAAAGCTAACGCATAGCATGCTTAGCCTTGGTTAACCTTGATTGCAAATTCAGGTTAGTCTGGTTGTCTAGCTATGTTGTCGCACTAAAGACGACACAATCGTGGTTGCGGAGCACGCGACCTCTCCTTTCAAATCCTCCGACATGTTATCAGACTTGCGGCACAGCTGGCGAAGCTAGAGGAGGCGATCGCAAACGGCGTGAAACGTGATGTTACGTCATACCAAACGGCGGCGGCGGCAAGCCGCGCAGGTTAACTTCATGCCAGATGGCGCGGCGAGCACGCAAAGCATAGTAGGTGGTGTTAGTGGTTTTTATTAAAAGAATGGCAAAAAGGAAGAAAGATTTTTGCATGCCCCGGCATCTGACGTCGATATTGAAGCACCTGAGCTGGGGCAGCGGAAATATAGGATAGCAAGCATAGTAACCGTCTCACACATCTCGGTAGAAAACCGAACCGCACCGTAAAGTAAGGAATAAAGGAGGGAGGGAAAGAGGAAAACGCGACTCGGGTGTCCACCGAGATATGTGAGGTGCGCGTTGTGAGATGATGATCTTCCTCAGAGTGCGGTCAAGGCGAAATGTGCAAGTTCGCGGCCAGTATAGTTTTCGCTTTAAAACAGAAAATGTTTTGGGCACTTTCTCTTCTTTCTTCGTATATCCACAGGAAATCGGCATTCTACAGCCCCCCTTTTTTTCTTCCGCTGGCGCTCGAAGCGAGCGGAGGTGTTTTTAGCTCTCCGCTCCTTCGTACACTGGGCCTGAGGCTTCACGGCGCTGCGGGGTCTCCCCATGGAGGCCACAGACACCATGAACGAGCGACGGCCTGCGTTCGGCGGTGACACTGAGCAACGCAGGGCAGGCCGCTCACGCTCACGATCACAGAGACGAACGCCATCCAGAGCAAGGTCGTCCTGCACCATACGGCGAATGCAGGCCGAGATCACAGATCAGCGGGACACGGTGAGGTGCCTGACGGCGGCGCTCATCACCACCTCGGAGAACCTCGAGTCCATCATCGGGACCTTAGACATGTCGCCGGCGGACCCACGCGTTCTAGCCCTGAGGGAGGCCATGGCGCTTATTCACCAGGCGCTGGACTCCATGGCGGCTCCCTCCCCACCATTTCTGGCCACCCCTGCGCTTTCTTCCGCCATTGCTACTCCCGGGGAACCGGCTGTGATGCCCTTTCCGCCTGATGCTGCTGCTGCGGGCTCACCGCGGACATCTGCAGCCGAGGAGAGCATGTGCACCCTGATGGATGAGTCTGTTCTCAGGAAACGGCGACGCTCAACGGGGTCCGAGGAGGAGAGGGACGCGGAAACCAACAGGGACATCGCGGTGGCCAAACGGGCAGCGCTTAAGCCCCCCACCGTCACTGTTTCCTCTTCCTCCGTACTCTAAGCAGCAGGGCATGCCCAGCACGAGCCCCATGGAGGTCACCTCCAGGCTGCTGCCGATCCTGCTGTTGTTGCTGCTGGGGGACGGCGTCCGGAGGAAAACCGGGTGCGACCTCACCAAATCCCGCCGCATGAGACCAGGCTGCGGCTGGGTCTTCGCCTGCTGGCAGCGACCGCGCCCAATTGCGCGGCGCTCCGCAGCAATGCGCCGCAGACAGCGGTGATGATGATGCTGGGACCAGCCTGGTCCCGTGGCGCATCATCACTACCAATGCGCAGCGGCGTCGGAGAGCTGCCCTGGAGCGAGCCGCGGCTGTCATGGAGTTCTCGTCCAGCCTGGTGGCGAAGGTGCTGTTTCGGCTGGCGAACCGGGGCACCGCCTTTTCCAGGGAACAGGGCTGCTGCTACTACTGCGCTGCTGCTACTGGACGTCTCGGGCGCTTTTGACAACGTTCACCGCACACCAATTCTCGCGGTGCTTGAGGGGGCCAGTGTGAGCGGGCGCCTTTTGTGATACGTTCATGGCTTCCTGAGCGGGCGCACCATGAGCGTACGAGTAGGGGGTAAGCTCTCCAAGTCTCGCCCGGTGGACGTGTGCGTGACGCAGGGTTCTGTCTTATCACCATTTCAGTTTAATGTGGCCATGTCGGTGGTGCCGGCCTCCCTCCCCGCGAGCGGCCGACACCTTGTGTACATGTCCATATGTGCAGACAACATAGCTCTGTGGTGCCTGGGACCGCCGGTCGAGGCGTTCCGCGTGCGGGGGTGCCTTCAGGGAACCCTGACCGCTATCGACGCCAGCTTGCGCGGCCTTGGTCTGTCGCTGAGCGCGGACAAATCGGTGGCCATGGCCTGCGTTTCGCGCTCGCGCGCGCACCTTGCGCCACTGTCAATGGACGAGGCTCCGATTCCTTGGCGTAAATCGGTGCGGTACCTTGGCCTGTACATCGACTGGCGCGTTTCCTTCCACCCCGCAGCGACCAAGGCCTGTCTGCAGATAAACAGGATCACCGCCGCCGTGCACATGCTCACCGCTCGAGGCCAGGGCATCTCCCAGCAAGCCGCGGTGCGGCTATACAATGCCGCAGCTTTAGGGGTGGTGCTCTTTGCGCTGCCGCTCGTCACGGTGCGCAAGCCGTGCTGGTAGAAACTCGAGCTCCAGCACCACAAGTCCCTGCGCGTGTGCCTAGGCCTGCCCAAAAACGCGCAGTGCGCCGCAACGTTGGCCGAGGCAGGAGCGTGGCCACTTGAGCTGCAAGCATCGCGCAGGGTACTGAACCACATCGACCGGCTTCACCGCGCACCGGACGGCGGCTCGCTGCTGCAGCGTATGCGCTCGCACCCGCGCTCACGAATTGGCGCGGCGCTGCTCGAGTGTTAGCAATTGACACAAGGCCCACCCCCCTACGGCTCCTGCGCGCCCCAGCCTGCTGCCTCTGAGGTACAGCGAGAGATCGTCGGCATTGCGGGAAAGCGGAGCACACCCCTCTGTGCTGTGCAGCAGCTGGCCAGAGCCATCATACACGAGGAGCTACAGGACCATCTCCTCGTGTACACCGACGGCTCAGTGTTCCTCGACGGCTTCTCCCTTGCTGCTGCGGCTGCCATCCTCGCCCTGCGATTGCACAGCCAGCAACACGCAACCTTCCTGGGCTCCTCCACCACTGCGGAGTTGAAGGGGATTCGGCTTGGGCTGGACCTGCTGCTCACCCTCGGCCCTCCGCCGCCCAGGAGTGCTTTGCTGTGCGACTCCCGCGCCGCCCTCAACCGCCTGCAATCAAACGGCCGCGGTACCCCACTAGTGCAGGAAATTCGCTCGCGCATCGAGTGCATCCCGCAGTGAGGATGCGCCGTGCGTGCACAGTGGGTGCTCTGTCACTGCGGCATCGCCGTCAACAAAGATGCGTACGACCTCGCAACCGCTGCACACCAACTACCTGCCAGCGATCTGCCCCTTGCGCTGGAGGACATGCGTGCGGTCATCCACGACCATCTCCGAAAGCAGCACCCCGACCCACGCATCGCAGGAGGTGAGCGCATCGACAGTATCACCGCCTGTCGCGCACTTACACGGTCACAACGTGCAATGATTCTCCGCGCGCGCATTGGCTGCGTGTGGCCCGGGGAACGACGGGTGCGACACGGAATCGCAACGAGTGACGTGTGTGACAGATGCGGTGCAGTGCAAACACTAGAACACCTGCTCCTTCATTGTGCAGCGTTCGCCGATGCTCGTCGCGATATGCTAGCGGCCTATAGGGTGCAGGGCATACTACCAGACTCCTTCAAGACGTTATTGTGGCCGCAGGGCAGTGCGCACAGTCTTGAGCGAACTTTGGTGAGCCTCTGTGCATTCCTCGAACACACGGGGTTGACGTCCCGTCTGTTCTGCGTAAGGTAGTTATACGGAGTGACCGAACGCTCCGCGAGTTCTGCCTTGAACGATTAATAACTGGACGCCCCACTCCAGTTTTAGCCAACACAGTGCTGTGCGTGTGTGATATTTTTTGCTCTAAAATGAACTAATCACACGCACAACCTGGACACATTTATTATTGTGTAAATAGTTTCTACATATTACTTCTCCCCTATCCTCTCTTTCTGTCCCCTCACCTCTTTCATTTCATTTCTCCATTCTGCCTGCTATCGTTTATTTCCGCTGCCCCAGCTCAGGTGTTTCGGTATCGATCGATGGCAGTTCCGTCGCGGTGGCTCAGTGGTTAGGGCGCTCGACTACTGATTCGGGGTTCCCGGGTTCGAACCCGACCGCGGCGGCTGCGTTTTTATGGAGGAAAAACGCTAAGGCGCCCGTGTGCTGTGCGATGTCAGTGCACATTAAAGATCCCCAGGTGGTCAAAATTATTTCGGAGCCCTCCACTACGGTACCTATTCTTCCTTTCTTCTTTCACTCCCTCCTATATCCCTTCCCTTACGGCGCGGTTAAGGTGTCCAAAGATATATGAGACAGATACTGCGCCATTTCCTTTCCCCAAAAACCAATTATTATTATTATCGATGGCAGATGCCGTGGCTAGCAAAAATTTTGTCGTTCCTTTTTACTATTATTTTCGTAGAAAACCGCTACCACCACCAGTTTCTCTGGTGGAGGTGTTCTGAATTTCGACCATGTGGGGATATTTAACGTGCACTGACTTCGCACAGCACATAGGCGCTTTTTGTGTTTCACCCGTATGTAGTGTGACTGAACTCAGTGCACTGAAAAGAAAATCATTTTTGAGATCTCATTCTCGCAGTGGCCATGCTAATCTTCTCTGTATTATTCAAATTTTAGTGCATGTACTTTGGAAGTACTTAACCATTCGGATCCACAAAAAAACGTTGATATTTCTGAAGCGAAAGCTTCACTATGTTAGGTAAAGCTGATTTGGCCGCGCGTTGCCGGTTGACCATCAAGTGAGCCAGAGGTCAAGTGTGGCTATAGGTCTTACCATATGTTCTCCACTATGGTGTCGCAACACTTGACCTTTGACGTTGACCTTTGACCTTTATATTCGCCGGTAGAGGACGGTAGACAACGCCGCAGCGTTCGTTGGGTGACCGACCTCTCCCAATCAACCATTAATATATCTGCCACCTGCCAGGGCGCAGACCGGGAGCGCTGCCTTTCCAGTGTGTGGAACGCGCTCGTTACAGACGGCAAGCCGTGTCTACTTGCCGGACACACCACACCTTTCGATCTCTAACTTGGTTCAGAAGTATTTCAACCGTAGCTAATTATTTGTTATGCCTCACACATATTCTATTCATTTTTGTTCGAATAAGGATTTCATGGGACGCGTCGGGAGGAACTTCGGAATTGAATGCCGAAGAGGTTGTGAAATATTTTCGCAATGGCCATGTCTAAGTTTCTTGTCTAACCTTGCGCTTTTTCTTCCCTTGTATATAGAGATGTTTGTCAGCGGAGGCTAATTGCAGCGGCTCTATTCGCGGTGCAACGCTGCTATATAAACATGTAAGGGTTGTGAATTGCATAGGTGGAGAAACGATGTTGAGTAAAAGCCGTGAACTGTATCTGCGAAATATGTCGAAAGTTCCCTCCCATACCTTGAAAATTGCCACCAAACCCTAAGGTGTGTCCTCCAGGCACAAACCCTACCATCCACTTACATTAAGCCTTGCTACCACCAACCCCTTCAGCACCCTCTACAACTACCGTATCTTCACCCTCGCCCATAGCTTAGTGTAATGCCCGGCGTGTGAGCAGTTGGGTTAATGTCGCTATCGCCCCTTCCTCTTCTCCAACCGAACTCTCCCTTCAGCTCCGATTCTAACTTGTGCGTTAAAATGAGATCCTAGCCAGTAAAATTCAACAACTAGAGACAAAACAGGACGGGCCACTCAGAGCCCATGCCCGAATCTGAGCCAGCTGAGCAGGATGATTATGCCTTGGGCTCCTCCGGCCTGACCAGCGTTTCGCGGCGGCCGGTCGGCACCGTGGTGGCCTAGCTGCCTACTGTGGAGTGCCGTATAGGCATTCTAGAGATCAAGGTAGAGGCTTTCCAGGGAAAAATTCTGGAACCGATGCAACGGAAGGTTTCCTTGGGCAGGTGGCCAGACCTCGTGAAGCAGGCTATCAAGAAAGGATCCTTGCACAGTTAACAATAATAATTGGTTTTTGGGGAAATGAAATGGCGCAGTATATGTCTGAACTTTCGTTGGATACCTAAACCGCGCCGTAAGGGAAGGGATAAAGGAGGGAGTGAAAGAAGAAAGGAAGAAAGAGGTGCCGTAGAGGAGGGCTCCGGAATAATTTCGACCACCTGGGGATCTTTAACATGCACGCACATCGCAGAGCACACGGGCGACTTAGTGTTTTGCCTCCATAAAAATACAGCCGCCGCGGTCGGGTTCAAACCCGGGATTTCCGGATCAGTAGCCGAGTACCCTAACCACTAAGCCACCGCGGCGGGTCCTTGTACGCTTAACAGAACGAATTTTGTGCAAGCTGAAGGTAAAGGCGGCATCTCACCCCCCTGGGCCGCAGGAAGAGGCACGAAGGAAGGTCGTGTGCATCCCGTATCCACACGGTGTCTCACATCGTCTCAAGAAGATCGCTGCGCGGCAGAATGTGCAGGTGGAGTTCTCCTGCGAACACAGAGTTCGGAAGATATGCGCCGCAGTTCACAGGAAGCTGAAGCCAGCCTCTTCCAGAAAAGATTTCTGGCAGTGCACAGTGCCTCACGCAGAAAAATGAATAACTGCAAAAAAGGCGTCGTGCATAAGGTTCTTGTGCCTTGCGGAACGATATGTTATGTGGTGGTGGTGAAAAGAATTTATCTATATATAGAGAGAGGTAGACGGGGAGAGGCCCCTAGTGGGTCTCGCCTCTTACTATAGAAGGCGGAGTCCCTCATTCCGGGACCCCGTTGGTCCTGACTGCTGCGCAGGTCCGCCGAACCAGGGCCTGTTTGGCCCATAGTTCCTGGCAGCCGAGCAGAGTCGCCTCCTAGACCTCTCGGGTAGGGGAAGGGGTGATGAGGGGAGAGAAGGATTTTGCCTGCATGCCCAAACCACGTGAAATGTGTCGGCCACCTCCCCACCAGGCACAAAATCCTCAACTGCACGCCAAAATTCAGGCGCTATTAACGGCTCGGTGCTCCCCGCCCACTGCCCAGTTACCCCCGGAACCGATACAAGTGCCGGCGGACCCGACACCCCATAGCTCTGACGTGCGTTTCACCGCCCTCAAAAATGCCCTCGCCCAGTTATCGACTGGTGGTGGTAAAAGTGTTTTATGAATAAAATAATAGTAAAAATGAAGGAAAAGGTTTTTGCTAGCCCCAGCATCTGCCATCGATACTGAAGTACCTGAGCTGGGGCAGCGCAAATAAAGGATAACAGGCAGAATGGAGAAATGAAATGAAGGAGGTGGGGGGACAGGAAGAGAGGATAGGGGAGAAGTAATAGAGACTTTTAGCTGAGCGTGTTTACGTTCCGCGCCGCTGGTAGTTCCCCAGCGGAGCACCAGCGGAATGTAGCGCGAGGAAAGAGTTATAGCGCAGCGTCTAAAACGCCCGAATGAGCGGAGCACGGAGCAGCGCGGAGTGCTGTGCAGCTCCACCTATCGGTAAAAAGCGGAGTTACGCTGAAAAGAATATGAATCGCGCTTGAATTTTCTGTACTAAAGTTGTAAATAAAGGCATTTTTCGTGTTTATGATATATATTTAAACATTAGAGGTCGTTATTATTCAACTTAAAGTACGTCATCTTAAAAAAAAAACATTTGGCGCTGTGACGGTCAAGTCAAGGCGAAGCCCCAGGCCGCAAGCTGTTTTTTGGTGCGCTTTGTGTAATCCAGGGCGAGTTCGCGAGTTACGACCGCATTTTGCCTCCGCCACAGCTATATGGTAAATTCTAGAGATGCCGAAGAGCATACTCCAAGACCCGCTGCTCTTGTCACAGCTAAAGTGGTCAGAGATAGAAGATCTGCTGTGTCTTGAAGTGTTTGGTGAAACGCGACGTGACCCACTCTCTGTGCGCGGGCTTCTGAACATTTACGATATCGACAGTGGTGTGTTCAAGACGCATTTCAGATTTGAGAAGCATGACTTGCATAGGCTGCAGAGGGCCTTATTAATACCTGAAGCTGTGGTAACTCCATAGAGGGTGGCAGTTCCCGGGGACGAGGCCCTGTGCATAACCCTGCGACGGCTTGCATATCCGATCCGGCTCTGCGATCTTGAAGACCTTTTTAGGCGACACAGCTAAACCCTATCGTCTGTGACCAACGCAGTTCTCGGGCACATTGAAACGCGGTTTTTTCATTTGTTAGACGACCTGAGCAACCATGCCTGGTTGAACCTGGACTCGCTGGAAACGTTCTCTCAGGTAAGCCGTAAATAGGATAAGAGTTTTGCGAGTCGATATTTCTCACATTTTCATTCTTTTTTCAGGCAATTCACAAAAAAGGAGCCCCGCTTAAAAACCGCGGGGCGTTCATAGACGGCACGGCGCGGGCGATATGCCGACCATCAAGGAACCAAACGGTTTATTTTAGTGGCCACAAACGCGTCCACGCCCTGAAATACCAGTCAGTAATGTGCCCAAATGGGATTATCTGTCAGTTAAACGGATCGTATCCCAGAAGCAAACATGATGCTGGTAAGTAACTGGCAAGCACAGCCGCCACAACAAAGCGTTGATTATCATTATTTCTTCACTATGCCTGGTGCTTAGAAACAGGTAAGGTCGAACGTTGTCTCATTATACAATTTATTTTCCTTCTTGCAGGTAACTTCGGAAACAGCAAAGCATATGCAAAGTTGGAAAAGCTTGTTCAGGGGCGCAACTACGTCATCTACGGGGACCCTGCCTACCCTTTGCGGCCCCTTCTGCTGAAGCCCTATGGCGGTGGTTCCTTGACCCCTGAGCAGCAAGCATTCAACAAAGCTATGAGCAGCGTGAGGCAGGCAGTGGAATGGGGCTTCGGTAAAATTGCGAGACTTTTTGCCTTTCTAGACTTCAAAAAAAATCAGAAGCTTTACCTCCAGAACCTGCCACGCATATACAAAAGCAAGTGCACTTCTGGCGAACTGCCATACCTGTTTGTACAGCGCCCAAATTTCTCAGTATTTTGGCCTTGCGCCACCACCTCTAGAGGATTACCTTGCCCCTCGAGAGTGCTTCATAACACCACGCCATTGCGAAAACGAAGAGTTTATTTCATAACTGTGGAAATATAAATCACGATGACAATTATTTGGTTATGGATATTATTGATGTTGTGCATTTAGAATACTAGCCAGTTTTTTGTTTTGGTCATCGAACATTTTTTGTAATTGCTCAAAGAATGTCTACTGGTTTGCTTCCCGAGAGGATGATTCTAATTGAAGTTTTTTTTCTTCGAGCTCCAACTTGCGTTCTTCTAAAGCAAGCCGGCGCTCCTCGTTTTCCACTTTCCTCCTCTCAATTGCCAGCTCCTTATTGCGGAGGTGAAATTCATTTGTCTCCCTCATTGTGAGCAGCTGGAGCCCCATGCTTTGTAGTCCTCGAATTCCTGAAAAGTTAGACAAGCAAGGCAATTTCGGCCGTTAGTTCAAGCGAGTTCATGCACTGTGTGATTGCTGTGTAGTATTATGCCACAGGACAAGCACAGATCCTGTGATAAAGCATAACTACTCTCAAACCAGCTTCTTGTCATGCAGTTCGTATTCGACTGATTATGTGTTCTATGGTTTACAGGCATGTATTTATGTGACACCTAGGTTTTAGGTTAGTGTTTTCGTGCCTAACATACCTTGATAAAGAAAGTTTGTTCCTGTGCATTTATTCGATATTTTTATATCTATTCATGAAAGAGATGGGATTTGTTTCCAATTTTGTTAAGCATTCGTGTGATAAAGAAACATTTGGGTCATGAACTGCTGCGCCATGGCAAAATGTGTTTTGATTTCTGCATTCTGTCTTCCTACTCAGGCAAGGTTCTTACTGTTCATTTCATATTTGTGGTTTGTATGCATATGTTTTAAAGGTGTCAGGAATGAGTCTCAATACATAATCATGGTTTCGTTATAGCCATGAGCAATTATTTGTACTGTAGGGTTAAACGAAGATGGCTCTAGTTCAACTTCCGCAAATCAACGGACAAAGCTGCCCAAACCCTACGCATGTCAACATTTACCTGTGTACACTTATAATGCATTCCTGAACACCATTTCGCTCCGTGTGTACTGTACGTGATAAATAAACATTCCTAAAGAACTTGCCTTTACCCATGGCCGGCAGAATCTGTTGCCTAGTTGCAGGCTGGTGCTGATCGTTGTCGATTGATGATGGTGCTGAGGGAGGATGCTATTGTTGTGCTGACATGACTTGGCTCTGCTGCTGCTGGCCACCATCCATCCGGTCCCGCTCATTGTCACTGGTAGCTGCAGATGGTCCCAGCACAAGCTCCTCATCGTAAACGCTGAGAAACAGCTGGGCTGCTGGCAATCCTGTTTATAATGAATGAAAAAAGGAGGAGGCGAAATCATACAAGCAGGGTTGCCAGATTGGGCTACTGTTCCTCCGAGTTGGCATTGAAATTTTACATTTGTCTATGCGGCTATTTTTGAAATACATTTTTTGCTGTGCCCATGTCAATATAATTTGTTTTGTAATAAATATTCTGAATGTTTTCGTACACCCTTTCTCTACTTTGTGCCAGTGTTCGAAACTGTTTTCTCCGTTGGAGCCCTGTTAGCGGATTGCAAACGATACTAAATGTTGTGTTGGCGTCGGGATATACTGGGCAAGTGTCCTGTATTGGCGGCCCAACAGCCTGTAGACAAAAATGAAGGTAGAACATGCGTGCTTCTAAAGTGTGTGTACATCGTTTTCTAGAGCTTGTCTGTCATCAGGCGGTCAATGTGCTACCTCCACACTGCCTTGGCTGCTATTCTAAGGCAAGAATTCATGTGTACGAAACGTTCAAGTGGATTACACATTCTCCAAAAGGGCAAGAGAAGGGGGCAATGTCCCTCATTATCATTTCGGACATACCCCAAGGTGATGGTGGCACATCTTGTGAGTGCCATCTTGTCGCACAGAGACCTACCAGACTCAGTGTGACATGATGGATCAGCGTTGCACCTGCCTTGCATTGAATCATGAATCAGTGGGCTGCACCGAAAGCCCACTCTGAAGCAATGAAAAGTAAAAAACGCTGCAAGGCAGCAAGAGTGCATATTAAGCGGTATGTACACTGATGAGCAAAATCTACTTTTTGTTCCACTTATCGGTAAATTTGAGCGAATGAACAAGCTCATTCAAGGCGAGGCCCTGGCCCCTGTCCGGCTAAAGGAGAAATTCATCTCTTTTGTGAAAAACTTAGTGGTAAAAATTTGAATACCTGCACCTACGCAGGACAACTGAGCGAAATGGGAGCAGCACATACATATTAAATTTCAGTGCATGGGAATTCTTTTCTTAACAGCCTCGAAACGTCTCTCAGCTTCTCTAACAAAGATTTTCTGTTGGATAGGCACCACAACTTTATTTTTGTGCGCACTAAAGAGGTTACCCTAGCCTAAAGCTTTGGAGCAACCTGCGCCTTCCTGGATAAAAAACGCAAAGTACTCATTGATTTTTATCTGGCACTCAGTGCTTTTATAACTACAAATTGAATATATGCAATACAATCCGATGATTGCCAGCCATAAATGAAATTCGACGATCTGGCATAGCCTTCCCGGTTCAAAATGAATTCTGGGTAAGCTTGAGAAATGTATAAAATGTTGCCGGCAAGCTGACGTTCCCAATGATGTCTGAGCTGGCACTCTGTTGTCATTCACTTAAGAAACGTCACCGTCGAACGAATGTTAAGCTAGGTCTCTGTCACTAAAACGTCCTGACAAAGTGCCTAACTAGATTTTACAAGCACTCCTTCACGTGAAGTTTGGCTTGGCCAGCAATGGAGGCTGCTACAAGGATTTTAAACCGGACATGAATTTTTGTCCCGTTTCAGCTGTAACATTTCCTATGGGCCAAGCAGTTAGACTTCGAAATCAGCTCATGATGCCCCAGATCCTTCTATAACCTAATTTGTTTTGTCTGTTGTGCTAGAATTAGGCAACTCTGTATACAAGTCGCGCTAACATATTCTTAACCTATCACTAGGTACGATAAAAAGCTCAGCCCACTGGCATGCAACTGTCAGCTCCGCTATCATTTGATTCAGTCCGCAAAGAGTGGGCGCGCAGCAGCCTGTGATACACCTCTGTGCACAGTCATGCGGTGAACTCTCCCCCACTCCTCCCGAGAGGCTGAGAGAAAGAGAAAACAAGCTAGAACACTGACAAATACATGAAAACTCGAGTGTTTCATGTGTGCACACATGGGATACTTGTAGGAAGCCCAGTACACGAGCTTACGGGCCGTGCATGCGGCTTTAGAGTTATCCGGTCGAAATAGAAAAGACAAGAAGGCGAACTTAGATGCAGGCATGACAAAAACTTACCCAGTACACGAGCTTACGGGCCGTGCATGCGGCTTTAGAGTTATCCGGTCGAAATAGAAAAGACAAGAGGGCGAACTTAGATGCAGGCATGACAAAAACTTACCGTCGTTCTCACCAGCTACGCAAATTTGCGAAGCTGGCGCGGCCGAATAGGAGCCGTCGCCAGCAAGTTCTTCTCTAACTGGCTCGCACCTCGTCGTTCCTGAGCTGCCCTACTAGTCCTTGAGGCGTCATGAGCCGTTCCTGGCTTCTTCCAACGCACTGCGCAGCCTGCACTCCTTGGGGCAATCCTTGGCTCGTACTGCACAGCCCGCGCGTAGTCGGAGAGGTCCTGAAGAATTTGCTCCTTTTCAGTGTACTGCTCTTCGGTCCCCGATCTGAATAGGCCAGAAAATGCACGTCACATAAACATGTGCGCCAGAGCTGCAGAGAGAACAAACAAAAGCACAATAACTTTTTGAGATTCTTCGCGCCTTGCCGCCTCCAGTAGCCGATGAGAAGATCTACGCGATCTTTTATTCCGCGAAGCGTTAGCTCTCGGCCTACCGCCCGGTTAACGCTCGCGAGGACGCTCACCCACTTGAGCTCGTCCCCGAATGACCCTGTCGCGGCCAATTCCCGCAGAAGGCAAAGATCTTCTTGCGTGCTAAAACATTTGCGCGGCTTCTTTGCTTGCAGTCGTGCTTGCGCCGCGTCCGTGCTCGATGAAGCCGACGCAGCAACGTCCGCACGGGAGGCCGCCATGTTAGTGCTCGACGACGCTCGCTCGCTCGCACTCGCTGGGCGATCTCCGCTGGAAAGACGAGATGAGCGGGCGAGCGCGCAGCGCCGTAAACCCGCTGGCCGCCTGAGCGTTCTGCGCATGCGCACTGGCGCCCTCTCTCGTCCGCTCCTCTCCGCTGGCCGCTGGCCCGCTCTGCTAAAAGTCTCTAATTTCGACCTCCTGGCGATCTTTAACTTCCACTGACATTATACAGCAGACGGGTACCTTAGGAACTCCGGATCAGCAGCCTAGCTCGCTAACCACTCAGCCACCACGGCAGGTATGCGCAGTATCTGTCTCGTATCGGCGGGCACCTGAACCCCGCCGTCAGGGAACGGAGGAGAAAACCTTAATTGTTGCACTGTATTAAATTGGGAATGGGAGGTGGGGATCGTTGTTGCGCTTGGTGGCAGTTCCTATTCCGGGACCCCATTGGCCGCGCTGCTGCCCGTGCTGTCTGGTCCAGGGCTCGCTGGGCCTCCAGGTACGAGCTGGACAGGGTCGCCTCGCAGCCCTCCCTTGTTGACTGACTTATCACAGTTGTATGTGTACTGCACTGACAGGCCCATAAATGTGGTCAGCATACTGCCCGCAGAAATTTCACCTGCCCGTGAATGTAGGGTCCATGTGTTCTATTATGACGGTATTTAAGAAAGGCCTGGTTTGTAGCCGTGTTTGTAGGGGTGTGCTACAAGCAGACGAAACCGTAGACACCTGTACACCACGCAAAACACTCATGAGACATGGAATATTGAGCGACCCGAAAGGCGCGGGTTTGATTCCGACTTCGGCGGTCGAATTGCGTTGGAGGCGAAATTCTAGAGGCCTGTCAGCTGGCGATTTCAGTGCATGTTAAAGAACCCCAGGCGTTCCAAAATATCTGGAGCCCTTCACTCAGTAGCCTCCGGCCGACTGCTTCTTTTTGGTGTAGGCTTTTATGGGAAGGCGGATATTTGAGTCGTGTTCCCCCTATGATAGTTTAGTTCCTAGGGCGCAGAGCTTCGTACAGGAGGAGGAGGAAAAACATTTATTCAGAGCACAAAAACTGGGTGGGTTCAGTACGAGAACTCATTGGTCGTCATCGTAATCCGGCCCCCCTCAACCAGCGATTTCTGGACGAGTGGGCTGTGGCTATGAAGGGTTGCCTCCCAGCGCTCATGTATCGTATCGGGATTGCTGTCCAAGTCTGTGTTTTCTTGACATTCCCAAACCGTGTGAAAGAGTGTGCCAACTGCTCCAAAGAAGGGGCAGGACGAATGGTAGGTTTATGGGTACCATTTACTCATTAAGTAAGGATTGGGCAGAGTATTAGTTTGTAGTCGCCTGATTATGTGCTCTTCATATTTACTGATGGTTTTGTGAGGAAGAGGATATTTCCTTCTTGTGATCTTATAGTACTCCGTAATTTCTGCGTAGCTTAGTAAGGGTGAGGGGTTGTCAACTATGTCAGAGAGAGGCTGCGTGCCAGATGCTCGGAGGAGGAGAGCTCGAGCAGCTGTGTTGGCCGCCTCATTGCCCGTCGTTGAGAGGTGCCCTGGCGTCCAGAAGATCTGGATGTTGGAAGGATTATCCACCGCTTGGATAAGGCTGCTTGCAATAATATCCCCCCGGGGTGAAACTGCTGCAATTGCCGCGACTCCGTTAACGGGTCCAGCCGCATCGACGTAGATCGTGTCCTTGTTTCCATCCCAGCTCTTAGAGAGGTGTCTAGCTCTGGCTAGTCTCCGTCCTCTGTTATATTCCTCATCCATGCGTTTTGGTATGGGGTGAGTCGTAATGTGTGATCTCATCTCCATGGGCATGTCGATCTTGTCAGCGACTTCCCGGGGTGAACTGATTCTCAGCTTCTGTAATATTTTCCTGCCAGGCTTAGATGTTGTGAGCCTGACAATTTGATTTACACGGTGGGCCTCTATTAGTTCGTCGATGGTGTTATGGATCCCCAGCTGTAGTAAGCGCTAAGTGGATGTGCATAAAGGGAGTCCCAGCGCCGTCTTAACTGCCTTTCGAGTAATAACATCTAGTTGGTCTTTCTCCTTTTTGCTTAGTCGTAAGTACGGGGTGGCGTATGTTAGTTTAGAGAGAATGAAAGCCTGAACTAATCTTAGGGCCTCCTTCTCTCTTAGCCTATTTCTTTTCTTGATTACCCGGCATAGCATTCTAGAGACTTGTTCGGAATAGGCTTGGAGCTGTCTGATTGTAGTGGTGTTAGTGTTGCCGCTGGGTATGATGGCTCCCAGGTTCTTGATCTCTTTCTTGATCGGAATGCTCATATCCTGGACCGTAATGGCGACAGAGGGAGTGGACGGCAAAAGCCCCGTATTCTGCCTGTTGCCACGGTCGATCAGGAGTAACTCTGATTTCTCGGGAAAGGACGTTAACCCATGCCTCGCCGCATGCTGGCACACGACATTCGCTGCTTCCTGAAGCCGGCCTTGAATTTCCCCTTCATTACCGCTGCAACACCAGATCGTAATGTCGTCGGCGTATATAGCGTGCTCAATTCCTTGGATGCGGTCTAGCTTCTCTGGTAGCCCACGCATGGCCAGGTTGAAGAGAAGCGGAGACAAGACCGCTCCCTGCGGGGTGCCCTTGGAACCTAGATTGAACGGAGAGGAGGTCCGGTCACCAATACTTATTCACGCTTTTCTATTAGAAAGTCCCTCACGTAATTAAACGTGCGGTCACCACAGTTGATGCTGTTAAGGTCATGCAGTATTCCCTGGTGGTTGACATTGTCAAATGCCCCTTTTAAATCGAGCGCTAGGATGGCCTTGACCTGACATCTGCCGGGGTTGTCCAGAATATCCTCTCTGATACGGAGGAGAGTATCCTGTGTAGACAGCTTTTCTGTAAACCCGTACAGCGTGTCAGGGAGGATATCAGTCTTCCCCAGGAATCGTTTCAGTCGGGCGTTCACGACCCTATCGAACAGTTTACCCAGACACGACGTCAGGGAGATCGGTCGTAAATGATCAATATCGCATGGCTTATTGGGCTTGGGAATAAATCGCACTAAAGCCAATTTCCAGGAGTCGGGGATCTGGCCCTTGTGCCAGCACTGCGTGTTGAAGTATTTCACTAATTTTCTTAAAGAGATGTCATCCATATTAAAGAGCATCTTGGTGTTTATCTCGTCCGGTCCAGGAGCGGTGTTCTTAGGCATAACGTCAAGCTCCGCTCTCAGTTCCTCAACCGGTACGTCTTGGTGCATCTCTTCATTGGGTGCACCGGTGTACGCAGGGAGAGGGTACGAGGATCCCAGATCGAGGAATTTCCGTGCAAGTTCTGCGATGAGGGCTTCGTTGTCCCCTTTATAGCTGTGCAAGGCGTTACAGAGCTTGTCTGTTTGCTCTTTCCGGTTTGAGTTCGGCTCGATAAGGGATCTGAGGAGTCCCCATGCTTTAGCCGTGCCCATTCTACCGTTGAGCTCATCACACAGCTTGAGCCAGTTTTGGTTAGCGAGGTTATGTGCGTAGTCATCCGCTTCTTTGGTGAGTTCTGCAATCTTGGTCTTCAGCTTGCGATTTAACTTTTGCCTTTTCCACCTCCTTGTCAGAGATCTCCTGGCTTCCCACAGATGTAACAGGTGCGGGTCAACTGCCGGAGTTTCCTCCGTGGTGTTCGCTGTCGTAGAGTTCCTGGCGACGGTTTTCATCTCCAGCGCTGTCCATGCCTCAATATCTGTGATATCTTCGTCCGGGAGTCGTGCGAGACGACAGGAGACGATAGGAGCTTCGTAGACCACGAGCCGGAACGGAAACCGGTGGTCCCAACGCCTGATCGGTAGGCCTCGGGAACGAACGACTAATCCAAGAGCCACCTCGCATCACTGCCGCCTAGAACACTGTTTTGTTCTCGTGACTGAAGGAAGAATAGAAAGTCTGCCATGCCCACTGGCTCGTGCTGAGAAACAATCGCTGGCACGTGCAAACAGAGAGGATTTGAGAGAGACGCGCGAAGCCGGAACACTGACGTCGTTGTTGTTGTTAGCCTATCAAAAGATGGCACAACATTCTGACCAAAGCTTCAGTTAATTCTTCTTCTACTTCTTCAACCCAGGTATATAGCACATACACACGCGGGGGGATTGGCCAAGGTATAGCTGAATATACAAAGAAGTTTCCATGAAAGATGATGACAAAAATGTAGCAGCAATCGTGAATTTTGAAAAATCAATGAATAAAAACAAGAGAACAAAATTGACAGTTAAATAACAGACAGCATTTTGGTGAAAAAGAAGAGCTCGTAGAACTTTAAAAGAATTAGCACATCAACCTACCAGTTGCAATTATGTAATCGTGGAAAAACCCACAAATAGAACCCAATGCAAATTCCTTGCCGTTCGCACCAAACGATAATAATACTGGCAAAGATAAAGGGAGCCCTAACCTGGAGAGAGGGACCTCCAGGTAAATCTTTCTCTGAAGTGCGAACTTAAGGCAGTAGAGGAGAAAATGGTCTAAAGATTCAACTTTCCCACATGCGTCACATAGGTTCGTCGGTGTCAAGCCACACCTGCATAGATATAAATTCAAATTTGGAATCCTGCACAGCAACCGCGTCATTGTTACCTCACACAGCCTGGATTTACACGAACGGACGTTCCAATTATATGCTAAGTGCTGATGGTCAGTGGTATTTAGTAAGGGATCTCGTAACCTGGCTGATATATGTAGGAATCGCTGAAACCTGGAAATCGGCAGCAGGCTGAAATTCGGGACGGGATGTGTCACTGACCCATCAAGAGCCGACCTTGCTAAGTAATCAGCCACCTCCTTTGAATGAATACCTGCATGGCCAGGGACCCAGACAAAACGGACCACCTTCAAAGTGCATGGGACAAAAAATCGCAGGATATGGCTCAAAAAATCTTCTTGTGAAGTGTCAAGGGAGACTAACACTGACAAACAATCAGCGAGAATAATAACATGAGACACATGGCATGGAACTTTGTGAAAGGCCATTCCAAGAGCCAAAAATTCCGCAAAGAATATAGGAATATAATCTGGGATGCGGACGGAATAGCTCCATGCCAAATCCTGCGAAAAGATGCCAACTGCAGCTTTTTGGCAGTTGACGGAGGCATCGGTAGCAAGCACCGTATGATGGGGGTATTTCTCTATGCGATCCGAGAGAATACCGTTTAAAATGTTTGCTGGCATGTGTTTCGCATGAGATGGGAAGATGTGGTCGAAATGGAATTCCACTGCTGCCGGCGTGTCATCAACCCACTGCAAAGAACTGAGATCAACACCAATCGGTGTGAAAAGGTTCTGCGTTAACATAATTTGTGGCATTTGATACCGTGGCCAATGATGAGGAAAAAATAAGACCGGCTGAGACACAAAAATAGGAGTATTGACATCAGTCACTGGGTCCATCGACATGAGGAAAGTTCGCACCGTGAGTATTTGAAAACGGGAAATTCGATCAGGAATACGGGCTTCCAGATAAAGCAGGGCGTTTGAAACTGATTTTGGGAGACCAAGGCAGAGGCGGAGAGCGCGCCTTTCCAGTAAGATTAAGGGTTGAATCTTGTAGCTTGCGCTACCATAGAATAGAATGCAACCAAATTCAAGTATAGGTCTTACGTAGGCTTTGTATAGTAACAATAACGTGTCGCGGCGCATCCCAAACTTTTTATTGGCGATTCTTGTCAGCCGGCCTAGAGCGCGTTCTCCTTTAAAAGCATTGTTCTTTATATGAAGGCTCCAATCTAATGCTGGGTGATAAGTAACACCCCGATATTTTACGGATTCCACTTGTGGAATCTGGAGAGAGCGATGGACTAATGAAATGTGCAAAGGCATATCTGGAGGAAATACCAAAACTCCGCATTTGTCTACATTCAGGGATAAATTAATACCCTGCAACCATACTACAAGAGCATCCAAGTATCCCTGCAGAATGTGGTAAAGGGAGTGGATATCCCTGGCCGAGGCGAAAAAAGCTATGTCATCTGCATACACAAAAACTGTTATATCAGGACGAATGGGGATGCCACTGCCAAAAAAAAAGGAGCAGAGGGGATAGCACCGATCCTTGCGGCACACCTCTTAAATGATAATATGTATTTGAACATAGGTTTCCCTCGGGGCAGTAAAAGAATCTGTCCTTCAGAAATTCAGATATTCACGCATAAATGCAGGTTGGAGGATGTAACTGAGCAAGTCTGTTAAGTAAAATACTATGCTCTACACTGTCATAGGCCTTTGCTACATCAAGAGTGACCAAAGCTGAAAGTTCTCTTCGGCGTAGCGAGAGCCGGATTCTGCTCTCTAGATCCACATGCACGGACCATATAGAGCATCCACGACGAAAGCCAATCTGGGCTGAGCTGAGATGGTTGATGCCATGAACATGTTTTGTGAGGCGACTGTGCACTATTCTTTCTATTAATTTGACTAAATTTGAAGTCAGCGCAATTGGCCGAATATTATCTAAGACGTATCCTTTTCCTACATCTTTCATTAATAAAATAATTTTCGCCGTCCTCCAAATGCTTGGAATCCATGCATTTTCCTGAGAAGCATTGACCATATCTAAGAGGGCGCTTGTAAACTCCTGGGCTAAAATTTTAATCATACCAACAGTGACACCATCTGGTCCAGGAGCTGCAGGATGCAACATTGCCAGGACTGAGAGGAGCTCTGATGCATCAACCTCGGTATAATCTGAAGAGGGTGAAATTGTGCACAAGGGGATCCTGCTCTGCGTCTGGAAGCGTAACGCCAATCCCTGAGCAATACACTCCAGGCTCTCCTGAGTCTTTTGTGGTGAAAACACTGTTGAACTAGTGAGAAGAGGGACGACAGAACTCTTGTTACGTTCCATGAATCTATACAGGGCTTTCCGATGACGAGGATTTGAAAGATATGTGTTTAAATTTTGGTTGTACTCCTCTTTGGCTTTTGCAAGTGTTCTTTTGAAAGATGCAGTGAAGAATTTGTAATTTAACCAATTAGCCGGACTCTGGTTGCAGGACAGCCTCTTCCAGGCCGCTTTTCTGCGACGATAGGCCTTCTCACATTCTTCTGTCCACCAAGGAGACGGCTGTTTAGTAGAGGCTGCTACGGGCACAGCGAATATTGAGTGGTCTATTGGATTTTGCAAAAATGAAACCGTCTGCTGAGCTCTGTCATCCCGGCTTGTATTAACTAAAGAGGCAAGTGAGGCGGACATCAGATTTTTATAAATGTTGTGGTTGACCAATTTATGGGTTACACAACAAGCTTTAAGAGGAGATAACCGGATAGTGAAAAGTATAGGAAAGTGATCACTAGACGTACCCGAATCCTCTGTCGACCAATCAGTCACATCTAGCCTACCTGCTGATAATGTTAAGTCAATGGCTGAGCGAGCGACCCCTCGCATAAAGGTTATTTCTCTAGAATTGCAGCAGCGTACAGCATTTGCAGACAGCCACGACCAGAGAAGCTGGCCGCAGGAATCAGTACGACTTCCCAGTCACTATGGTGAGAATTAAAATCTCCTGCGATGACTGCACTGTTTGTGCCAGTCACCAAGCTGTCTAAACAGTCTGTCCTGTGTACACCAAAAGGAAAATAGAGATTGGCAATTGTAATATCAGCACAATGCGGAAATGAAATTTTGATCGCTAAAAGCTCACAGTCAGGGAGAACAATTTTCTTAGAGATAGATGCCTGATGACATAAATTTTTAGATAGCATGGTTACCAAGCCACCTCCCCTGCCAACATTTCGATCTGACCGGAAAACTCGAAAGTTTCTCATTGAAAATTATTTATACGGGGATAACCACGTTTCTTGTAAAAGTACAATATCAGGCTTATGCTTGTGAATAAGTATGTCTAGATCTGGAAGAGAAGACAAGGCGGAACGGCAATTGCATTGTAACACTTTGATACCTGCCATGATTATTGACCAATTGAAGAGGCCGAAACCGCCTCTTTAAGGATATAAACTTGGGGATGAAGTTTGGGTTGTCCCTTTTTAGCTCATCTGTGGAGAACTAGAATTAGACGGTGATGAGGAAGCACGGCGCTTCTGCGTAGGGCACGACATTTCGACATCTGTTGTGCAGATGTCACTGCGACATTCACTGCTAGGAACAGAGATGTTAGGTGGGACCTGGGGAGCATCAGAAGGTGATGTAGAGCGGCTAGCACTAGCTGCAGAAGCTAAAACAGATGCAGACGTTGCTGCCAGGACGGGTGTTGATGGTGACGCAGACTGAACTGCAACAAACTGAGCCAACGCCTCATAGAAAGTGTTTAGCATTCGCTCAACCACATTATTAAGAGCTTTTTCGACTGTGGTCACAATTGAGGCAGTCAAGTTGGACTCAATGTCCCCAACAGAAGCGCGCACACGACTAGCATATGAATCTTTTTTCCTGTTAAGAACAATGTAAGCATCGGCTCTTGAGCACCGCTTCACTTTGATAATGTCCAACAAGCTACGCTCTTCACTACGTTTTGCGCAGTTGGCACCATCAGCTCAGCGATTGTTGCTACAGAGGCAACAATGAGGCTTCTCTGAGGTGCAGTGATCAGCAGAATGACCTTTTTCACATAAACGGCAGCGGGTCTCCGACTTGCATGCTTTGCCACTATGCCCGAACCGCCAACAGTTGGTGCATTGAAGAGGGCGGGGTTCTAGAGGGTTCACACGGTATACAATCGGCCAGATATTTTGTTCAGCAGGACAGGAAGAGCCAGCAAAAGTTGTTATTAAAGACTGAGTAGCAACACGCGAGCCATTTACCTCTCTACTGCAGCGGTAGACCGAAAGGACCCCAACACCTGCATCCTGAAATTCCTGTAGAATTTCTTGCGGGGATGATGCTGGGTCGACACCTCTTGCGATATCCTTGACACATGCAAGCTGTTCGGGAATGAATGCTTTCACCGGCAGCGAGCTGAAAGTTTTGCACTTAAGCAAGTCTGCAACACAAGCGATGTCCGAGGACTTGCACACAATTCCTCGACGGCCAAATGGACGCACCTCAGAGATCTGCAGGTATTGGGCAGTTAATGATCTTAGCTCCTGTTGAATTAGTTTGGGGGTTTTCATTTTGATCACACCCTCACCGATTGGAACGATAGCCACGGGAACCGCATCAATGCCATTTTTGTGAAAGGACTCAAGTGGCAGGCTTTGGGCTGGCAAGCTGGCAAACCAAGCTGCCGACCCTCCACCTGGGGTGGTCAACGACATCTCTCAGCAAAACGCACTCTCAGGTTCACATGAACTGCGTCGTAAACTACGCCTTGGCCAAAACCCCCCAGCGTAGAACGGGCTCACCAAGGATGAACAAGCCGGAACCACCAGAAGATGCAGAAAACAGCAGCGGCCAGCAAGAACACGTCAGCACGTTGTTGTTGTTGTTGTTAGCCTATCAAAAGATGGCACATTCCCACACTGGGGAATCGGCCAAGAATCGGGTGGCTATTCACCTGAACGCAGTTAACAAAAGGAAAAGCACGTGGGAGCGCAACACCGGTGAATTTTTCGTCTTGAACAGAAAAGGTGTGAGTGTTTTGATTTTAAAATTTTAAGAATAATAATAAAGAGAGGGATTAAATAATAATGATTTAGTCAAAATGTAATAATTGATAGAAAAGAAAAGGTTGGAACAATTAGCAAGGCAGTCGGTGAGATTCTATCAGGAAATTTTGAACAGCGGTACAAACAGATCTGTGATAATAATAATAATTGGTTTTGGGGGAAAGGAAATGACGCATTATCTGTCTCATATATCGTTGGACACCTGAACCGCACCGTAAGGGAAGGGATAAAGGAGGGAGTGAAAGAAGGAAGAAGAGGTGCCGTAGTGGAGGGCTCCGGAATAATTTCGACCACCTGGGGATCTTTAACGTGCACTGACATCGCATAGCACACGGGCGCCTTAGCGTTTTTCCTCCATAAAAACGCAGCCGCCGCGGTCGGGTTGGAACCCGGGAACTCCGCATCAGTAGTCGAGCGCCCTAACCACTGAGCCACCGCGGCGGGTACAGATCTGTGGCTGAACCCAAATGTGGTGGCGCCAAATGATAGCAAGAGCTGGCTGCTCAAACTAAGGCCAAGATGGTGCAAGGGCTCCTCCAGCAACCTTCTTCTCAGAGAGTTAAATCGGCGACAATACAGCCAAAAATGTTCAATAGATGCAGGCTCACGGCAAAATGCACAAAGGGGAGAGAGCGCCAAACCCGACTTGTGTAAATAGAAATTTAGAGGAGGGATGCGGCAGCACGTCCGTCTTCTTCTTCTTTCTTCTTCTTCTCCTCCAGTAATATGGCACATACCTATACCCCTTGCTTCGTCTTCTTTTCCTCCTAGCCGGAATTTTTACTTATTCGACTTTTTTAAATGAAAATTGGTTTTGAGGAAAGGAAATGACGCAGTAACTGTCTCACTTATCTCGGTGGACACCCGAACCGCACTGTAAGGGTCGGTGGTGGGCGGTTACAACTTTACTGCCACAAAATGGAAGGGATTAGTTGGGGCGAGTGTAGGGTGGCCTCCAGTCGGGGGCGACCTCTTGAGCTCGTGTCGGTATGGGCAGAGTGTCGTCGGAGGGGGTTTGCTGGTGCATTCCCATAATATATGGTCTTGGATGCCGTGTGTACCGTCACCGCAGTACGCGCATGCGGGGTCATGTTCACTGTTCGTGATTAATCATAATCACTACAGGCTAAGAACTGCCTTTGTTTGTAGGTGTCTGATCGTCGTGGCTTGCGCCCTGTCCAAGTCGGGGTGAGTGGCGCATCTAAGCTCACGATAAAAAAAATTACGAAAGTTTTTTTTTGAGGAAAGGAGTCGGCGCAATATCTGTCTCAAATATCGGCGGACGCTTGAACCGCGCCGTAAGAGAAGGGATAAAGGGATAAGAAAGTAATCGCACCGCACACGGGGGCCTTAGCTTTTCGCCTCCATCGAAACGCAGCCGCCGCGATTGGGTTCGAAACCGGGAGCTCCGGATCAGTAGCCGTGCGCCCTAACTACTGAGCCACTTGCGGCGGAGGCTAGCTCGCGATAAAAGTTTGTAATCTCCGCGTACGAGCCAGGCGCCTAGGCGGGGGCGTCCGTTCCAGAGAGGTCTCCTGTCCCCCGGTTGGTTGAAACCTCCGGCTAGATGGTCGGCCCTCTCTTTTCCGGAGTTAACAGCGTGAGCCAGAACCCATACCACATTGATGTGATCAAGAGTTCGGTTGCGCAGAATTCGCATTGCGAGCGCCCTTACAGCTTTTTGGCGAAATCTGGAATGGATCCGCGATGGCCAGTGCGTTAGCTACTTTCTTTGCCTCGCGTATTGAGCTAGCGTGAAAGGTTGTAGTGTTAACGCGGGCTGACGTGGAGTGGCCATACATGCAACGTATGGTTGTTATGTGTTGAGCTGCATCCACGTACACTGCTCGTGGTTCGTTCTTGTGCTATTTCTCAAAGGCCGGCGGCCTTGCTTTCCTGTGGGCGTCGTGTCTGCCTGGCAGCATGTTCGTGGCTACTGGCTTAACAGCTAGTCTACTAGTAGTGTCGACTGATAAATGGGATCTTGCACATATCTTCTTTACGGGGTGGATGTGGAGTTTGTAGAGAATTAGGCGTTCGCAGCAGTGAGCGACAAGCGGGTCACTTGTGCTGTCTTATGGGCTTCGATTAGCTCAACGAGCGTGTTAAAAAATCCCAACTACAGCAATCAATCTCAGTTCGCATATGCCGGCAGGCCAACGGCCAAATTGTATGCTGTTTTAATAACGCCATTAAGTACCTCTTCGTCCCTGCGACGCAGACGATAGTACGGGAAGGCGTACGTAGGTGATTCAAGTTCTCATGCATGATTGCATGATCCTGCACAGGTCGGCTTCTGTCATGCCCCTGCGACATCGTGACAATGCGCCTCACCAGCCGCCTATGTGGTGCGCCGTGCCGCGTAGCCCGCAGATCGCTTCCGTGTTGTGAATGGGCAACTCAAAGGGTTCCCAAGGGTCGGCAGCTGCCTGTGAGGCTGAGATCGACTGCTGCAGTTGGGCGGGTCTAAGTGACAGGAGTTGCTTGCTAGCGGCGGTGTTTAGTTGTACGTGGGATGTATAGGCTGCCAGCACTGCGACAGCGGGAATGATACGCGTGTTGCTGATGACTACAGTCAAAAGGTGGTGTTCTGATTGTAGGGGTTATGACAGCTCTTCTGTGCAGCTGTGTTTCGTAGGTAGTAGGTTTCGTTATCATTTAGCCGGTGAACACGCAACGCCGTTCCCCTGCACGAAAGAGGGTACAGTGTCCATACTGTGTGGATGCCCATCTGGCATGGGTCTATCCTGGGAGGGGGTTATGTACTTCGAGCGCCTTAACCACTTAGCCACCACACGTGCCGCTTCTGCTTCAGTGCCGCGTTTCTGCTAGAACGTTGCGAATGCCAACCCATGCAGCGCACATCTGTTACTACTGCCGGGCAGCTTAATCAGTGACTGAGGTGTTCATGTCATATTCTCATTACCTTTGACCTTAACCTTTTGCATTGACCTTTGACCTCTGGCTCATTTGAAGGTCAAAACCGCAAGCACCGCGAAATCATTATGAGGCAGCGTAGTGAAGCTTTCGCTTGAAAATTAACGGAGACAATGCTGCCAACGTCAATGAAAGGCGGCGGGCTATACTGCTCCAGTGCCACGTTCTTGCCAATAAGTTGTCACGCCAACGCACGCAGCGCACATACCTCACTACCGCCACGTAGCGCAAAGTGCGATTGAGGTGTCATTTCTGTGTCATTTTCTTAGATAACCAGGAGTTGTGAAATATTTAATCATCAAATGAAGAATCCAAGCACGTGTTGCTGACGACTACAATCAGAAAGTGGGGTCTGATTCTAGCCGTCGTGACAGCTCTCCTGTGCACCTGCGTTTCAGAGGGTGTAGTTTGCTGTTAGATGGTGTTGTGCCCATTAATGCGTGCGGAGTAGTCCTGTGGTGTGTGGCCAGGGCGGCACATTGCAGCCCCTCAAGAGAAACAGAAGTGATGTCACTCAAGCAATTGTGCTTAAAAAGCGCACTTCGCCGATGCGTGAATAAAATGTGAACTCTTGGCCGTCAGCACGATGGCGACGCTTGTTGCCTCGGTAAAAGTCCCGGTACGTTCGCGATAGTTGTGGTGGTGGTGTCGGGATGCATGCGTGTAGTCGTGGATTGTAGGGGTGTAGCTTCTGTGTGTGTATAGCCCATGGCTGCAGGTGATTCAACCCTGGCGAACGTGTTCAAAAGGCACATTTCACCGATGCATGAAGGGCATCACTAGTGTCGTGATCAACACGTGCCCTCACGGTAGCGACAGCTGGACTGGTGGTGTTATGGCAGGTGATTACGCTGGCTGTATTTGCGCGGATTCCTTTGGCGCAATATCCTTTGTGGCCGTCATTGCGTACCTTCGTGTTCTTGTTAAAAAGGTTGCGTTATGTGCATATGTGCGCGGAAAAGGTTTCCTTGTGTGTAGTTGCCGCGCCAGCTCTAAAGCGTGTAGCGCTGATAGTACTCGCTACTCGTTGCAGGTCAGGGTGGCTGTCCAGTGGCTGGTGTTTGCTGGATGCTGTCGTGTAGAGAAGGCGTACAGGGTGGGTCCTTGCGCAGTAACAGCCCCCAGGAATAAGAGCAGGACTGATGACGCCCGGGCAGAAATGCTTCACTTTCAAGCGGCAAATCTGAAATGGTGCCATGAGCCAGATGAGTCAACCTGCAGAAAATGGAAACTTGGGATTCAGGGAAAGACAGAGACTGACGCTGTATCGTCATAATTCGCCGTGTGCGCGTGTTTGACCAGGAGTCTATGACGTCACTCAGCCGCCGCCGCCGAAACCGAGCGCTCGCTTCTGCCTAGTCACGTGACAATCACGACGTCACTCAACCGCAGCTACGCCGGTGCCGGGCGCTCGCTCTCTTCATATAGCCTCCGCTGCCTCTCAGCTGGTGCCAACGAATTGCAACAGCTCTCGACAATTCAACGGCAGCAGTCGTCATGGGTGATCCAAGCGAGACGCAACCAAGTCTAGACAAGCTTTACCGGGACAACTTTCAAGCTTTCGCTTTGGTTACTTAGGTTTAGCCGGATTAAACATTTGCCTAATTTTTTTAGTACAGGTCAAACATGCGTGTTCACGAAAGCACGGAATACTAAAAAAAGAAATCTGCGGAGTTGTTGTGGCTAAAAGGCGGGCAGGAATAAATTTATTGCAGACGAAGTTTGTGAACAAAAACCAATTTTCTAAACGTCGAGTTTGAGGAAACGTGACGGAAATCAGTAGTAGCGAAAAGAAGATGCCTGCATGCACGTGGCTCAGTGGTTAGGACGATCGACTACTGATCCGGAGTTCCCGGGTTCGAACCCGACCGCGGCGGCTGCGTTTTTATGAAAAAAAAACGCTAAGGCGCCCGTGTGCTGTGCGATGTCAGTGCACGTTAAAAACCCCCGGTGGTCGAAATTATTCCGGAGCCCTCCACTACGGCACCTCTTCTTCCTTTCTTCTTTCACTCCCTCCTTTATCCCTTCCTTTACGGCGCGGTTCAGGTGTCCAACGATATATGAGACAGATACTGCGCCATTTCCTTTCCCCCAAAACCAATTATTATTATTATCATGCACATGATAATAAGTTTTGAGTAGCATAGCATTTCCGAAAACGATGAAATCCTTTTTGAATCATTGGAATCTGTATAGCAGGGCCAATCATGCACCATTATCGCTGTCACAAACAAATCGTTATAGCATGTCCGACATTATCGGACAAAATTTTTGAAAATGGGAAATGGTAAGATTGGTGTTAAGGGAATATTGAATGATAATGGTACATTCTTCTGATGGGCAACGCTTTTGATAGCAAGAACGTTAAAAATTAATGCAAGGACTGCCGTGGGGTGATCTGCGGATTAACAGTTTCCCGCTCAAAAATGCTTTTATCCAAAATTGTTGGGCATGGGAGAGCTGTAGAGGCATGCAGGAGTCCTCAGGGTCAGCAGCACTTGTTGCCCTAGTAAAAGTCCCGGTACGTTCGCGATAGTTGTGATAGTGGTGTCGGTGGCGTCACCACGATGCGGCGCCAGTTTCCGTGACTGCATTCGCACCAAAATTGTGAGCAACCGTTCTCCGCTTTTTCTTTGAAGGCGAACGCAGGTTGCGCACTGAGAAATGAAGAATACGCGCCTCCGAACGCTGAGATTACAAAGTTCCGAGGGACATTTTGATAAGAAAATTGGCTTAATGAAGAAAGGAAATGGCGCTGTAACTGTTTCTCACATCTCAATAAGGCATGGAATTGAAGGTGCATATGTGGTCGGTTCGAATCCCTGTCGCAAGCTAGCCTCCAATTTGACTAGCATATGTAACCTATGTGCAACGAGAAATCGTATGACACCACTCGGAACGCTGTACTACAAACGTTTGGTTGCTGACAATATTGGCCCGAATGCAGTCGGGCGCCTTGAAGTTATTCAACGACCTCCGCGCTCGGGCGGACTGTTAACAATGCAAGCCTGGACGTTCCTGTGAATGATGTCCCGCCGACTGTCCCACACGAAGGTAGCTTTCGTGAGCGTGTTCTGCGGCGGCGCCCGAATTTGTCGCCACCTTATGCAGCGATCCCTGACCATTTTCAACGCAGACATGTCCTGCTGACGCCCAAGTAACTGACATTGTCGACATTCAAGAAGCTGAAGGACAAGGTGTCTTCCAAGTTCTGCCTTTACATGTGGCGGCGATTCCTTCTCTTCAAGCACAAGCCTTACGCACAGACAGTCCAAAGAGTTGATTGTCAGTTATGGGTCACCGTCAATGATGTACGTTGAATTCGGAAGCCACAGCTGCCGCTGTAATTACGTCATCGGGCCCCCATAGTGCCGAAGCTCGATTCGGCCTTCAAAGCGGAGCTTCTTTCTGGGGCGTGGGCTCACGACCTCTGTATGTAGTTTACATGTCTTCTGAGCCGGAGAAAGTATAGATGCCCCCGGGGGGTTGGGGGGGGGGGCTCTGCGCCGTTTAGGACGGTGAACCAGTCACATATATGCGTTATCAGAAGTGATCAGGCAGGAAAATAAAAAGAACGCGGGAAGGTCGAACGTATCTCGCCGTATGGATAAGGCGCAAAATCTACTTTGGTCTTTGAAGAGCTTTATTTCACTCTGCGGAAGTTAGAACCCATCAAGTGTTTTGACTAACACGCAGGGACGTCAAAATGAACCCCTTGATTTCAGTCCGCTCGTTAGAAGCGCAGGAAATAATAGGAACGAAAAACGTCGCCCAAGCTCAAGCGCGCTCACGCATGTCGAAACCTGTCGGTCTAAATCAAGATCTTGATACCATTTCACCAAGACTGGCGAGAGGCCACGACAACCGTTGGCCCATAGAAGCCGCGGCGCACTGCACTGTCATCCGCGTCAGCACCCGAGGGAAATTTTCTGTCGCTGATAAGTCCGACGCCGCAAAACGCCTTAAATAAAAAAAAAAGCCCACTCGGCCACAATAACGCGCATGCGCAAGCGGCAGAAAGTGACGACATACGTGACGATTCCAGTCAGACCCCAGGCTCTCTTCAGCGCGAGTGGTTGCTCTATCCGTGCGCTCCGCAAACCGCACGTATGGAAGGCAGTCATTCTCGTCTGAGCCTCCGTGAGATGAGCACGTGCGTGCGCTTTGTCTTCGGTGCTAGCCGCCGCTACAGGGCCGCCGGTCGCGTCACCATCTGAGGCTGCGGCGGCGCGTAATGTTTCGCCTGACGGGGCATAAACCTCACTGACACCACCGACATCGCTTGCCTGGATCATTGCCCGCCTTCCCAAGACACTCGGATATGTTTCCTAGCACGTGCCTACAAGTTCTTCGCCTCATATCAGAGCTGCTGCTGTCGCGGTCGTCTGCGCAGAAACGGGACGGCCGCCCTGGACTGCTTTGAGTGCGGAGGGTTTGCTCTATCGTGGCGGGCTGTTGTGGGCGGCCAGCTGCGTTTCCATGAACTGTGGAGCTTCGCGACTGCCGGGACCGAAAACTCCCTTCCTCGTGCTTGTGCTCCGTGGTCACCGCCGCATATGGCCGCGGTATTTTGTGTCTTTTGCTGGATCCGTCACATTGAATTACATTTGAATTAACTTATCGAGCTTTGTCGCCCCCCTGCACGCTGCGCCGCGCTCTCCGCACCACTCCTCCACAACAACCAAGTCGCCAGTCCAGCCAGAACCCGCTGCTCCTGGTTGGTGTGGAGTTGGGTGGCATTCCACGAGAACTTACTTTCGCCCTACTAGCGGCAGTGCTTCTGGACGTAACGTTGTGCCTTTTGCCAGTGGGTTGGCGTCGTCTTCACTGTCGCAACTGAGATGCCTACAAGCCGTTACACTCACGACTGACAGCCGTCGCCAAGGAACATACCTCCGAGCCAGGCCGCCGGCATCGAAGGTGAGTGCGAGGCAAAGCCTCGCGGCGAAGGTGACGTGTCCGTGAAACGTGCTCTGTGCTGCTAGAGCAAATTCAAGGTTCACTTGCACTGTTTCCGCAAGCATTGGAATAATGACACAACCCACGCAGCATTTGAGAGGTTTTATGTTCCGTCACCATCGGGTTTTTTGTACGTGACGGAAGCGTGGTGAGCTAGGACTCGCGGTGTGTGCAGCTTTAGGCGTATAGGCTGGTCAGTTGTAGAGGATTTAGATAAGCGAGTCCACTGTCGCTTGCGTCACGTAACAGTAACAAAAACCTGTTCCAAACGTCGTTGCGACAAAGCCACTATGTCCCCTTAAGCGGAATGTGGTTTGTGGCCGTATACGGCGCTCGGAAATCTCGCCAGCCTCATCCAGCAACTCCGAAGAACGGACGCTGCCTTCGGTCTGCGGCACATCGTGTTTCCGCTGCAGCCAAGCTATGTTCCATATTACTTTTTTTTTCATCGCCGCGGCTTGAGGCATACGTCGCGCTCACTTTTCTGCCACGGTGAATATCTGAGACTTCGGTATGTTTGCGTGTCTGTCACCTTTTCTCTTTCTTTGCAGATATGCCCACTTCTAGGGTCTTCCTTGCGCACACGAAAAGCACGGAGCCGATTCAGCAAGTGCAGGCTCGGATCTTTGGTCGTAGTTCGGCATCCATGCACCGCCTTGCACATGCTGCTGCCTCCTGTCAAAAACGCTGTGCTGTCGAAAGCTTCGATTTCACTACTCTGCGTCGCAGCGTAAGGTTTTCTGCGTTTTCGATTAGCAGGACCGCGACTTATTGAAACGAGAAAACTAACATGGCTTCAGATAAAGCGGTACGGCTGTATCGACACCTAGTGCCGCTGTAAGGTAGGTACGATGCAGCACATTTGCTCTCGATAATTCTCCTTATATAAAACAGTTCTTTGTTTGGTCCTGTGTGTCTGGTTTTCGATAGTACAGCCAATGTGCAACGCGACCGTTAGACGCTTCCGAATGTTCGACATTCACGGTTGCCTTTGAAGAATCTTCCTTTTATCTTTGCAGATATGCCCACTTAGGGTCTCCCTTGCGCATGGAAAGCACGGAGCCGACTCAGCAAGTGCAAGCTAGGATCTCCGTTGCTATGCGGTGCATGAATGCTGAGCCAATATCTTCTTGCCTTGCACATGCTGCTGCCTCCTGCCAAGAACGCTGTGCTGTTGACAGCTTCGACTTCACTACACTGCATCGCGGAGTCAGGTTTTCTGCGTTTTCGATAAGCAGGACCGCGACTTATTGAAGCGAGAAAACATCGCTGCGAAAGCGGTACCCCCTAAGGCTGTGTCGACACCTGGTGCCGCTGTAGGGCGTCGGAGGACGCAGTACATTTGCTCTCAAAAGTACAGCCAGTGCGAAGCGTGACCCTCGGGCGCCTCCGAATGTTCACGACATCCGCAGTTGCCTTTGATGAACGTTCCTTATTATCTCTGCAGAAATGCAGACGGAAGGCATGCAGCCGACTCAGACAGTGCAAGCTCAGATCACTGGTCTTGGTTCGGCATCTATGCACCGCCAGCACATTATCTTCTTGCCTCGCATATGCTGCTGCCTGCTGCCAAAAACTCTGTACTTCCAACTGTAAGTTTTTTACGTTTTCTCTCAGGAGAACTGTGACGTAAACAAACAATATAAACCCGCCTTGGAGGCTTTCGCGTTCAGCTGCTGATCCCAAGGTCGCGGGTTCGATACCGACCATGGCGCCCGTATTTACATGGAAGCTAAACACAAAAACGCCCCATGTTCTGTGCAGCGTCATCGCAACCACAGCCCTCCACTACGGCCTCCAAACTGCAAAATGACAAGTGCAAGCTAGGATCTCTGGTCTTGCGCGGTGCATGGATGCCGAGCCAAGATCTTCTTGCCTTGCGCATGCTGTTGCCTGCTGCCAAAAACTCATGATGAAAGTGCAGCCTTCACAGTTTTCCCCCTGTGAGGTGTCCTGACACCATCAATGTGGTGGTGAGTCCAAGCTCGCACGGCATGCCTCACGCCTATTCGCGACAGTACATGAAGTGTGTGCAACGTGTCTGTCGAACACCTCTGTAGCATGCGCATGACATCCATTCTTTCTATTTTCAGATACGCCGACTTCTTCCGTGTACCATTCCAGATATTCTCTACTTGCCAAGCGTATGCTGCCGCCGAGCTCCACAAGAGCTCTACGATGAAATCCTTATAATAAGTCTAACAGCTGAGTGCCCACATAACACTTGTACTGTTCAAACTTCATTCGGGTATAAATTGGATGTTTCGCACTGGTCTCTGTCGTTTGCTTAGTCATGTTGCTACCAGTAGTACCTTTGCATACTTTCAAGGGAGCCTCTTGACCAGGCAAGGTAGACGCGAGTCCGGCTCTTTTGCTGTGTGCAAGGCTGTTCCTTCTTAATACTCCAGTCTTTATTTGTACACTTCGAGTCTTCTTTCTCTGCCTTTCTTCTTTCCTTGCGCATTTCACCAGTACATTTACAATTCAGCAGTGCAACATGGCAAGCGAGCTTCGTCGTCCCCTTCCCAAGACCAAAACTGCTCCTTCCCATCAACACGAAGGCCCCCAGTCAGCGCGTCTGGTACGGCGCCAACGCGGTGACCTGTTGCTCCCCGACCGTCGTCGCCGCTTCAAAGGTTCCAGTGTGCCAGCTCAGAGTTCCTGCCGACGTGGCGTATGGAGCTGCCGCCATCAACGACTGCAGGCTGTGCGTCGAGGAGGACTTGAGTGTCTGCCTCAAGTGAGCGAAGTCCTGGATTTCAGTTTTCTGTGCTAGGCCAAACTAATAGGCTATTCATAGGAGTCATCCTCTGTTCTGTTTGTGATTAATGTTTCACTCTGTTTTTGTTCTGTTTATTTTTTGCAGACTGCTGCCGTGCCTTCGTCTCCTGGAGGTTCCTTGAAGCTGGCTCGTCAGGATCGAGGCCTCAACTTTCCTGTTCATGAGTGCGTTTTTTCACACCTTCTTTTACTTAAATAGTTTTTGCAAAGTAAGCCCGTTGCAGCAGACTTTGATTTACTTCCGAGACTCATAATTAGCATTATACAGCGACAGGCTGTAGGTGTCTGAGGTGATGTCTTCATCGTCCGCGCACGCCTCTACACGTCTGTAATTATCAGCCTTCACAGCCGCCACACTGAAACGAAAGGTCAAGCTGAGGTGCAACATGATCACCCCCCCCCCCACACACACACACAAAACGCATGCACACGCGCACACAAGTAGAAACACACACGCATATTCTGTCATAACCCTTGGTATCACGATGAACGGCCAGTGAGTCACTTGTCGCCGTGTCGATGAAAATCTCCTTGCCGCAAGGGTAAACATCCTGCGGCTTTCTTTTCAATGTTTTAAGGCCGAATAAATTTTCTGGGCCTAGCAACGTTGTTTGGATGCAGTCAGAGTGGGCGCATGAATTTCGTGTTAGTGCCATTTTGTTTACATCGCCCCTTGTGTCTGCAGGTGCGCTGGCACTGGTTTCACCGCTCTACACCCATTTGGACATGTGCACGGCAGCATGGCAGGAGCAGCAATATCGGCAGTACACACCACGACCCATGTATTGAGCAGCTCCAATCCTTGAAACTTGCAAACGCCAACAATACTGGAGCTACGAGGGGACCGCAAGATCATACAAGGGTTTACCCAGTGATGGAGACTATGCGACAAGTGTTGATAGCATTAGTAAAGCGTGAAGTCAAGTAGGACACGAAAGCCACCGGTCTGGTGAACACACCTTGGGAGGCAAGCAAAAGTCAAGCGAGAACGACCGAACAGCAGCAGCAGCAGACGTTGCGCTTATCATATGTGCACAACGTTCTAGTTTTCGTCGTCTTCTTTCCGAGAGCCACCGGCTGGACATCGACACCAATCCTGCTGCTCGTTCGTGTCAACGCGCGCGCCCCCAGTCAGCGGTACGTCTACGCGGTGACCTGCTGTTCCCGGACCAGTGTGCCAGCTCGGAGCTTCTGCGGACGGGGCGTATGGAGCGGCCGCCATCAACTTGAGAGTTTGCCCCAAGTGAGCAAATGGCTTTTGGACTTTGCTTTTCTGCGTTAGGTCAAACTGATTAAGCTCTTGATAGGACTCGTCCTCTCTGTTCTGTCTGCCACAAATGTTTCATAATTCCACGTTGTATAAATTGTTTGCAACCGCCTTTCATATATTTTCTGTAGTTTTCACTGTGTTTTCCAGTTTTCTTGGTCTTGCTCGTTTGTTTTTCTTCTCTCCTCTCGCTCACTCTCACTCATTGTCGCCTCTCACTCACCCTCTCCTCTCACTTTAACTCACTCTCCTCTCACTCACTTTCTTCACTCACTCTCCTCTTACTCTCTCGCTCAATCTCTCACGCGCACTCCAGCATACACGGTAAACACCGCGGTATCATCATAGCACCGCGGTAAACGACCAGTAACTTGTCGCCCGCGCACGCCACAAGGGTAAAACATCCGGGGGCTTTCGTTTCAATGTTTTACGGCCGAATAAATTTTCTGGGTCTAACACCGCTGATTGGACGGTCAGAGTGGGTGCACGATTTTGTGTTTGCGCAGTTTTTTGTTTGCATCGCTCTTTGTTGCCCCCCTTGATGCTGGATCGTCAGGATCGAGGTCTCACTTTCGCGTTCCTGAGTGCGTTTGTTCACACATCCTCTCTTACTTTTGTTTTGCTCTCCTAAAAATTACTTTTGAACTATTGCTACATTTCATAGATATTTTATTTTATTTCGAAGTAAGCCCGCTGCAGCGGGCTTTGATTTACTTACATGTCTTATAATTTACATTTTACAGCGACAGGGTGCAGATGTCCTCCTGTGAGGCCGTGTTATCGTCGTCTTCGCACGCCCCCACAACCCTGTAATATTGGCCGTCAGAGCCATCACAGTTAACCGAATGGTCATGATGAAGTGCAACATGCACACTTGTGCACCATAAAACACCCACCCTAGGCTAGACAAACGCCTGGCACCATCTCCTCCACACGCACACGCGAACACACACACATACTCACACCCCCTCTCACACACTCTTACCTTCTATCGCTCAATCACACTCCTCTCACTCACTCACACTCCGTCGTATGGCTTAACATCACTGTAAACCATCCAGTAACTTGTCGACCGCGCACGCCATAAGGGTAAACATCCGGGGGCTTTTTTTTCAAGGTTTTGCGGCCGAGTAAATTTTGTGGTCCTAGATACGTTGGTTCGATGCTGTCAAAAGTGGGCGCACGAATTTCGTATTTGTGCAGTTTTTTACACCGCCCTTTGTTTCTGCAGGTGCGGTGGCTCTGGCTTTGCCGCTGAACACTCTTTTGGATGCGTTATTTTGTGGACGGCGGCATGGCAGCAGCACCATCAGCAGTACACACCACGACCCCGAGTATTGTGAGCAGCCCCAAGTCATCGTGGAGCTTGCTAACAGCACCGTCAGTACTGAAACTACGAGGGGACCGCAAGAGCAGACGAGGGTTTGCGCGACTCCGTTACAAGTGTTGAAAGAGTAAGTGGAGCACAAATTCCAGCAGGACAGGAAAGCCACTGGTCAGGCGAAACAACTCAAGCGAGAACGAGCGAAGTGGAGTAGCAGAGAACTGACACACCGAGACCGCATGCCACGCTTCCGACGACGACAGCGGCTTCCACTCCAAATAAATGGTAGTCGAACAGCGTCACTAATAAGAGGCGAGATTTTGTGCACCTGTCGAAGGGAGAATACAAAATCATATTCCGACCGACAAGCCACGGCTTCAGGGTAGGGTATGTGAAGGCCAGCGACTACATGCAACCCTGGTGAAGGAATGGTACACCGGCGACATGCTCATCGCGGTGAAAGCTGTCTCAAATACACTAACAGTCCGGACACCAGATGGAGTGAAGGCGGAAGAACTAAAAAAAGGTGAGGAAGCGGTGCCTGGGAGACAATTTTGATCTCAGCGCCTGCTTGCTCGACGGGCCAAGGAACTGTCGGCGGTTGGTGCATGGACCCATGGCCGGCACACCTAAAGAAACCCTAATGAGCACCGAAGTGGGACGCCGGGAATTCTGCGGTATAGGCAAGAATGCTCGGGAAATTGGTGTCAGCGCCCATCGCGTTCGACTGGTAGCTCGAGGCAGTGTTGAGTGTTGTACAGAGTGCACCTTGACCAGCTAACGAAGTAGGCTTGCCTGAAGTTCCTCTGCAGGTACACCGGCGCGGAGCTACAACCCATTCCGCAGTACGCGGTACACAAATGTGGGAACAAGTCAAGGGTCACAATGACGGCCAGCCCTGGTTCAAATGGCCCTGTGATGCTTATACTCCAAGGGCGAAATAGGATGCAACAGACGGCTCAAGAGGACGTCTCAACAAGTTAGCTATCAACCACGGAAGGCCGCGGTGGTTCAACATCGAGGATGCCGAAACCAGAGAAAGGAACGATTTCCGGAACCGCCGCACTTCAAGGAAGCAGACTTTCCGGGTCTACCGGGTGCGAGCTACGCCGGCCACGGTGGGGGCAACGCCTGGAATCGGGGCAACGCTCCTGACGCAAGTTCAAGAAGGTGAGTCGGTCTAGGAGCGAGTCTCCCTGCTATCACACTGCTCTAGACTATTCGATGCAGACTAAGATGCACAGGGAACTCACAGAGGAGAACAAAGGAATAGCTTAGATACAACGATACAGCAATATCTTCGATACAAACACAGGAGAATCACACGGGGCTGAATGGCCCAGGTCGAGACCAAACACGCAGATGAAAGTAGCGATGTAGCCGGAGATTTAGGGAAGCTACAGCTCTACACAATACACGGCGTTAGCGTTTAGCCATGTAGCCGGAGATTTAGGGAAGCTAGAGCTCTACACAATACACGATGATAGCGTTGCAAGAAACTAACACTGCACCAAAGACGACATTATTAGCAGGCGAGAGGTTTTAAAAGCTGGCCCAGTATGTGAGAAGGGCACAAGCATTAGAGCACGTTTTAATGGAGGCCATACCTAGAAACGCAGGCACAAGAACGTATTCGTACTTTAAATATACATTCACCACCGCGGAAGAAGATACTTCAGCGAAATATCATTAGAGTGGTTGTCTGCCTGGCAGAAGACAAATACCTCATGATTGTACGAGATTTAAATGCTCCGCACATGGAGAGAAATTACAAGCTTTTGGTACGAAGGAAGGGAACGATCATAGACGGAGCAGAGCTAGGGGTGGAATACCAGCGGGAAACAGTGACATCAAGGAAACAGCGTGTCAAGAAACGCTAGCCTTGATTTTTCCTCACAGAAAATATCACAGCTTACGAATGATCCAGCACTATCACGGTTTAGCAGAATCCAGAGAAAGGCGACAGTCATGGGGACAAGCATCAAACCAAAAGGAAAAGTAAACATGCATCAGAAGGGCGCATAAGCAAAATTCTTCGGCGTGATTACCTCGACAGGGAAGCTCATGAGGATCGCAGCGAAACTTGCCTGTTGGTACAGCACCACTGGTAAACCTGGGGCATCTGGCGGAAGACAGAAGCGACGACAAGCAAAACGAGGAGCACTTTCGTACTAAAACTGATACCCACGAACAAGAACCACGAAGGAAAGAGCGCGGCAAGATTGTAGGAGTTACGTTCCTCGAGAAGAAACAGCTAATTTGTATGTGGACACGTCCATGGACACACAGAACTAAGAACACTATCATTCAGCACACCATCATTTCGACTAAGGGGTTGAGGAAAATGTCACGGTAGACACACTTTGAGATTTTACGAACCGGCTGGCATTTGCCGGTCGAACCATTCAGCACGCCACAACCTTACGGGGATGAAGGCGTTGTTGAGAGCTCGGAAAAAGGACACGCCTCTGGCAATATAGAGCAGGCCATTCCACTCATATAAAATATGGCTCGCTAGATACATGAGAGAGTGGGCGCGATAGATTCGTTACCTGTGGCTTCAAAAAAGAACCCTTTATTACCCAATATTAATAGCCCTAGTCTAGAGCAGTGGGAGGCCCTCCTGACCGACTCCATCCACCCCGGGCTTCATGTTGGGGACGAAGACCAAGGCGGCGAAGGAGGCCAACGCCCCCCCCCCCCCCTCCTCTTCTCCCTGCCAAGCTCTATGCCCCTAAATCCTTACTATTAGATCCCCTTCGCTGCGGCGTTCGGCATGTTTCGTCGAAAAATGTGCTCCACTGTTTCCATCTCCTTCCTGCATCCGATTCTCGAATAAAAACGATCTCATGTGCCTTCTAGCGCGGCCTCTCTCCCAATGCTCTGAATAATCATTTGCGCCGAAACCTCGTATGTGCTCCTTGTCACCACTGTGTGCTCGCCGGTGCCAGCCGGCTTGAGCGCATTGTGGTTGAAGCGACGGTCGCGCTTCTCAGTTCTTCCTGACGCTGCATCCACAAAAAGTAAGGTGCTCAATCATCTTCGTAGCAAAGCCGTTCCACAATACAGACATTCAACTGATACAACGGGCGTTTCAGCGAACACTTTCAACATTTTTCAGAAATGGGCTTTTTGGGCTAAAAGACTATTGCGGCATGGTGTTACCACTGTTGGCGGACACCAGAAAACCGGTGAATCGTCGTCGTAGTAACTAAATTTTATTAGTTACCTTTTTACTCCAATTAGCTTAGCCTTGAAGAAACTTTAGGCATAAGTAAAAACCAGATGTATGCGCTTAAAAAGGAGAGAAATCTCATTAGCAATCGATAAGATACTCAAACTAGCCGAAGAGTTCTACACCTGAATGTGTGCAACATGCAGGGAAAGCCTGCGAAATCGTTTTGCCCTAACATTTGAATGGCGATGTAAGAATTTTTAGTAGTTACCTTTTTACCTAATAAAGTTAGGTGCATAGAATTTCGAGAACGTGATCACCCTCGCCACTGTAGGTCGACAAAATTTGGCTCCATTGTGCTAAAATACATACGCTCTCGAAAGCATGCAGGCAAAGCAACCTCTGCAGTGCACGTAACTAGTCGAAAAAGCCTAATTTTTATTCACAGCGCAAAGTGCAATCGAGCTTTTTTAATTCTAAAAACTGATATGGCTATATTACAGCTAGGTGCCTAACTCTAGTAGTAAAATAGTTAAGTATTCAACATTAGTTCACCAGGTTACTAAAGACGATTCACCGGTCTTCTGGTGTCCGCCAACACTGGTAATACTATGCCGCAAAAGGCATATTTTTACCCCAAAAAGCCTATTTTTGACAATTTTTGAAAGTGTTCGCTGAAACACACACAAGTATGTCCAAGAAGAACGTCTTTCAAAAGGTAAGTGGATTCAGCGACTTTCGGTTTGGTAGTGTTTTGCCCTGAACAGAGGGCCAATTTACGAATCTTGAATACCTGCCTTTGTAATCGAGAGAACAGGAAAGTGACGTGGAAGAGCCCCAATAGTGAGACTTAAAATGAAATAGACTTCGTACTATGCTCTCACTCTAGCATCGTGCAGTATGTGGAGGTCCTCGGAAATGTACGTTATAGCGACCACAGATTGGGAAGGCCTCCAATTAGCTCAGACTTGAAGAAACTAGGCACAGGTTAAAACCTGATGTAAACGTTATAAGACAAGGAGGGCAATCTCATTAGCAATGAATAAGGTACTTAAAGTAGACGAAGCGTTCTACACCCGAATGTGAGAAACATGCAGGTAAAGCCTGCGAAATCGTTTCGAGTAAAGCGGCGTCGGCGTTGAGGCTTCTCTGCAGTGCACAGCGATGACCAGAGAGAGGCCCCGCTAATGACATCACATACGACGGCACTACTTTTCCAGCGAATAAACTCGTGTTTCATGGAAGAAAACCAACGCCATTAAAGGTGTATCTTACAAAAGTTTCGGGGTATCAGACGACGCAAAGCAGCATGCACGCGAAGGCAGCGGACATCTGAATTTTCGGCACTAATGACGGTACAGCAAGTTTCCACGCACTTTCCAAACGCAGTGAGGTTCTAGGAGCCTGAACTTCGTCGCGGTCAATCGACGATTACGTCACCATTTTAAATGCTAGTGCAGAAAAACTCCGGATGCTTTACCTAGAAGCTCCGTAGATTCGAGCTCTTGCGCCAGAAGGTCAGCTCGAGAGCGCTGAGCCGCCTCCTTCTTGAAATCGGTCGAAAGCACGCACCGCCAGGCGCCGCCGGAGCGGTCGCTGATTGGCCAAAAGGTACAACGGGAAAGTAAGTGTAATGCACACGTGCTCTAATCCCTCCATGTGCGGTAGCCCTCCCCCGTGGTCTTACCCATGCAGAGGAAGTTGCGCTTCGGAGGATACGGATCGGGGTTGCCCTAACTCCAGCTGTGACACGCAAGTGGCCGCATTTCAAAGATTTGTATCCCCGCCTCGGGTGTCCAGTCTGCAAGAACAGAGACTGTGAAGCGGATATCCACCACTTGTTGTGGGACTGCCCGGCGCTGAAGCCGACAAGAATTCGGCACCTGGCCGCAGTGGGACTCTCACCGGACAATCCGGATTGCTATTTTGCCTGGACACAGGGTCCATATCCAATCAAATTTTATTTCTGCCTTGAAAAGGTACAGACAGCAGAGGCGCAGAAAAAGCTGTAAAGTACAGCTTGACAAAGCCACAGCCCCCTTTAGCTTGGCAGCGGCTTGACAGTCAGGCTTTATAAAACAAAGGCAGTTGGTAACGTATTAAGAGGTATACAATAATGAAACTAGCAAATAAAGTGAAACAACATTATACAATATTGAATCGACATTCGCATTCGACAAACACAGATCGATAGCAAAGAAAAAGAATAAACATATACTACATGTGAACGTACATAGCATGCAAAGATTTTTTTGACGAACTAAAGAGGTCAAATTTATATGCATATCTATTTAACAGGGAAGGAAGCGTGCACCACCCAAGTCTCCGCGTACCTTGATGTGTAGCTGGCTTCTCGGGCATGTAATTCAGCAAGGTTTCGTATGTAGTTTACTTTCCTACGTGTTTAAAGTTTAAACCGGATACATAGACGATATTTATACAAGTTGTGAATTTTTACACCACTTTCTAAAAAGACATCTGCGCTTGGAGAGTCCCAGGGGACATTGTAAATAAGACGAAGGAACTTTTTCTGTAGAAATGGCAGTAGTTTAAATAGGAGTAGACAAGAGAATTATAGAGGAGTAGCTTTATTTTTCTTGGAATAACATATCTCAGCAGGCTTATGACCCCGGTCAATTGAGACAGCTTCGTTGCTATATGGTCCACATGGTGATCCCTAGTCAATAATTGGTTTTTTGGGGAAAGGAAATGGCGCAGTATCTGTCTCATATATCTTTGGACACCTGAACCACGCCGTATGGGAAGGGATAAGGGAGGGAGTGAAAGAAGAAAGGAAGAAATAGGTGCCGTAGTGGAGGGCTCCGGATTAATTTCGACCACCTGGGGATCTTTAACGTGCACTGACATCGCACAGCACACGGGCGCCATAGCGTTTTTCCTCCATAAAAACGCAGCCGCCGCGGTCGGGCTCGAACCCGGGAACTCCGGCTCAGTAGTCGAGCGCCCTAACCACTGAGCCACCGCGGCGGGTGTAATCATGTTGGAAGAAAAAACTGTTCCTAGGAATTTAAATTGTTCAACCAAATCTATACACCACGAGCTTAGTTTATTCTCGATGGAGGAAGGAAGCACTTTATTTTTAGGACGAGAAAAAAGAGCTTGTGTTTTCTTATCATTTATACGCATACATTTGGATTCAGACCATTTTTGTAATTCAAACATGGTTTCATTGCATTCCTGAACAAAGAGATCAAGATCATTTCCAGTAAAAAATATGCTTGTGTCATCAGCATAAATAATAAATTTCGCAGCGGAGTTAATGTTAGATATATCACTTAGATACATATTAAAGAGTAATGGTCCCAATATACTGCTTTGTGGGACACCAGAAGTAACACGTTTTAGTTCAGATATATCATCGTTCCCTTCTTGATTTCATCAAATCAGGCCACCTTTTTCGGCGGCGGGTACCAGCCGTGGCCGGAAGGGGACTTCATCGAGAGGACGTCAGGTCCTCCCATCTTCCCTTTTTTTTTCGCCTTCTTTACCAGTCCGCCGTACGGCCAAGCCAGACGGTAAGGGGTTGCAGATACAGCAACCAATAGCCAGCAATTTTGGGAGAACCCAATGAACGGCTGGGGGGGGGGGGGCGAAGCCTCCTGTTCCGTGTTGTGTTCATTTCGCTTTTCCGCTGCGCCACCGTGTGAACGGCCGCGTGTGGTGTGCAACACCGGGAGCTCGGAGATCGCGGCCGAGACCTCAAAGGCAGCTCAGCGGCCTAGTAAGTACTCCCACATGAGAGAGGCTGTAGAGTTCAGCAATAGGCGTGAATCAGCTGGTTGTGACCTTGAGCGTACCAGAAGCTTAGAAGAACGCTAACGTTACTTTAAATCAAAAGAAAGGAGCCGTCAAGGACATATTACAGACTGATCAGCTTACGGCCTGTTGCTTGAAAGGTAATTTACGAAGGTAATCGCTAATGGAGTCACGGAAAATGCTAGATTTATTAAACCAAATGATCAGGCAGGCTTCGTAAAACATACTCAACAATAGACCATATTCACACTATAGCAGCGAGGTGATAGAGGAATGCGAAGAATTATAACCTACCCTTATGTAGCTTTCTTTGATTACGAGAAAGCATTCGATTCAGTGGAATCTTCAGCAGTCATACAGGAAATGCGTAATCAGGAGGTAGAAGAGTCTGATGTGAAAATACTGGAAGATGTCTATAAATACTACAGAACTACCATAGTCCTCCATAAAGTCAGCAATGGAATTCCAATAAGGAAGGGTGTAAGTCAGGGAGACATGAATGATGTCAATGCTTGTTATAGTAATGGAAGCGGATGCCGAAACGGGTCACCGACATCCCTAAAGGAGGGCGCGGGAAGGGGTGCCCAGAAAGTACACGTTGCTTGCAGGAGTCAGACTGGCTCCTGAAAAGTGGCTGAAAAGACTGGCTGAAAAGTGGGGGAGCGTTTATTATCTTCCCTTTCTCTTTTTTCCCGTGCAACTGGGTGCCGCTGAGAAGGCCCCTGCGGTGTCCTTCGCCTCTGCTGCTGCTGGGGAATCGTCACACCCCTCCCTCTGTTGTGAAGCCCTGCTGCACGGCACTGGGGATGAGCGGTGCGTTGTTTACGCCTCTATAGTCCGAAGTAGATAACAGGCTTCCGGAACCGGGTAGACCGACGAAGCTGGGGGTGCAAAGGGGCCGCACTTGAATGCTGTTGCCGGGCCGAGGCTGTTGTAGACGGCTCGGTGCTTAATGAGCATCGAGGTGGGGACGGCTGTTTCGTGTCCGTTGCCGCTGCTAGTGCAGGAAGAGGCTGCTCTTCGTCTAAGAGAACGCCGGGCGTCCTTCGCGGTCGCCCGTGGTCCGCGTGCCTGTTCCACAGTGTTCCGTCTTCGAGTTTTATTTCAAGCAACGAAGAACTTGTGGGATGGCGAACCGTTCCGGCAATCCAAGCTAGGCCTTGTCGGAAGTTTCGAACAAAGACGGGCTCGCCGGACGAAAGCAAACAGCTTTTGCGTACGTTTCTGTCGAAGCGCATCTTTTGCTTAGGCCCAGGTGCATTCGTTGAATGGGCGTTTGCAGCTGCACGCCCATGAGGAGCTCAGCGGGAAGGGATCCAGTGCGGCGTTGTTCTGTAGGAAAGCAGGATCCTGTCGATGTTAGTTTGGAAATCTCCAGGCGCTGCCTTCTTGAGTTCCCCTTGTCACAGCCACAGCGGTGATTGTACGTTGTGCAAAACGTTTTGGTTGGAGAGTGCTGATAGAGCTCTGTGATGCTGGCGTGCCACAGGTGGCAAGTATCTCCACAGCATGTCATCGGTAGCCGTGTTGGCGATCGTGCTCGTCGTAGTAACTGCAGCTGGTGCCACCGGTGTCCCGCCAAGTATATTGTGGATTTCGTAATGTTTTGTGTTGTCTCAGTTCCTGTAAAACATTGGCTGTAGGTATTACCGGGTGTCATGCTTTTAAAACTTTACAGGTTGCCCGAGCACCGGCTGCGGTTAGTGCTGCAGTATTCTTGTGTCGGTACAATTTTTATGTAGGGTTTTTATGTATTAATACTATAATTGAATGCGTTGCAGCAGCGCGTAGAACCTTGCGGTCCATTGTGTTGATCAATCTGTTCGTGTTCGTTGCTGATTTTCATTTTGTGGATGCGGATGTATACCATTAACGGTTCTTATGTTCGTGAGCATGCTTGCATAGACAGTGTCAGCGTTGTCATGTTCACTATTTAAATTGCGCATAATTCTTACTGTGTTCTCGGCCCACGCCCACGTTTTTGTTCTGGCTGTGCTGGCTGTGTTGCGTTCACTGAATTTGTTGCTCTGGGGGCTGGTGTCGATGTGTGGCGTTGGCAAGATGAGGGACGCCGCCGGCATGAAAAACAGCAGCAGTGCAAGGTGCTCCTGGCACCTGGCCGATTGCTGGCACCATGAAGAACAAGAGAAGCGTCGCTGTGGGCAATAAAGGTGGCTGTCGGTGGCAGAAAGACTGGCTCAATCCTGCAGACGCCGGGCTGCGGCTTTGAGCGAGAGGCTCGGCTCCGGGAAGCGGTTCAGTCGGCTTGTGAGCCAGCTGCGCTCAGGGTCTTGACTGCCTGCAGAAATAAGAAATACAGACTTTCTAAATGTTGTTCATTCATCAACAGTTTACACAGCTTCCTAGCCGCACTTCCATAATACACTGATGGAACATATCGAAACCGGAAACGTGCGTTAGGATAGTCCGAATTTATCCAGTTGTTCTATTCTGACCTCCATGTTACTAGAACGCGCATGGCGACCGCGTGCCACCTGTCGACACCACCGCGAAACGAAATGCATGGCAACCTTTGGCGCAGCAGACGCAGCATACGCAGGCGACGCACCAGTGCAGAGCTACGAAGCTGACGACAGCGACGCATGCCACGGCGCATGCGCGCGCCTGTGATATGCGGAAGAAAGCGTCCGGCATCAACATGGGCACCACGACCACGGATGTCGGGGCTGCGGCAGGGCAGGGAATTGCTGCCAGCGCCAAAGCTAAAGCCAAAGGCAAATCCGAGCGCCACACCAGAGCCCTCTACTACGGCGACTCTCGCTTCTTAATTCCGAGCATGTTGAGGTGTCCGCCTATAGAATGATACACACCTGCTGCGCCTCTCCTATTTCTTTCTCCATGTCAGCAGGGCAAGCCGTCTCGACACTCATTGAGGACATCACGCTGCTATCTCACGATTTACTCACAGCTGATTTTTGATGGCTGCGCAGATAATTTAGCCTGCCGATGGTTCATATAGTCTAAAAAGCGTCAATGAAAATTACAGTAGTTAAGTGCAAGCATGGGACGAAAGCGGATGGAACAGGCAATGCGAGCCACATCTGGTTCATGTCCAACCAATTGGCGTGGACCGAAGTGGGCGGTTACAGACCATGGGCCATGCTTGCGGCCCTAGTCCTCAGCGGGTTGTTAGCAGACTAGCGGATTGTGCTGCACGCGCACCGTGATCCTGCAGAGCCGATCTTCACACTCCAAACTCGAATATAGTATGCCGATGAAAACGAATGCCCTGTAAATGTTATCGCATTTTAGTGATGAACAAATATGATAATGGTGGTCTAGTGGCAGCTCTAGCGTGACATCCACAAGACTTCCGTAACAAGGGACCAACGGCAGAGCACAAAGAGAACGAAAATGAACCGCTGCGTTGAACCCAGCCTTGATAGAATGGATACAAGCTTCTCCTAGCCAGGTGACTGGCTTTTATGGTGGCGAAATGCTATATAGAAAATGTTTTACTCTGCCTTGTGTAAAAAGGCAAGGAATTTGGGCAATGATCAGTCATGATTAAGGTTTGCCTCGTCACCGCCGCTATCTGCTCCACGACAGCCGCATTCAGACCGGCTGTGTCACAGCGACTGCGCTCTGCCCATTCGTCGCACAGGACCTCCGATTTCTCTCCACAGATGGCGTTAGAGCGAATAAGCCTCCTCAGGAGTCACAAACACGTCTCCGTGCGCTGTCCTTCGTCAGCGGTTTCGGTAGGCCAGTGCATCATAGGCATGAGGCATTCTGTGCAAGCGTCTTCAGCGCCTGTCAACTCCTGTGTGACGCCATCCTCAGGGCCTCCATAACCGTAGGCAGCTACCAACTGCAGAGCACCAATAAAATGAAAATGACTTTAAACGCTACAAAATACTCTGTCATGGCCTTTACACCCTTTTTTCATTGCTCCTCCACCCCTATAGGCAGCGAAGTTCATGACTGACCTCTCGTCACGCTCCGACAAAACGAAGTCGTCTCAAGCTTACTACTAGCTTAGCGTTGAAGCACACTCACTCAAGCCAGAAGCATGGAGTTCAGGCATGCCGAATCCAGGTTGCCTAAGATGCGGCGCTGCACCAAGGCAGAGGTCTCAGTGGCCAATGACTATGGAGGTGGAACCCTTCCCAGCACCCTGTCGGCTTCTAACATGAGCAGCGAAGCCACCTACCCGTACGAAGGTCCTCGAGAGGGCGCTGGTGTACGTGGCACGCGGTCAGGTGCCGTCGCTGTCGTCTTGTGCAAAGAAAAAAGGTGTAATTCATTACCACATTCAGATACACCGACAAGCCACTCCAGCCAACACGAAAACAATCATAGAGAACCAATGGCCACCACTGCGGAGAACATTACTTGTGGGCAGCGTGCTTCAAACGTAACAGAGATATCGGGCCCCTCACCAGTATTGATAAATGATCAGGGAGCACCCCGCGCTAGAATGTCGGCGGCTGAATCAGAAGCAGACAACTATTTTTTTCAGCGGTGGTATTTCCCTTTTTACCTGTATCTAGTCACTAGAGAGCCCTCTTCGATGGAGCCAGACTTTATCAGCGGCAAGTTGTCTGGCCTAAGAAGCTTTAAGCTCCATTAGACTTTGACAGCTTAAGGTGCAGACATTCCGTAAATCAGCGGCACTTATGAAAAGATCGGCGCAATGCCATCCTTTTATCACTCACCATTGGATTGTGGGCATTCAGGTCGGCAGCGTCCACACCATGGCTCTCTCCCTTAGGCCTTGGGCGAGGAGTGTGAACAGGTAACCAGGCAGGGCAGCAGGTGGAGCAGTGATAGAGCGGCTGAAGCGCGTATGCTTTACGGAACAATGAGTCTCCTTGGACAACGGTGCCTGCGTCCGGAACCTAGCTTAATGAGGGGCTGAGAATTCAATGCGGACGCGTCGATGCCCTGGCAGTGCCCTGTCGTCGTTTTTGTTACCCTGAGGTTGCTAATGGTGCGTACCCACTGTACCCTCCAGTGCCCAACATGCTCGCCTTATGGTGCCTGGCTTTAGAACCAGTCATCTCTGTCAACGTCTCGGGTGGTTACACGTGTAGTCATAGCCATTGAAATGGATGTGGCTGTCTTGGCACGGGCTTGTCTTTGTGAGCTACTACATAGCTGTAGCTGCCTTTTGGTTAGTGATATGTGCAGGAATGGTCGTGTGGTAGGCGTGTTGTCATTCCTGCTCCTATAAATGCTGCTGGACCCACCGCGGTGGCTCAGTGGTTAGGGCGCTCGACTACTGATCCGGAGTTCCCGGTTTCTAACGTTTGAACCCGACCGCGGTTGCCGCGTTTTTATGGAGGAAAAACGCTAAAGCGCCCGTGTGCTGTGCGATGTCAGTGCACGTTAAAGATCTCCAGGCGGTCGAAATTATTCCGGAGCCCTCCACTATAGCAGCTCTTTCTTCCTTTCTCCTTTCACTCCCTCCTTTATTCCTTTCCTTAGGACGCGGTTCAGGTGTCCAACGAAATATGAGACGGATACTGGGCCATTTCCTTTCCCCTAAAACCAATTAATATTATTAATATTATTATGAATCCCGCTGTGATTTCACGAGTTTCTTTGGTGGGTATTTTGTGCCTGGTGCAATTCCTTGTTGTTCCTATAGTTTTTCCTATTATTTATGGCGACACAGCAGACCATGATAACCGACATGAGCAGCTGTAGTGGTTCCTGAGGAGATAATGTTTAAAGTAGACCAGCAATGATGGTTGCCCGGTAATCGTCTGTGTTCAGTGTCGAAGTTGTGTGTCAGGAACCTTTTTTTTGCGCCCTTTGTTTAGTTACGAGTCTAGTCGTCATGGCAGCACGCATTAATGTGGCTGTGATTGTACGGGTTGTAGTGGCATGTGTAGCTGGGTGTGTGTCTGGTGGTGTCTGTGTTGTGTCCGGTTGTTCGCGTGGTGTAGGCGTTGACTCTTGCCACTCCTGCGCATGGCAAAAGGCAAGCAGAACAGCGGTGATGTCCCACGGGTAATTGTGTTGAAAAGGCGTTCGCCTGTGCATGAGGAACAACATCAGTGTCGACATGAGCGCAACACACAGGACACTCCACAGCTGTCGACGCGTCGCCGCTAGGATTCAGTAACTATAGCGTGTCGTCACTTGTGGCAGCCGTCATAAAGGAATTAATCTTGTTCTGCTCGTCATCAGATTTTTTAAACTATTCAGGCTGATGCAGTATATGAGGTAGTTACAGCTGGCCTCGTTGCGTAGTTACTGTAACCATGAAAGCCTAAACTTTTTGAATCAGCGCAACGGCAAACGGCCTAAGAAGAGAACAGAGAGAAGTGTAGAAACGGTCATACACGGCACCGATATTGTCTTATTGTGCTTGTGGTGTCAGTGTATAGGGTCCCAAATGCGGATGTTACTCGATGCGTGAATAATAAAAGAAATGCGCAGCCGTGAATTGCAGTTCAGCTGAACACCTTGGTGTTTTTGACTAATGCTGATGAATCTGTAGTAGATAAATCTGGCTTCGTGGTGTGGTTATCTGAGTAGTCATGGCAGCCACGTCTACGGGGCCTGTGTGTTGGTTGAGTGCCATGGTTTCTAGTCTCTGGAGTGCTGCTGTGTACTGGCGTGCACATGCTGCAAGTGTGTATTGGGCCACCAGTTCAGCACATGGCAGCCGGCATGAGGAATTGTAGTAGTATTAACAAGTGTTACGCTCTTTCAACTGTGAACGAAATCCCGATCACGTGGGGTAGTTAAATGTGTAGTCATGGCAGCCACATCTACGAGGCCTGTGTGCTGGTCGGGTGCCATGGTGCCTAGTCTGTGGAGAGCTGATGTGTACCGGCGTGCACGTGCGGCAAGTGTGCATTGTGCCACCAGTTCAGCACATGGCAGCCGGCGTGAGGAATAGAAGTTTTAACAAGTGTTACGCTCCTTCAACTGTGAACGAAAGCCCAATCACGTGGGGTGGTTGTGTGTGTAGTCGTCATGGTGGCCACATCTACGGGGCTGTGTGTTAGTTGGGTGCCATGGTTGTTAGTCTGTGGAGTGCTGATGTGTACTGACGTGCACGTGCTGCAAGTGTGTATTGTGCCACCAGTTCAGCACGTGGCAGCTGGCATGAGGAATAGAGGTAGTATGAACAAGTGTTACGCTCCGTCAACTGTGAACGAAAGCCCAATCACGTGGGATGGTTATGTGTGTAGTTGTCGTAGCAGCCACATCTATGGGGCTGTGTGTTGGTTGGGTTCCATGGTGTTTAGTCTGTGGAGTACTGATGTGTACTGGCGTGCACGTGCTGCAAGCGTGTATTGTGCCACCAGTTTAGCACGTGGCAGCCGGCATGAGGAATAAAAGTAGTATGAACAAGTGTTACGCTCCGTCAACTGTGAACGAAAGCCCAATCACGTGGGGTGGTTGTGTGTGTAGTCGTCATGGCAGCCACATCTACGGGGCAGTGTGTTGGTTGGGTGCCATGGTGTTTAGTCTGTGGAGTGCTGATGTGTAATGGCGTGCACGCTCTACAAGTGTGTATTGTGCCACCAGTTCAGCACGTGGCAGCCGGCATGAGGAATAGAAGTAGTATGAACAAGTGCATCGCTTTTTCAACTGTGAACGAAAGCCCAATCACGTGAGGTTGTTGTGTGTGTAGTCTTCATGGCAGCCACATCTACGGGGCTGTGTGTTGGTTGGGTGCCATGGTGTTTAGTCTGTGGAGTGCTGATGTGTACTGGCGTGCACGTGCTGCAAGTGTGTATTGTGCCACCAGTTCAGCACGTGACAGCCGGCATTAGCAATAGAAGTAGTATGAACAAGTGTATCGCTCCTTCAACAGTGAACGAAAACGCAATCACGTGGGGTGGTTACGTTTGTAGTCGTCATGGCAGCCACATCAACGGGGCCTGTGTGTTGGTTGGGAGCCTTGATGCCTATAGTGCGTAGTCTGTCGGGCTGCTGTGTCCTGGCGTGCGTGTGGTGTAATTGCGTATGAGGTTGCCATTTCAGCACATGGCAGCCGGCATGAGGAATAGAAGTAGTAAGTGTTACGCTCCTTCAACTGTGAACAAAAGATTGATCACGTGGTGTGGTTGTGTGTGTATCAGTCATGGCAGCCATACTAAAGGGGTCCGTGTGGGTTGAATAGTGGTTGGTCTGTCCGTTGCTTCTGTGTCCTGGCGTGCGTGTGGTGAGTTTTCTGGGTCACGAGTGCAGCACATGACAGCCGGAATGAGGAATACATGTAGTGCTCCTAAGTATCCTTCTACTGTGCATCAGGAACCCAAGTACCACCATGAACTCCACGCATAGGAAGCTCCACGATTGGCATGTTTGAAAGCGCAGTACGGAATTTACCTTGTGGCCTGCCAGCGACTCTGTGATAGTGAGCCAGGGTGGAGAACCTGCAAGAAATTAGCGGCATCTGTGAAAATAAGATTGGAAGAGTGCGGTTCTGATTTATCCACATATTCAAAGGTACCAAACAGGGATCTTCGCAAAAACTTTCAAAGGCTTACATTTATTCTAGTTCCAAAAATAAAAGCGTTGCCTTTCAATGACTAACCAAATAAGCGCGATGTGCTGACCTGGTTGATTGCCTGCAACCCTGGACAAGCTGAATGTTAAAAATGCCTAGCAAGAAAAAATGCATGACATCAACGAGATGGAGCGCTCCTTGGACAAACGAAAATGGTTATAGTCAGATACTGCTGTACAAGTGATACGCAGGACGCTGCACTGAACAGCTATCTTTGCAGGGAATCAAAAACGCAGTGGCTATTTCCCCGTGAAAAGACCCCCTTCAAGCCATAATGACGTCGGTCGATTCTCATGACCCTGATAGCGTGACGAAGCTGATAGTGAACGAGGATAAATAGAAGGGATAGACCCCACTCTCCTCTGTGGTGCCGCTCCCTGCATTCTCACGGCAGCAGGGTAGAATCAACCTACGCCACTGGATGGAAGTTGGTCGTCTGACCGGGAAAAGCTGTTGCGTTTCTGCGTTGTATGCGACTAAAGCGAAAAATCAAAGCAGGGTAACATATCGACTAGTTAATGAATTCCGCATGACTCACATTTGGTTTTGAATAACGCGCTATACACACTAACAAAACGACAACTGGAACGGAGGACAGAGGGCAAGCGCTTGTCCTGTGTCCTCCGTTCCAGTTGTCGTTTTGTTAGTGTGTAGCGCGTTATTCAAACCAAATGTACAACCAACTTGCCCACATTGCGGCCTTGATGACTCACATATCGCACGTGAATCCTCTGGAATCAGCGCAGGCAGCGATGGTTCTTGGCCAGAGCCACAGCAGCGATCAGTTCCCGCAATGCACAACACCGCCGTCGGTGTTCTGGCCACGCTTGCGATGCTTCGCATGCCGCAGGTCACCGTTGCCCTTGTGCCATCAGGTTGTAAATGTGGCTGTCGTCGTATGAGATGATGTCTTCGCTGTTAAAGTGAAGTTTGTAGGTTCGCCTCTTCTAGATGGCTGGGATGTGCTTGCACAGCAAACTGAAGAATTCGTGTGTGACATTGCTGCAGCCAGGCTGGTGCTGGCACTGCATAGGGGTGTCGTGGTGGCGGCGCAGTGCGTCGAGAGACTTCAATGAGGCGTCGAGGCCGAAAACTCCGGAAGCATGAGGAAGAGCACGAGCGTCGCCAGGCGAACAGCGAGGTAGACGTCGATTGTCACCGGCATGAACAAGAGGAGTGCCGCTGCGGTCGCCAAGGAAGTCTCTCTGGTGCTCAGTAGCGTATTTTGCGTGATGGCCTGCAAAAAAAGAAGCATCGCACACATTCGGGGAGTCTGTTTATGAACGCGTGACATTTTTTCGCCCTTCATACGTAAAAAAACTGCGTAATAACATTGATGACAATGGTGAAAGGCAGGTAGCTTCAACTTCGCACTCGACATATGGGCAGACTAAGTGAATATGGTCAGCGAAAGGTTATATGTCGACGGAGCGAATATGGTCAACGAAAAGCGATCCCTCAAACTGTGATGGTTTTTTTTTTATCTAAAGGCACCAGGACCATGTCTGTCATATCACTGCAACTTCCGTTAATATAAACATCACGATACTAACAGTTGCATCGCAGAATATGGACATGCTTGTCAACTTCATAGCATACGTTGCGCATTTAAGTCATGCTGAGAAAGTTTCATACGTCGACGCTGGGTGGAACTGCAGCTGTAGTTATTTGTAGTCTCAAAAACCTTGTTTTTTTTTCAAAAGGCAAACGTGATGCTGATTTCGCTTTACATTAAAGTCTATTCGTAGATTTCTTTCGTTTATTTTCAATGACTTTGAAGCTAAATCGTTTCTTCTGAATTCCATGTAACGAATATGTTATGTTACTTGAGTGGTTGGAAAAGAATGATTGAATTCCTAAGACCATTAGCTTCTATTTTATGCCTCTAGCAAACGCATGCAGTACTTACCTTCGCTGCGCCTGGAAGGTCGCCATCAGCATTGGCCTCAGATGATGACAATGATAAAGGCCTTTAGCAAAGGCCTTTGAACGCAGAGATCTCCGTCGGACTTGCCGCCTAGCGCTCGTCTTGGCCAGCCACTCTTCAGCATTTCGTGCAAACCGAAGAATTGTGGATTTATCTTGGCCGTAGATGTTGATAATCTGGCACACAGTGTTGGTTGCGTTTTGCCTCATGTATGATGTGGGCTGTTTCACCTGCAGTGCTGTGTTGTTTGTGCAGGTTGTCCACATACTACGCCTCCTTAGCGTGCGACACTTCATCGTGACCTTGATCATTCTGTGAGTATGAAGATGGCTTCTGCATTTGCGTAGTTTGCGTTTCCTTTGGTTAGTGTATTTTCGGGTAATCTCTGCGGGTGGGAGGTGGGGGGAGTTTCGCGGACGGCAACTGCCTTTTGCATGTGGAGCAGGAATGATGGCAGGTGAGCTTGTGCGGTTGACGGCCGCGGCATACCTCCTTGGCACATATCTCACGTTCTGCCCACACGATCAAGGACAAGCGGACGTGGCTCAGTAAGCGTGACCAAAAAAACACAGAATTGCTGAAATTCATGCAAAGGCAACGTAGCCGCTAGCAATATGTAGCAATTATGTAGATCAGGCCTGTACTCAACCAAGCCTGAACATTGATAAAATATATAGTATCCTTTTTCTGGTACTTGTAAACTGAGATTTAACGTACTGCACACATCAGCTATGAGAAACGGTCTACTTAAACTCACACGACAATAATGCGTCTTGCAGCAGCACTGTGTGTCTCGAAAGACAAATGAAGAAGGCAAAAAACTATTTCCTTTTTCAAAGCTCACAAACCACAGAGACAAAGTTAATGTGGCCTAGTGGTCTGTACAAGTTAGGCAATATTTTCACTGTGACCTGACTTGTAACAAGCATTTTGCACATTTCAGTTACCTTATAATTGTATTTTCTATAAACGATACTTATTATAACCCTTGATTGTAGCTGCCGCTATTTAAGAAGAAGGGCAATTATGATATAGTAGGATTCGGCATTCAGCGTTCCAAAGCAGCACTTCACATATAAGACATCGTAGCGGATGCCTCTATAAATTTCGAGCACCTGATGTTCTTTAACCCTATAATCACCAATCTCGAGCTTTACTGGTCATGCGAAATTCTACCAAAATCGCCAAAGACTAGTCAGTCTTCCAGCTGGATGTTTCGCTGCTCCCACAGACAAACACAAGTGAGTCTGCAATTGCGTTGGTTGTAATTTTCAACGCTAGAGGGCTGTAGTCTATGAAAAGCGTTTCGTGCCTTTAGCGAAGGCTTTAAGCCTGAAAACTAATTGTCACCAAACATGGTCAAAATATTTAGTGATTTTGATAAGTTTGTCGGGAATTTGGTGATAAAGCATTCACAAGCGCTGACATCTCACAACACATGGAAGTTTTTGCATTTCACCCCCATCTAAGGCGGTCCCCACGCTCAGGTTTCGATCCCTCGGCCTATAGCTCACCAGCAGAATTGGACAGCCACTAAGTCATAGCCGCAACTAAATAAAAGTGATTTTGCTGGTTGCCTGCAGATAGTAATCATTTTAGCTAACTTTTTCCTATATTAAATCGCACCGAATGCCTGTTAACACCTATCTACTTCATTCTTGGTTATCTCCTTGCAGTAGCTACAGAGCTGACATGTAATGGTTTCTAGGAACATGAGTGTCTTTGAAGCTTTAGTACCACCCAAGCATCCTCAGAAGTAACTGACTAACTGGTAGAGGACTGGTAGAAGAAATAACAGAGGCCACTTAAGACTGCCTGCGTGCTTCGAATGTGAAAGCATTGTCTCATCCTGAGCTCTGTTACGAGGTTCATTAAAGCTTTCTTCGTTTCTAACGAGATATACTCATTAGCACAATATCGTAAAGAAACTCATACGCTAGGTTCAAGTTTTTTCGCCAAAATGCGATGTTTTCTGGCCTATGGTTTGAGTGCTCGCCTTGCCACGGTTTAATTCTCTACATCTTTGGAAGGGGTTTTTTCTTCTTTGCTGCAGACCTCACTACTTATGGTCTATGCTGATGTCATGAGAGCTCATGCTGACGTCACTGAGAAATTTTGTGCCATAGTTGGGCGACTCACTGCTGATGGCGGCATTTGTGCTAATGGGACATATAATTATTTCGCATTAAAATACAATCAATTGCGTGCGGCCTGCTCCAGGACAACAGCCTCCCCTGCCGTAGTTCTGCCTGACAGGATGTTAGAATGGTGGTGTGGTTACGGGCGTGGTTGTGCCAGCTACGATGGATATACCTGTGTCTGTACGGGTTGCATATCTTGGTGGGTGCCTAGCGGCTGGCGTTAGCTTTTGTACAGTGTATGGGGTCACTCTGCGTCCAGCCGGCCGGGAAGGCGAGCTTCCGTGCTAGATACACGCAGGCGTTATTTAAGCAAGCAACACGTTTCCCCAACCCGTGGAGCAGAGTCGCAGCCACGGCAGGTCCGGACGAAATAGGCAACGGCAGGGCACGCTAGGAAATAGTTTATTATCCTAACGCGAGGTAAAGCACACTGCGGAAGAATGTTCTATCCGTAAAATAGATGTTCAGTAGCTCACCAAGTCGTTGACGTCGACCGGCGTTGGTGTTCGGGGGCCGGCGGGCAGCGGAAGGGGTGCGTGGGGTAGTTAGGTCAGGTCCGGCGGCGAGAGACCTTCCCGCCGCGCGATCACCCCTTTTTATCCCCTCGGTCATTGCCTCCCTCGCAGCAAATCGTTACCGTCAAGCTTAGGCGTGCTACCCTCTCCGCAGAAGGCGGCGCGCTGCCGTGACGTCACGTCAGTGCTGGGGCGGAAATGAGCAGAGTCGCGGGGGTGCCTTCTCTCCTCATTCCTGGTGGCCAGCGCGCCCGTGTAGGTCACGGTCGCCGCTGGCGCGGGGGACGAGGAGGGGATACCAGTGTATCCCACATCCTCCCCTCCTTAAGAAGCCTCCCGAACACAGAAACAGGGGCAACATTACTTGATCTCCGCCATCCTGGGATCGAAGTTCTTCAGCTCCCGCCGGTGCATCGGTTGACGGCCGCGCCACGCCCCCGCCGATCAGCTGCTTCGCTCCGAGGGCTTGGTCTCCCGCACGATGACGCTTGGAATCTTGCTCCCTCTCACGGTCTTCCGAGTGCGCGCGGCTGCGCCGTTCCGGCGGATTCGGTCGACCGCCTCCTTGGCGCCGGCTGGGATGGCTTGGAGGCCAGGTCCATGGCTGCGCCCCTGAGGTACTGGGACAGGTGGCTTCAGGGGCCAGGGCTGCGGCGCTTTATGGTTGAGGCCGCGGTTGGGCTGCCCTGGCATACCTGGTCAGCAGGCGAGGACCCAGGGTTGCGGTGGTAATGGGGCCCCGCAGGCGGTGGCGCACAGTCGACGGGTGGGCAGCTCCGATGCGTTGTGGCAGGTAGCCGGGGTGGCCAGGGTGGCAACTGCAGGTCGCGGGCGGGGCGTAGCGTCGAGCCTTGGGCGCGGCGCGTTGCCGAAGCTGGATGGTGGCTGGTAGTGGAACGGTGTCGTTCCGATGTGCCCTGCTTCTTTTCCATCTGCGCTGGAAAAGGTCGACACAGATGTAGCCAGCTCCCGCAGCGCGTGCTGCGTGGCTGTTCGACCCTCACGAGAGTCATGAGGGTTAATGCAAGTCAGTCTTGCGTGACACTGATCGGCATGAGCGGCCCGTACGTTCATGCATCTAACGAGACTGCCTGCCGGCTCGCGCCCTCGCTCTAGGCTGCGCAGGCAGATTGTTTCTGCCTAGGGCGCAAGTTATAGCGGGACGCGGGGTTCGCCGGCTGATCGCAGATCTCGTTATCCGACTGCGGCGCGGGTCGGGCTGTGTCCTCTACCCACTCATCTCGCTGCACGTAACGTTTCAGGTCGCATACGTGCACCGGTCCGCCTGTCGGTTTCGACCGCAAGTCCTCGAGCCTGTAAACGAGCGAGGAAAGTTTCTCTCGCACGCGGAACGGCCCGATCCATTTCGGCGCCAACGAGGCCGCAAACTGTTTGCTAGCGTCGCTGAGAACGTGCTGGCGTCGAAGCACCAGATCGCCCACTTCGTAGTGAACATCCCGGTGCGAGCGGTCGTACTGTGCTTTCTGCTGCGCCCTAGCGGTGCTCAGGTTGCGGCGAGCCTTGCGTAAGGCCTCCGTCATCTTAGCGCACAGCTGCGTCGCGTACTCAGCTCGTGCTGACGAAGCGACTGGCGTCTTCCTGCTGTCCGATAGAATCCGGTCCATCGGATTTAGCAGCTCTCTACCCAGATTGAGAGAACACGGCGCATACCCAGTCGAGCGGTTAACGGTCGAACGCAAAGCAAACGCGATCTCCGGCAGATAGGAGTCCCAATCTTTGTGCCTCTCAGAGTACGCGACAAGCAAGTGCTTAACGTTGCGATTGACTCGTTCCGTGGGGTTCGACTGAGCATGATAGGTGGTCGTTTTCTTGTGCTTAATGCCGAGTGCAGCGCACGAATCAACGAACACCTTCGCAGTGAAGTAGGACGCGTTGTCCGTTATCAGCTGCTTTGGGAAACCGAACCTGGTGAATACGTCCATCAGCTTCTCCATGATCACTCGTGCCGTCAGCTTTCTAAGGGGGAAAAGTTCAACCCACTTGCTGAAGTGATCCGTGGCCACCAGCAAGAACTTGTTCCTACTCGGTGTCATAGGATACGGTCCCATGATGTCGCACGCCGCGATTTGCCAGGGAGTCTGGCTGTTAATCGGGTGCATGAGGCCGGGTGGTCGTCCGCCTCGGGGCTTCACACTTTGGCACACGTGGCACGAGCGGGCGTAGCGTATTACGTCCCTTTTCATGCCAAGCCAGGTAGCAAAGCGACACAACTTAGTGTAAGTCTTGGGGCCGCTTGCATGCCCAGCGATGCACGAGTCGTGAAAGTAGCGTAACAGTGCTGCTCTCAATACTCGCGGTATCACCACCTTAAACGCGTCGTTTGTGTCGTTCTCGGAGGTGATATACCTCAGCAGGACGCCGTCGGAATCCAGCAGATACGAATCCATCGCGCTCACAGCACTACCAGCTGTTTCCGAGCGCTCCGCACCGACAGCAAAACCAGCTGTCTCCTTGTGCGCGGCGGCCCTGCCGCCCGGCTCCCGGAGCCCGTCGAACACCTTTCGACAAAACGGATCCTTCTGCTGAGCTTCGAGCAGCTCCTTTCTGCTGAACAAGATCCCCACGGAACTCGCGTAGTCCACGTGGTTCACGCTCTCGCCCTGGATCAACGGTTGGTCCGCGTTCCTTACATGGGCTACGGCTCGGGTCAGTCCCTCGCTCTCCCCGGCTGTCGGGCGGTCGGTCGCGTGACCTTCCTCGCACTGGACAGGCGCTCGCGAGAGTGCGTCAGCCACAGCGTTGTTTTTCCCTTTGCGGTAGCGCACGGTGAAGTCGTAACGCTGCAGCAACAGGGACCAACGCGCTAGGCGGCCGCTCGGCTCGCTGAGTCGTCTCAGCCAGGTGAGCGCCATGTGATCCGTCTCGATCACAAATGTCACCCCATCGACGTAGTAGTCGAACTTACGCAGAGCAAAAACTATCGCGAGACATTCCTTCTCTGTCACCGAGTAGTTTCTCTCTGCCGGCGTCAACGAACGGCTCGCGAAAGCTACCGGACGGAGAACGCCTTCATGCTCCTGAAGCAACACTGCTCCTAAGCCCAGGTCGCTTGCGTCGGTTTGAATCACAAACTCCCTGTTTAGGTCGGGTAGCTGCAACTCAGCCGTGTCAGCGAGCACTTTGGTGAGGTTGCGCAGTGCATCCTCTTGCTCGTGACCCCAACTCCAGCGCTCGCCTTTCTTCAAAAGCTTTGTCAAAGGCGCCTGCAGCGCTGCGCACTCTGGGATGAACTGGCGATAAAAGTTCGCCATTCCCAGGAAGCGCCTGAGTCCGGCTATATCTGTGGGCGACGGAAACTTAAGCAAAGCCTCAAGCTTATCGTCGCACGGCAGAATGCGGCCTCTGTCGATCGTGAACCCCAACAGTGTTATTCGGGTCGCGGCGATCTGTGCCTTCTTCGGGTTCAAAGTGATTCCCGCGGACCTCAGCCTCTCTAGGACGTCCCTCAAGTGGCGCAGGTGTTCCTCGAACGTTTTCGAGTACACCACGATGTCGTCTAGGTACGCGAGCGCATGTTGCCACTTCGCATCTCCCAGAACACGGTCCATTAGGCGCTGATAAGTAGCGGGTGCTCCTACCAAACCAAAAGACATTCTCTTGAACTGGAAAAGGCCTCTGTGACAAGTGAAAGCAGTTTTCTCCTTGTCCCGCTCATTCATTTCAACCTGAAAGTATCCGCGGCTAGCATCGAGCGTTGTGAAGTACTTCGCCCCACCTAGGTTGGACACTAGGGAAGAAATGGTGGGTAGAGGGTAGGCGTCTTTCCTCGTAACCTCATTCAGCTTGCGGTAGTCCACGCAAAGTCGATATGTATCGTCTTTCTTTGGAACCAAGACTACCGGGAAGCCCCAAGGGCTGTTAGACCTCTCAACAACGCCCGTGTCGATAAGTTCGTCTAAGGCGCTGTCCAGTGCTTTTCTCTTGGCCAAGCTAATTGGTCTAGGATTGCACTTCCAAGGCAGTGCGTCACCCGTGTCTATTCGGTGCCTGACTATGGTAGTGAGGCCCGGGCGGTCAGTGAATGTCGCGTTGTACTCGTAGAGGAGCGATGACAAACGTGCCTTCTCCCTCTCCGTCACGCTGTTCACTTCCGACAACAAGGGGTGCGCTGACCTTCCCTGCGCGGCAGAGCAGCTTTCTACCGCGGCAACCTTCTCTCTGCCCTCTCCCTCAGCTGCGATGGTCCGCTCGCCTCCTGGATCTCGGGCTGGCGCGGTGGATTTGTCACGGTCTCCCCCCGCTCGCGCCGCGTTCGGAGTCTGAATGGTGTGCGACGCCGCGGGCGCTTTCGCGAAAGGCTTCAAGGCGCCTGACGTGCGCTCCCTGTAGCCTCCGCTGCTGATGTCTATCACAATACCTGTCTTGGCTAGGAAGTCTCGTCCAAGAATTACAGGAACGGATAAACAGGGAAGATGAACGAGGCGTTGTCGCCGCACGCGTCTTTCCCAGCGAACCACTATCCTAGCTGCACCGCTTGATTGCGCTGTGCCGCTCGCGAGGCGAAAAGTGGTATCGCACTCTCTCAGCCGGATTTTGTTCTCGCGGAGATGGTTTAACACCTCGTCACCGAACAAAGAAGCGCTTGCTCCTGTATCTAGTAACGCGGTGAATTTCTTTCGAGCTATTGTTAGCTCAATGAACGGCGCTGACAGGTCAACAGAATTTCCTACGCGACATGCCAAAGGCGCTAGCAAACCGGGGTTTTCTGTGCACGCCGCGCGGAATCGAAGGTCGATCACCGGCGGCTTTGGCCGTTTCCCGACCGTGTTTGGTCACGGGCGGGAGGGCGGCCAAACTCGCGGGCGAAGTGTCCCGGCTGGTCGCACCGGTAGCAACGGTTGCCCGGGCCCCGACGGGCTAGGCGCTGGTCGCCCCGTTCCGGTCGGTCATCTCGAACTCGCGGCGCGGATGGTGGGGGCCGCGTGTCGGCCTCGCGATCTCGCCTCGGTTCATTCCGCTCTGCGGCAGCGTGTGCTGTTCGCAACGCGTAGCTGAATGGGTCCAAAGCGCGGTCGGTCAACTCCCAACCCCTTGGGACACGCTCGTCAGCAAACTGTGCTGACGCTTCAGTTCTAGATGGACTGCGCGCTGAGCTGCCATTCCACGCGCAGCGCGGCTCAAGTGACAGCGATGCGGGTGGGGCGGCCGATACGCTCGCGCAGAGAGGATGTCTCCCTGAATGCGCTTCGCCTCAGCTGCCAGCTCATCCAAATCTCTGAACCTGACTCCTCTCAGGTAAGCCGTGAAAGTCGGGTGCGCTTGTCTCGTGACACGCTCAACTTTCTCCGTGTTCGTGGCGCGAGGGTCAGCGAGGCGATAAAGTTCGTCCATCGCTCGGACGTACTCTAACAGAGACTCGTCGGGGTGCTGGGTTCGGAGCTCCAGCTCTCTCCTCAAACGCCACTCGTAGTTTGCGGGAAGGAATTCGTCGCGGAAGCTTGCGCAAAACTCCTCCATTGTCCTCGCTCGGTTGCCGGCTAGTCGGTACCAGCGGGCCGCTTGCTCCGTCAAAGAAACAGGCACAACACGCACGAGCATTTCGGCGTCTGCGATTCCTGTCACTTGCTGATAATGCAGCAGACGGTCGAGGTACTCATTTGCTCCCGCAATGTCGTGGTACCCCGTGTAGGTAGGCAAGTCTATCCTAACACGTGGTGACTGGGCCGGGGCTTGCAAATTGTTTTGCAAAATACCCGCTAGACTCTGCATAACCTGCATTGCGTTCTGCAAGAGCACCTCGGATGATTGCGGACTAACACCCCCGGAGTTGGGCGCAGCCGCTGATGGCGTCGAATGATGTGGCCTAGCCGCCTCATTGTTCGCGCCGCGGAGCGGCGAGGCGCCCCATGTGGAGCCCCCCATGCCAGGCCTAAGTCCTACCAACGCGTCAGGGGATGTTACTCGGCTATTCCGCGTGGAACGCCCAAGATTCACAAATTCAAACCCTTCCAACGGCGCGTCAAGTAGGGAGCCCTGGTTATGTGCCGCTGGCTCTGACAGCATAAACAAAGACTGCAAGTCACTCCTGTCGGCTGCCATCCTTTGTTAGGGCGACGGTAGTCGTTCGCTCCAACAAAGGTCACTGCTCGATTGCCTAGTTCGCCCCACGTTCGGGCGCCAAGATATGGGGTCACTCTGCGTCCAGCCGGCCGGGAAGGCGAGCTTCCGTGCAAGCTACACGCAGGCGTTATTTAAGCACGCAACACGTTTCCCCAACCCGTGGCGCAGAGTCGCAGCCACGGCAGGTCCGGACGAAATAGGCAACGGCAGGGCACGCTAGGAAATAGTTTATTATCCTAACGCGAGGTAAAGCACACTGCGGAAGAATGTTCTATCCGTAAAATAGATGTTCAGTAGCTCACCAAGTCGTTGACGTCGACCGGCGTTGGTGTTCGGGGGCCGGCGGGCAGCGGAAGGGGTGCGTGGGATAGTTAGGTCAGGTCCGGCGGCGAGAGACCTTCCCGCCGCGCGATCACCCCTTTTTATCCCCTCGGTCATTGCCTCCCTCGCAGCAAATCGTTACCGTCAAGCTTAGGCGTGCTACCCTCTCCGCAGAAGGCGGCGCGCTGCCGTGACGTCACGTCAGTGCTGGGGCGGAAATGAGCAGAGTCGCGGGGGTGCCTTCTCTCCACATTCCTGGTGGCCAGCGCGCCCGTGTAGGTCACGGTCGCCGCTGGCGCGGGGGACGAGGAGGGGATACCAGTGTATCCCACAAGTGGTGGCGCTGGAAACGGTGTCGTTAATTGTGTAGTGATTGGGCTGTATGTCTGTTTTCGGGACGGGTATCATTCGTGTAATGAAAGGACTGTAGGTGTGTTGGGTTTCTTCGCAGATTTTTCTCCTTTTCGTTGGTGTTCACGTTCTAGTTGTCGTTTAGGCGCCTATGATTGGAACTCTGATGGTTGGCTGTTGGCAACAGGAACTGGAGTGGTGCCGCACGGGTGAATGTGTTGAAAAGGCGTGCAGTGAATTGACTGTAGGTATGTATTCGGGACGGGTACCCTTATTAATGTAGTGAATGAACTGTAGGTCTGTTGTAATTCTTGGCAGGTTTTTCTCCTTTTCGTTGCTGTTCACGTTTAGTTGTTGTTTAGGTGCCTATGTTTGGTAGTCAGGTGGTTGGCTGTTGGCAACAGGAACTGGAGTGGTGCCGCATGGGTGAATGTGTTGAAAAGGCGTCTGCCCGAGCATGAAGAACAACAGGAGTGCTGACAGAAGTACCACGCACAGGAATTACACGGCCGCCGTGTTGCGAAGCGTAGAATTGAGCTTGCCTCCTCAGCTTATGTAGATCGTTCCGTATCTGCGTGAAGAAGTGCGTCGGAGGCACACGGAGAGACGGCGCAGGCGAGGCAGTCTTCAAGCCGGGACCAGAAGAGGTAGCTACTATGTTGGCACTTATGGCACAACCTGCATGAAATGGGAGAGGGGGCGGCGTTCATTTAGAAACTATGCAAAATTCACGAAATCAAAATGTACATTCCACAGAAGTGTTCACTGTAAACCTAAATGATCTGCACTTCAAAGTAAGCGTAGAGAAAAATCGCTAAAAAGCCCACGACAAAGTATCTCTGCCGATTATTCTAAACATGTCAAAGGACTTTCTTCTGCCCACAGAAATTTACAATGTTTTGTTTTTTGCTCTGATACATCTGAAAGACCAAAACATTAGGAAGGACACAGAAGGCACTGTCCATCACGGATGTCTAGAAAGAAGTTTTTTCTTGACTATCATGTAGAAAGCATTGGAGTGGTTGAACTGCTCAAAAGTGCAGATAACCGCACGATTACAAAACTATCGCTTTCAGATCCAGTGTCTCTAGTCACCGTCGACTGAACTGATTGTGAAGCTGACAGCGTTGGAACGAAAATCGTAGATTTCTTGAGTGTCCTCCTGCCTTCCTCACTTCAACGAACTGCCTGCGTGATTTGCGGGTGGCCTCGTCCCAGGCACACATGCTGGCCATTTAGAATGCAATGAGCAGTGGAGAAAGAATGATATGAAGCACGCTTCCACATTTGTCGCATCGCATAACGAAAACAAACGTTTGCTGTCTCTACGTGCAAGGGCAAAACTAAATGTATATATCACTTGCATATTCGTTAGAATTACGTTAGTTACTTTAAATTACTTCAGTTACTTTTCGCTAGTTAACACTTAAGATCGACCGCCGAACAGTGGTGGATGCTCTGTCCGCGACGGTCAGGAAGTCGACGGTCTGTACACAGGATTCTGCGCAACCATGTGATTGAGGGCCTGCTACAGACTGCCGCACACTGCTACCTGCATCACCTCCAACCCAATCAGCCCAAAGTGCCACGAACCCTACTTACACTGTAGGCACATTTATGTGCGCAATCACTTTTTACGTCCAGTCCCTCTCACTGAGTGCATTGTTTACCTCGGGTCAGCCTGAGGTCTGACCGGCCTGACCCGTGAAGGACTCCGGGAATTTTGACCGCCTGTCAGCTATCGATGTGATTGTTCGTGCTGAGGATGGAACGCATAAGCTGGGTGTTTTGTCTGGTTCTGCGCACTCTGTCGGTGTATAGGGTGGCCAGTACGACGAATGGCAACCGGCAGCAGGTACACAAGTGGTGTCGCCTAGAGTAACACGTTAAAAAGGGGTCCAACCGAGTGTTACAAGCTGCAGGAGCTCCGCCTTGAACGCCACTCATAGGCACAGGTTATGCGGCAATGATTGGTTTGGTTTATTGGGCTTTCGCGTCCCAAACCGTCTTAGGCTACGAGGGACGCCGTAGTGAAGAGCTCCGGAAAATGAACCACGGCGGAAAACCTGCACGAAGTTGGCGGTGCAGGTTCAGGATAGCTGGAGAATAGAAGAGTGTGGTCCCCATTTATTCCAGTATTAAAAACGTACCACAATGATTTTTCCAAGGTTTTCTCCTCCGATTGAACGGCACACAACGTTTAGCAGACGTGCGAAAAGGAATCATTGATTGCTGTCCACATGCACGCCGCATCCTGCTTTATTTTCAGGACTTTGAACCTGAGAAAGTGACTGGAAAGACAATGTTTAGGTTTAGGGATATGGTGGTAAAACGGCCTAAAGCGACTCAGGCTATGAGGGACGCCGTAGTGGAGGGCTCCGGAGGAAAGACAAGGCAGATGGCTATCAAACAGGAATCTGGGAAAGCACATATCTTTCGGAGTTGTAGTAGCAGTTAGTAACTGGCGGTCAATCATTGGCTCACCGACAGCTCCGGCCACATTGTGGCAACTACTATTTACTACTAGTTAAGGTTATTTAAACATTACTAAAATGCCTTTTTCCTGGGTGGTGTTTAGAGGGAAACTGAAGACAACGGCACTCAATTATTCACCTGAGTGAAAATTTATTGCTTTTACTGTTTTAGATTATGCTGACGTTTCACCGGACAGCACATGAAGCAGAATTATAGCTGAGAAAATTTTTTTAAAATCGTCCCATCACGTGTCGTTTTCTCGTGGCGTCCTGAGAGGAAAAGACTGGTTGCCATCGTTTTAAACTGAATGGCGGTGAAGCGTGGTCGCTGGGATTTGGGCCTAAAAACGCACGCATTCGACTTGCTAAATCGGCTTGAGGAAGTTTCGTTTTCGGACAGACATCTATACAGGCCAACCTAATATTGCACTCAGTTTAACTTTTAAGTAACTGGTGGGCACCAGCCGCCAGTCGAAAACTGCAAGTCCGTTTATGCGGCACAAGAAGACTGTTTGGTGAAACCTTTTGTACTCCCTCTAAAACTCACGTCGTTTTAGCTCCTGACAAGGACAGACAATTAAGACGTGTTAAGTGAAAGTGACTGGAAAGACAAGGTTTAGGTTTGGGTTTATGGTGGTGTACGTAGGTGCATCCGTATTACGAAGTATAAAAGCGGTGGTTAAGACGCGTATGCCCATTTCTTCCGTCTAGCGAGCCGGATAACTCCAGAGGCAGGAGTGCCTCCAACGACTGCTTGATGTAGCCGCACACGAAGATGAGAAGGTGGCCAAGCCTGTCGAAACCAGAAGAACGCTGGGCGAGCGCACTTGCACATAAAAACGCGAAAGCAGCGTTGGACACTTAACGCAAACTCAGTTTTAAAAACAGAAGCTGCTCAATGCGATGGCATGTAAGCACTCAAACTGACGAAGAAAGCCGAACGCGTTCACCAAAAAAAAAGCGGCTGTTGATGGAGGAGGCTACTCAAGCCACAAAAGCGCCCAAAGATCATACGCAGTGCCTAGCTAGAAAAAAAGAGTGCCCAGCGAGGCAGGGGAATATTCAGCCTCCAATGTGATGGGCCAAATCTGGTGTGCGGCTACCACCTTTCATGAGCCATTCTAGAATGCGTTACGAGCCTTTGCTGTTGTTCATTTCATGATGACACCTGGTCTCGGCGGCACGTAACTGCAGTTTTTTTTCCTATCGGTATAAGCGTCGCTCAATACCTCCCCTTGACTTGCGGTGTAGTTTAGTCTAGCCAACCCTTAAAGAAGTGTGCCCCGACCGCTGGAGGTCACGCTGCAAGTGCTAATGAGAGAGAGGCATTAGGTCTCAATCCCCGTTCTCGCTTTCCTTTCTTGCTTGCCGTTTCTCCAGCTCTGGGGTCGCATGAGAATTTCAACCTCCTAACCGAGTCGCATATGACGTTTCGGCGCCTAGCTCCTGATACAAAAGTCCCTTCCGAGCTCCATGATCGAAACTAAAACCCAAGCACTCAATAAAGGGCCTCAGAAAGGGGCTCTCATAAACTTGTATTTCTGGGATGTTAAAGGGTGCTGCTTCACAAATATCCTCCAGCAAGAATTTTGGCGTGCAAACTTGTTAGATGGAAACTTGGAAGCTTGGAAGATTGTGTGGAAGCTGTGTTAGATGCACTCAAATTTTCAACTTCCGCGTCTTCCACGTCCCTCCTCTCTCGTCAATTTTCGCAGGCCAAGCGTCGGCGCTCCCCCGCCGTCCACACCAAAGACTCCACCCACTCGGCCCTGCTCCAACTGATGCCGGCGCGCGCGGCCACGGTACCTGAGTAACGTCTGAAAGAATTTGACGCTGCGAACAATTGATAACTCCCGGCTGCTTGCACGACGTGACGTCGTACGCCAGGTTTCGCCCGAGAAAGCCCGACAGCGCGTGTCGCCGCGAGTTGCGAAGGTGGGAAGTTTAAAAAAGAAAGTATTTTAAGTTTGTCGCTCTTGTACGCGGCATGAATGCTGGGTGGCCTGTACTCTACATAACGCAATAATTTTAAAGCCAAGTTCAAACACCCTTTTCTGTGGCCTTTTAAGATCTAAAATTGGGTTGCCCAGCATTCGGAGCCAGCTCGCGAGTGACTGAACGTCCTAGGAACGAGGCCATACCGTCGCACTATGAATTCGAGCCCACTAAACAATGTTGCGGAAGCGTACGGATTCATCGTGCCATCCAGTGTCGTACGCGGCTTCAATCTTGCAGCCCTACCATTTTGGAAACCCCCTGTGTTTCATATTGGCTCACGAGAAAAACTTTTTACACACTAATCAGATTGCCAACTATGGTAAAAACCGAAATCATGACCCCTAACGCCTTGATGATCGCGTTTAACATGCTCAATCGGGCATCACTAGCCACGACGTCTCATTTGATGCCATTTGAAGCCACGACGTCCAAGTGATGGTGACGCCTTATGTGAAAACTCTGCGGCACCTACAGTGCCGATGCTGCCGCTACCATAATTTGTGAGGTCCTCCGATTTGGGTTTGCATCACGCTTTCCACTTCTGGGAAGATCAACGCCCGACCAGGGGTTAGGATACTGATAACAAGGACAATAAGCTTAACAGCTTCAATTGCGAACGGTGTCAGTGTTCTCACCAGAGGAGATGTGGCGACCTTGGAGGCAAGAGCCAAGTCTCGTTCCAAGAGCTTGTCACTGGATCCACGGGATGTTCAGTGTTGGCTCCGCTCGACAGTAGTTGTGGTGGCTACTGTGCTATGTGGTGGGTGCCAGGTCGTTACACTGTCTCTACGACTGTGGGTGGTCTTCCGTCTCTGGTGCCTCCTGAACAAAAGGTAAACCATTTTCGGACCGTCTCCTACGGTGTTTCTCGTCCTGTCACGGACGAGAGGTGAAGTGGTAAGCATATGTTATAGAGCAATACAGGTCGAAATGGTTTAAATAATTCTTATATTACACCCTCAGGGGTGCACACAGGGAATGTGACCGCGAGTACTGATAATAAAAAATCGAATGACATCGGGTGGCAAAGGAGACTTTTTGCCACGGTAAACATGAAACCCTGTCTTCCACAGACTAAACGTTCATGACCTAAGGGTACTTTTTGTTTGTAGAAGTCGTATGCTCAGCTCCTGTGACAGTGTGTGCATAAATACTTCTTTTGTTTGGGATCTGCAATCTGCAGAGTTTACAGTGCGGTTCGACTGTTATTCGATAATGACGTCATAAATTCAAACACGTGCTAAATTCAATGCAGGCTACGCGAGTGCATTGAACTGCAACTGCTGGGCAGGAAAAAATCTCGCAAAGCAACAAATTGAGAAACTTTGAGTACAGGTTCCATGGCGCGATCAGGGCGACTTGTAAGCCTTCTAGACTTATTCTGCACTGACTCCGCCGTACGAGCAACACCACGTTCTTATGATATGCTGAAGAAAAATGGCAATACGCTGAGCGGCTCGTCCCCGCATACTGCACTGTTTTGAGCAGTAAGGCCCCTTAGTTCCAAAAAACCCGACAACAGCCAAGTGCTGAAGAGCGGAAATGGCGCTACTTCTTCGCTCAGCACTCAATGGGTCGCAGATACCAAATTTAATTTTTAACAATTATTGCTGCTTACCAGGGATTGCCTAACGTCATCAGCTGTTAGCGACATTCGCTAGACGTAGCACCGGCCAATGACACACCCGACAAAAAGTATTGGTGGTGAGTGCATAGCCTTCCAAAGCGAGTGTTATTACTAGCGAGTGTTATGCACCTATAAAAAGCATCGATGAAAAAATAATGCTCGTACACGCTATTCTCCCCATCAAATCCCATCATCCCATCATTCACTCCTACAGCATGATAAATTATCTGCGTGTTATGGGTGCGTTTTTATACTGCGCCAGAAAACAAGCGTGTGAATGGATGGTCGCCAAAAACCTTGCCGTTATCCCAATGTCTTTAGCTGCTATTTTTCAGCTTTAAAAAAAGAACATATGCTGTGCTCACCGGTACTACGTCATAAGTGATCATCATCACAGGTGGGCTTCGATGAGGTCCATGGTGCAGGCATAGTATCGAGGAGTCGAGGCACAGACGCAGCTTCGGTTACCGCTTGCTTCGCGCTACCTGCAGTGTTGGCAGCCAACGAGTTCCGGGTTCCGTTGCTGCTGCTTGCCTAAGGTCAACTAAGCTGTCTTCGGCCGTTTGTTATCTTTGTGACTGGTGTAACAGTCTTGTCGACGCTCTGCTTTCATTTCGTGATCGTGTCGCAAGTTTTCGCTGTATTGTAGAAGGCTGTTGTGATTCTTTTTCCTGATTCCGTTGTGATGTCCTCATTTGTGCTTGCTTCGGTTAGGGTCATGTCGTGTTCTGTGTCTGAGCGTCGCTAGAAGCGTGGCCGCCATTCTCAAGACGAACTGGGTTGATGCGGATGACCTCGACACCGGGGCAGGCGCTCACTTCCGTCGCTGCCTAGATGGGACGCTGCACATTCCTCACGCATGCGCAGATTTCGCCTAGATAAACGGCAAAGCAGCTCGTGGTAGGTGTCCAACAGGCGGCCTGCACCGATGACCTGCAGAGAAGCCTTCTTTGCGATCATCTGTTTAAAAGCGAAAGTATTATACAGTATGTGCAATTAGCAAAACACCCGTCATACGTCTTCCATGCCAGGAAATTTGGAGGATATCAGAGCATTTTTTGACGCGGCACCGAATTACATTACGTCATCGTGGTCAACGCATCTGCGGACATCCAGGAACCATTGCTTGGACATGGGTATTAAAATTTAGATAACTGTGCATAACATGTCGGTAACTTTCTGGAATCAGTAAGCATAGTGTCGATGCTGGAGCTTATGTACGTCAGGGAACAAAGTGCGCCAATTCGTGGTATCCCTGTCAGCAACTCTCCACACAAGATGACGAATTATGGGATCACTATGCTATTAGCGGAAAGCTTGACAGCCAGTTTCATCTAAATGGATGACTGTAATGACTGTAATGTCTCGGCGTTGATAAGTAATGAATAGTAATGGTACTCGTGTCTTGTCAGTAATTGTGGAAGACCACTTGAGTGTGACATCAGCATTACACATGCTTTCTGGAGCACATTCTTATAAACATAAAGCTCTAGCTCGCGACACACAAATAAGCCAGATGGCATAGGAGCTCACCACATTGCATTCCCTCTGGTATCGCAGGCCGCGGTGATGTTCGTAAGGGCCACAGCGAGACAGCCCGGAGTGCACCCACCCTCTTCAGTTGCATGGGTGCGATCAGTGTGCTTGCCATCTTATGCCATTCTTGCCGTTGTGCCTCCAAAGTCCAATGTTAGTCCTCGTCATTGCAGCTGGGATAGTAGCACTAGGTGAAATCATGTGGGTTCACGGTGCTTCTCGGCGGCTGGGATGTACTGGCACCGCGGCACCACGTCCACAGGAGGCCTAAGAGCTCTCCCGTATCCCTCCCTGTCCCGTCACAGCTGCGGCCATCTTATCCCCAACGTCTTTCTAGCCTCATCTGTCCGCCTCTCCTCTTTCATGCATGTCGCAAACACAGATGTCCTTTTCCATAAAGCTTGAGTCGACAATACTAATAAATGTTTATATTGGTTTGGTTTATGAAATTAACGTCCTGAAGCAACTCTCAAGACGCTATTAGGAACGCCGTAGTAAGATGTTCCGGAAATTTCGACCACCTAGTGTTCTTTAACGTGCACTGACATCGCACAGTACACGAGCCTCTAGAGTTTCGCCTCCACCGAAATTCGACCGAAAGTACAGTTTACAGTATTTGGTTTTTGTCGTAGGTCCTTATGGTCTGCATTCGGCTGGTTGTTTCCGTCCAAGACACTTCGACGTTAACTTTAGCCTTGCTTATTACAGTTGTTCGAAGGTTGTGGTTCTGTTGCGCCGTTTCGTGTTCTTAGTGCTGGCGGCGAAAACCAACTGCTGCTCTCGTGCGCGAGGGATCTCATTATAGCCCTTAACTATCGATCGGGATTGTGACGTGGGTGTGAAGGTGGCTTCAGTTTTTTTGTAATGTTGGTGCTTCGTTTGGTTAGAGAGTTTCCGCGTAATGAGAGCAGAGATTTCGGAGTTGTAGACCACCGCTTCCATGGTGAAGAGGATTGATGCCGCAATTTTTGCCGACGTTAAAATGATTGCTCTTCCGCGTAGGATAGGGACAGCTGAAACAGCGATGTGGTTATGTGTGTAGTCGTCATGGCAGCACCGATAAATGTGGTTGTGATTGGACGGGTTGTATATCTAGGTGGTGGGAGTTGTAGTCGGCATCAATTTGTCTTTGAATGGTGTCGTACTCTTGTAGTGAATCGCAGGCATATCTTTTGCAGTGTTCAGTGCCTGTATTCTTCATGCGTTGCTGTGGTGACGTTGTTAGTGTAGTCCATGTGCCTATGTTCTCCAATGCGGCGCAAAACAGCACGCAACAGCACATGAAATGGTGACACACAAGTGAATGTGTTGAAAAGGCGTTTTTCTCGCCCATGAGGAACAACAGGAGTGCCGGCGAATGCACCCAGAGAATTCCATGGCCGCCGTGTCACAAGGCGCAGACTGAGCTTTCTAAGAGGATACTACTTTTTATAGGAGTAGAGGGTCTCCACACCGCTGACAGAAACAGGAATGGTACGCCTAAGCGAAAGCTCTGCAATGGCGAAAATCACCGGTGCATGAATGACAGCAGGAATGACGGCGTTCCTGATGCAGGAGTGGTCATAGTCGTCGTGGCAGATGGAATTACTGCTACTGTGGTTGTGGAGGGTTGATGCATTGGGTGTAGCACACATTCTCTGTCGTCTGTTGTGTTCCGTTGTGCATGTGGTGTGGGCGAACAGGGTACTGCTTGAAGAAAAACAATTCCGTAGTCCTTAATTTCTTAACAGACGAACGATGTTAGTAAGGCTGCTTGTCTGTGGAAATCGCTGGTATCGATGCGGTGGTTAAAGCTTTCCTTGCGGTGTGTTTATGAGTGTAGTTAATGCTGCTAATATTATGGCTGCTGCGGTGATTGTACAGGAAGGGTGCATTGGCACCTAGCCCATGGTGTTGTCTGCTGGATGTTGTGTTTCCATTGTGCACGTGTCTGTGTGGGGAGAGAGAGGGGTGAGAGGGTCCCCAAAATGTCGGCTTGTAACCGTCAAGAAGTACAGGAACAGTGGCGCCGCAGAGAATGCACTGAAAATGTGAAGATCACTTATAGATCACTTAGTCTTGAAGGACAGCACAGCGCCCCTGTTCTGTATGCAGCGGTGGTGTTGAAGCTCTATGGTGTTTTCTACTTGGGATATGCATGTGCTTTAGGTGCAAGTAGTCTTGTGAAGTAGTTTCGCGTGTAAATCGTGGTGACTGCAATGAGTGGTTGTGCCTGCGCAGGTTGTATGTATTGGTGTCTAGTGCAAGATATTTTCTGCTGGGCTGTGTTCCGTTTGGGAGTGTGGTGTACATGTCTAGAGTCGCCTACACTGAGCAAAGCAACCGCCAAAGGAGCACCCAAACCAATTTGTCCAAGAGGCTTAAGTTCACCAATTCATGAAGAACAGTAGGTGTGCCACCACGATCATCACTTAGGCCACAGCTCCGCGCCTCGAGTTCGAAGCTTGAATTGTGCCAGCAAGCTCCAGAAATGCCAGTGAGTCGGTGACAATGAGCCAGGCCCAATTACCTGCAAGAAATTGAAGATTCGGGTTCAGGATCCGGAAATTTTCCCTCCTTACAGCGTTAATTTTTTTCTCCTGCGAATAAACACTGTAATTTGTTTTTAGAAGATTGCTAAAGCTTTCGGTCTATTTGTGCGCAATTGTATGAGGGGTTTCATTTCCCTTCGTTAACAAATTTGCAAAACATCGAAATTGGGAAGTGACTGGACAAAGTAGGTGGCAGATATCAGAGTGGTGCTTAGATATAGACAGCACATTACTCGGCAACTTTCGCATAACACTTCAGGGTACGTGGGCAGAGCAGCAGAGATTTTTATATCGTCTGCCACAGAAGCGTGAATTCACCGTCTCGGTCCCACGTGGAGCAGAGGTAATTTCTTGCAGTGTAACGGGGTCTCGCCTAGGATCGCGGATAGAACAAAACCAAGTGCGCGTGCTCATAGCAGCAAAGTCACAGTCAGCCATGACTTGTTTCATTATACCAGATTTATGCTCTTGAATTCCTCTAATCGGGGTGCTATATTTCCTCTGTCTGAACCGCAAACTCTGGCGACGTGTGCATATTCTAAAATTAGAGCCTTTAAGAAAATGGAGTATGTTCAATGAACTCATCTGACATCTTTTAAAACGCTCTCTCCTCAAAGCGATCGTTTCAGGTAGGTAAACGATAAAACCTTTAGTCAAATAAAACAAATATGCACAGCTAAAAATGTGCTATTCTGATCATATGCTATTCTGCAAAGTACTGAAACCTGAACAGGAGGTTACTAGCAGTCCCTATTTGTGCTGCTTCAGCCCGCATCGATGATCGATACGATTTTCATCTCAAACTAAACATTTTTTTTTGCATTCCTTGTCAGCACCATCCTCGCAAGTGGCAGAGATTGTTATTAATGGTTTCAAGACCGGATTCTGACCGGATGTCACTAAATATCCGTAAATTTGCAATGCATTCACATTACTGTTATTCATTTATTCGCAGCCGCAAGCCTCTTTCCCATTTACTTTTCCGGGTTATTTTTGAGCGCGCTGTGACTGGACGCACCAAGCTCCGAAATTATCGACTGCTTGCTCATAAGCATTTTAATCCAATATTACATGCAGGGGCCTCGATCCCTAATGTTAATTAAATAAATACTACATAAAACAGAGAGAACGCCCTTGAATGTTACATTTTTGCTGAAGGCATTAAAGAAGCAATATTGATGAAGGCTTGAGGATAAACATTGCTATACAGTGCAGTGCACGGGGCCAGGGCATATGAGAGAACGCTGCCAAACGCGCGAATTTCCAGTGTATTTCGTAGCATCTACTCTACGCTAATTACTTTAGGCAAAGGCTAAAATTATGACATTTTTAGAGCAATTGCGGTCTTAAGGAGTCGTGATCACCAGCGGCCGTGGCCCATATTTTGTAGCATAAGCTACGCTAGGCTAGTAGAAGCGAGTTACGGCGTGGCTGTCCGAGGCCACAGCTGCGCGCGCGACGTAACCATGGCAACCAGCTGCGATGTTCCACAGGTGTTCCGCTGATGCACCGCGCCACACCTATCCTCAAAATGTTTTGCAATTTCCTCTTTCTCCCTTTCTTATTTACCTCTCTCCTTTATCCCTTATCTTACGGCGCATTTCGGGTGTCTACCAAAATGCGACAATTACTGCGCCATTTCCTTTCCTCAAAAAGCAAAGAAAATTCAGGGGGCACTTCTGCGATCTAAAGTCCGCGTGGCGAAAGCCTTCGGCGGTGCGTGGGACAACTTGGGTGTGACCCGGGCCAAATTTGGGGTTGGTGTTTCGCCGTAGTCCAATTAGGCTGAGCATCGATTTTCGTGCAAATCAGCCAAGGTCAAATGTCGGGGTAGACCCCGGCCCAAGTTTGGCGGTCACCGTGGACATCGATTTTGGTGCAAATCGGCAGAGGTCAAATCTACGGAGTGACCCGAGCCAAATTTGGGGGTCACCATGGTGTTCGTCGTAGTCGAATTAGGCTGGACATCGATTTTGGCGCAAATCGACCAAGGTAAAAATTTCGGGTTGACCCAGGCCAAATTTGGGGATCAGCATGGTGTTCGCTATAGCCTACTTAGGCTGGAGATCGATTTTTGTGCAAATCAGCGAAGGTCAAATTTCGGGTGTGACCCGGGCCAAATTTGGGGGCCACGATGGGGTTCGCCATAGTTGAATTAGGCTGGACATCGATATTGGTTCAAATCGGCCGAGGTCAAAGTGTGGGTATGACGTCGCTTCCGTTGCGTGACTTCCGGTTGGCCATGTAATGGACGGACACGATCTCGATTGGGAGTATGAGCCGCTGGCGTTCATTGGGTTGATTGGCTTTGTCATCGTTGTTGATGCAGTTCATTTTCACGAAACGAAAGGCGCACAACTTTGGTCCCTGGGTCAGTACACGCCTCAAGCACGCTTTCATGTAGGTGGCATTGGTGTTCAACGACCAAAACCTGCTTTGATTGCGTTCCGCAAAATGGACAGGCAGCGCGCCCACACTGCCACCTTAGAAGGTGGCAGTTAAATGTTGATCGCGAGAGGTTCGTCACCTAATGAACGCTGCGCTGCGGCCTACTGCTACAGTGTTCACACACACCGCTGTCTGCCACAACGCTGTCAGCTCTAATGCTGCAACCCACATCTCTCTACTCTCACCACCGCCACATATGTACCTCAAAGCGCGATTGAGGAATCCACTGACACAGGGAGTCAGCTATGCGTCCTTTCTTCCCTCAAAATCATGGAAGACCTGAATGTTGTCAACGCCAACGCCAATGAGCACAACGAACACTGACAGCTTTCGCTCTGTACATCCTGGATTAGTTGAGCTAGTCCACATTCATTTTTGGTGCTCCTTCAGAAAAAACCCAATTAATGGTGCTCAAAATGAAGTTAACATTTTTAACGTTCGACAGCTGCAGCTATAGCCACCACTACAGACGCGCCTGCACTGTAAATGCGGAATCATACGATTTGAGTCACTTCATAATATTTCGATCGGCACGTAGGCCTTAGTACGTGACAGCTGCGCCTACTTTGCGATGTGTGTGGCAACTGCGGTTATAAAGATTTTTTTTTCTTAGTGGTCTCGCTGCTCCTGAACTCACAGGATTTGTTCCTCCTGCTTTCTACGTTTAAGAAAATAAGCAAAAACTCACGGTTGCTGAACTCCCGACGATATCCGTAAGGAGCTGCCTCTAATGGCGCCGCTGCCGAAGCCGCAGCCATGAAGACGAAGTCTTGCTCGCAGTGACGGCTATCTCATGCCCTGCACATCATTTGCCGGGACTCAACGCTCGTGCCCGTCCTTGCTTCCCGAATGTAGTCTGTGATGGCGCAGTACTCTTACTACCAGCAGCTATGGAGCTCCAGGCGGGGCTTGTTCACGTAACTGCTCTTGGATCACAGCAGTTGTCTTCACCGAGCTGACTCGATTTTTGATGTTGTGCAGATGTTATGCAGTATTGTACTTCATTTACCACCAGTCGATGAGCGTGTCTGTTGTGGGGGTGGCGTCATGTCTGTGTTGCTTGTCTTTGCTTTTGTCCATGGCGACGCTAACTGCAGCTGTCGTCTGTGAAGTTATGGTTGTCGCTGCGATAGTCGTCGCGTCCGTGTGTGCCTCTGTGTATCTGCAGTTCCTGCTTTCTGGAAGCGTCTGTCTCGCGGTGGCCACCTTCTAACAGAGCAGGCATACACCAGAGGTTCGGGTGATCTTGAGGTGGGACTGTTGGTCACTTCCGCCGGTATGAAAAACAGAAGCAGTGCCCGATAGCTTGAAGAGGAGAGCACTCGTGTTCAGAGCGCAGTCTGTACAACTTGTCCATAGGTCTTCTTTGATAGCCGTGGAGCCTGGGCTGGCTTGTTGCACACACAAATCCAAGCAGAAGTCCGGGAGCACAGGAAGCAGGAGTACTATTGGTCCGATAACCTGCAGGGAATTGACGTCTAAATTACTTTTATAGAATTGCAAGAACATTATCTGCTTGTGGGCAGCAATAATTCAGCACTGCGCACCACTGGATGCCGTCAGGAGTTTCGAAAAGCTGATTACAAATGATGCCATTTGGCACATGTTGCGCTTGCTGCCGATCTGCCGACCTAAACTCTTGTGCTTTGGTCACGTCGTTTTTAACACGAGCTTTATCCACCACAACTTCTTAACGTGCCATGGCTAAGACTGAAGCAATCTTTCTCGTACTGCTTCGTCCTGACATCAAACTAAGAAATACGGCTTAGATTATTCATCGGTGAGCACTATCGTGGAAAGGAGGTGCGCTGCAAAAGGATAGCTCAAATTAGTGTCCTGAAGCCCTTACACATTCAAACCGACAGTAAAAAAATTGTTGCAGTTATGTTAATACTGTGACGCATTTGGAGCAGAGCTCTCCGAACAATCACAGGCGCCACTTCCAATGACACGAAACGCGTCTGCAAACCGGGATTAGCCCACCGGCCTAGTCAGCAGTCACGGCTGAGAGGTGCAGGCTGAGTTAGTACTTACCGTTCCCTTTTTTCCGGTGGGATCTCAAGATGCGGATCCTTGATGCCACCAGGAGAGTTGCATTCCGCAGTGCGCACAACCTTTTCTTCGTTTCAATGGTTCTGCCCTCCAGGAGCGTAATTGTAGCACTTGTCTTCGTGGTGCCTGTGTCTGTAGCTTCGGTCGTTAATAAACGCATGCAAATTACATAGCCTTTGGTCGTTTTGTGAGCTAGGCGTTTTAGGACCTCAGTATAAAGGTTATTCCCTGCGGTGACTTAAACTGGGCAGCAGTGGCGTTCGTGATGCTTCTCTTCCTGTAGCCTTCATGTTTTGAATGTATTCCTGCAGTGGGTGTAGTTTTCTGTACAACGTTACTCGTGTCTGTTCTGAGGTGCCATTGCTTCGCATCACTACGTGGTCCAATTTTTAGCTCTCCTCATACCAATAATGCTTTAGTTTGAAGCTGTTGTCTGCTTGCTTTGAAGCTGCTCTGTGTTCATTTATTTGTGAAGTGCCATTGCTTTGGTGTCTCACGTTTAACATATTTCTACCCAAGGTCGTGGTGCGTGCAAGGTGTGTGTGTGTGGGTGGTGGGGGGTATGTTGGATGCCACGAACATGAGGAATAGTATCAGCGCCGCCCCGCGGCATTAATAGCCACTAGCAAGAAGAACAATAGGAGCACTGCTGCGGGAGCCAAGGGAGGGTCTTTCGGATCTAGGTGCAGTGAATCCGCCGGACTAACGCTGGACCCACTGGATCTCTGATCAGACACCTTTAACAGCCGTTAGTTAAAAGCTGGACGTAAACAACCTTCGGCGTGCTGACTGCTCTTGGCTTGGCTCCCAAGCCACGTCACCCTGCTACACTTAAGCCTTGAGTCTATGGGATAGGGATGCTCGTGGTGATGCTGTTGTCGTTTGCATGGGTTGATCATCCTAGTGGCCACCATGCAACGGTATAGTTTTAAAGACTTCTTCAAGAGTCCTGCCGTGTCGATCCTTGAGGCTCTCACTCTAGTTCTAGCTGAGCAGTCATATTGTACTAGCTTTGGTTTTTGGTTTTATTGTGCAAGTGAGACTTAGGCCAGAGAGCGCCAAAACGATGTTTCATTTAGTGGTTGCTCTTGGCATACTACATGAAATAGAATGATATACTACGTATAATAAGATTAAAACCCCAGCGCACAGAAAATGTAAAACTAAAGCATTCCTACATAGGTAACTATATGCAGGTTTAAAACAAACTGCAGTAAACAAGCAGATTGGAAGGCCTTGCCAAGAGCAAGCGGACGGGGAGTTTCCTCCCACCGTGCATGGCTACGGAGCCCTCTTGTCTGTGGCAAGGTAGCCTTTCAGCAAGAAACCGCGAAAAAAACGCTATATGCTCTTTAAGGTCCCACTGCTATCAACGCAATCCATAACCTGGCAAGATTGTGTAATTGTGTGATAACAACAGCCAAAGGATAGGGCGATCTGTGAACACTTGCGAAGGGAGTCTTACGATGCGTTTCTCTTGGTAAGGATTTGTGTAACTGAGCGCGGGCCACTCAACTACTTTCACTCCAGCAGTTGATCTCTGAAACGTTAAGTACACTGTGTAGTATGTGTCACATTCGCAGTGTGGAATGAGTAACTTTGCAGGATTGTTTCTTTTGGTGGAAATCCTTCCCTACATTTAAAATAGGTTTGTGAGCTTTTGTGTCGGCGTTGTTCGTGCGATTGCTTCAATAGGGTTCCTTGGGCATCACGAATGTTGTCTTTGCTGTCTTTACAATCTTTTTGGTGCTAATATTTTTAACGTTAGGTGATGTGATTGTGTCAGTGGTTGCGCAGCCTGTACTTGTAGCTGTTTGCTGTGGTCGCTGTTATGTCTCAGGGTGATGTTTAACGTGGTTGTGCACACGCATTCGATGAAACCTGTCTCCTATATACCTTGTATGCACTTCCTCGTTCGCTTGGCTGTTTCTGCGCTTGTACTGCTTGTATTGTTGTGGACACAGTGTTTATGGTTTTTGTGTGATTATGCGTTGTCAGATGTTGGGTCAGCTTCTCAGATGATCATACTTGCTGTGAGTGTCGGTGTAGGAAGCGAGGTAGGAGGCCACCGAAGGCATGAGGAACAGCACCAGTGCCGCCTTGGGGGAACGGCCAGGGGCGCACACAACCGCGAACAAAGAGAACAGGAGAAGTGCTGCCAGGGCCACCGAACACCAGTCCCTTGGCGCTCTGGAGATGTCGAGAAATGGGCATGGACGGCTTGGCAAAGCTCCGTCAGCAGCTGAGTCTGCAGGCCTCGCCACAGGTGATCTGTATTGCTGCAAAAACGAAGCGCCGACCCATTTCAGTAAGCTTTACGTTGACCAGCCGCCACTGCCCTAGCAGCGTACGGCATCGGCCTAACATTGGTAACATATCGCCAAAGCCTGGTCTTTTGTAAGACCGGTCTTGACCAAAATATGTTCAACAATGGTCCGATGCTCTGTGCTGCCCGGACGCGCTTCCCGCCCAAAGTAGTGGGATTCACTCCCAGCAGCAGCGGACGCGCTTTGGCGGAGGTAGAGCACGAAACGCGCCTTTGTGCTGTCCCATATGCGTCACTAGGCGTCATACAAGCTCAGTATAGTTGAAATTGGGAGTTCAAGCCTTGGGCCAGCCTTATAGCATGCGTCCACCTAGGGGACATTGAATGCCACGTAGCGCTCATGGGAAATTAATTTCTTGGTTGTAGATCGCCAGAATTGAACAAAGAAATCAGGCAAACCGTAGCAGAGCGCCAATCTATGCTCATCGAATTAATGATGGTTCGTTTTCAGCCTTCTAGGATGCAGGAAAAAAAGTCAGTATCAAGAAGTTTTTATATACTCTTTAAATTCGCGTGGTATGGTTGCTAACAAAAGATAAATAAGGTAGCTTTTTCACCAAAATATTCAGTGGGATGTTTCATTGGAAATTTGTCCAGCATGTTCAGAAGCGATTATACCAGCGGATTTCATGGTCTCAGTTATCTGAGCTTAGAACGAATGCACTGAGATTACGCATAGAAAGAATTAACGTGCTCAGCGTGCTCACTCGTTTTCCTGCTAACATGTCGCTGGAGCGCAAGTGCCACCGCGTTACAAGGAATCAAATGCTTACTTAAGCTGCAAAGCAGAAACTGCGTTTTCGCGCTCTTGTTTCAACATTACGATTAAGCAATGCGAAGCGTCTGTGCTCATCGCAGCTTCATCACTGTGACCGCTGGTCTCTCTATGCATTATGCTTTTGTGAACGAGCCAAGTTACTTCCTTAAAAGAGCTCAATAAAGGAATCGCGAAACAAAACTTATGTAGAAATTGCTCACCATGCTGAGCATGACCATACTGAACATTTGGCCTACAGTCAAGCGTTGTACGCAGCAACTAGTTTTTTAACTCCACTTGTCTAAGATATATGCTCTTCTTCAGGCCGAGTTGAAAGGAGCACGAACGCAACATCCAAGAACCTGTAAAAAGGAACCAACCAACCCACCATTGTACTGCCTAGCGGAAGAGCCTTGACACCACTCTCTAACAGAGCAACCAGTCAAAAGCATTCTAGTCCTATAGCGCTCTCTCTACAGTGAAGTGTAATAAACTCCTTAGCTTATGATGTTCACAAAAAATAAATATCCAGCGTGACAGTACTATTGCGCTCCCATTCCGAAAAAAAAACTACGATAGAAGCGAAATAGCACAGTATTAGCCCTGAATGGGCCGCTGATACTCCCTTTGCGATTATAAAACCAGTAGGTGTGAAATAGGTTTTCAGTTTGATTTCATGGGCGTAAACCTTTTGGTCTGTATACATTTGGCGGGTGCTATACGTACTAAAGACAATGGCGGTCGATGACTGCTCTCTACATGTGGAATAGAAGAAGCTCCTCAGTCCAAATCACTTCAGGCTATCGTAGATGTGAAATAGGCTTTTAGTTTTATTTCATGGGATCTAAAGTTCAAAAGCACGTCAAGCTATGTGGGACGCCGTAGTGGAAGGCTCGGAAATATTCTGACGACCCGGGGCTCTTTAACGTGCACAAACGCACAGCACACGAGCCTCAACATTTCGCCTGCATTGAAATGCGACCGCTGCGGCAGGGGTCGAACCCGCGTCTTTTGGGTCAGCAGACGAGCGTTATAACCACTGAGCCACTTCGACTGCTGAGAACTGAAACTGATCTGAGCTTAAAAGGCATCGATGAAATAGCAGCGCTGAACATCGAGAGGTTCTCGTCCTAACCACTGTCTGTAGTATGTATAGCACCCCTCAAAAGTATACAGTCCAAAGGGTTTGCTTCTAAGCTGTTTATCGGGGCTCCCTAGCATATATGGCACTCCAAAGCTTTAGAATTTGGGACGCGATGCCATTGCTCTTTTGAGAGGTTATGGTTTCTGAGGGTGCATAACGAGCCATGCAGCAGGATTCACCAGCAAACCCCTTGGGCTGTATACATTTGAAGGGGGGTGTAAACATGAACACTGCTGCATATAAAATGAGAGTTAGCTATCCTAAAGGCGTCCGCGTGTAAGTCGCTCCACGAATAATATCTAACACGAGACCCATTTTTTCCTGTATCTTTCCATAGAGCATTTCGTCTCTATCACGTCCAGTGAGTGCATTTCCATTTCCGCCACGGATCGCAAGCGCGTAAAGTGACCCTCACAGCAACGTTTCCCGACAAAGTTACTACTTTTAGTTTCCCGCCTCTGCAATAGCGTTGAACATGAACTATGCTCACCGGTATTCTGTCGTGGCAGACGCCGACCCATTTTAGCACTGCTTCGTTTACCACTTGCGTTTGACTCCGTCTGCCATGTCTAGTTTCGGCTTGCCGTGTGCATTAGTAGATGCATCCGCCGGGCTTCCTGCGGTAGTGCCCCGTTGTGGTAGTGCCCCGCTGCTTTCGTGTTGTGTATTTTGGTGTATTTTGCGGCTGTACTGAACGTCTCATCGCTGCAGGCTTGTCGCCAGTTGTCCTTGCATTGGTTAAGACCATTTCGGGTTCCATGCTGTGCAGCCGACGCTCTCAAGAACTGTATTGATGCCGATGAGCTTGGCACCGGGCGGTCAATGATTGCCCTCTACATGAGGAATAGAAGAAGCGCCGCTTTGAAGCACACTGCTCCAGAATGGCAGAACTTTGTAGAGCTGGCGAATCAGTCGCGGACCGAAACGCGCGGAAGTCCGTGCCAGGACTCTGGTCTCCAGGAAGAGGCAGCATCGCCGCTTTGCGAGGTATGAAGCGGCTGGCCTTGGTCCTGCACAGAAGAGATAATTTGCACAATAATCTGCAATAACGTGCATAGAAGCGCCGCTCATCATCATCTTCCAATATTAAATGTCATAATGCTGATTTCATGCTGCGAGAAGAATGCACTAAACGCGTTGCCTTGACTGCCTTGCGCTGTTAAGGGGTTATTTACTCAGATGAAGTCTGCAGCCTATATCAAGTACACGAGCAAGAAAATACTGTGCTCCACTTCTACTCCGTATCCAGTGGTTGATGACTTTCACGTGATTTGCAATATTCACAAAGCATTACTGTGGTCCACAGCAGTGGCTCAGTGGTTTGATTTCGTCTGAGGAGCAGAAGTCCGTCTGCAGTGGCACCCCTGCATACAGACGATATGCAAAGGTGCCGGGGGCTGCCTGATGTCATATTTCGTTGAAGAACACCCAGGATTTCCAAACAAACCCGGTGTCCTACAAAACGCCACGCCTTTCATCCCACATAATTGTTTTATTAGGGCCCCCAGGTTTAGAGCACGCGTGTGATAGGCTTAGCATTCAAATAAACTGTCCATGCGGCGAACATCTGTTATCTCCGGCGCAATGTTTCAAACATTACCAGAAAAACGGGAAGTAGCAATACACCTACTTATCCCTGAAGCGAACCATCTTTCTGGCAAAGGAAATTTGATAAGAAAATCTACCAGAATTTATTTTAGCTAGCAGATAACTCAAGAAATAGAAAAACACTGCAGATGGTATCCAATCCGATTACATTTCGCGTACGGTACTCTGCCATCATTATGATCTACGGCGGCAGCTGTCCAGCCCTCTACATTCGAAGCTGTGCGACAAGCTCCGCCGTGGACTATCCTGTAATGCAGTGTGACGTGGAAGTTAATCTGAAATGGCAAGCCTCTCAAGTTACCTCCGGCATGAAGACTCATTCGGCATCAACAGAGGTCGGGTAATAGTTTCCTCTCTGCTCTTACCTAGTTACAGCTGCTCAGTACTACACTTCGCTAAATTTAAACCTATGTGCTACTTTGGTGACAGGGGAAAAAGCTGTAGCGCTGGCTCTAGTCGGACAGGTGACCGAAAGTTGCTACTCCGGTAAAACATGCTTGCAGTCAATAATTTTTGGTAGTCATCCATTTACAGCCAACTACTCCGTGAATTGACCTCATATGAAAGGCTTAAATCTCAGAAACCTGAACCATAAACAATGCTCACAAGAGGGTCTGACATACTGTACATTTTTCAAGAATTGATAAGTCCCTAATCTTTAAAGATGGCTCCAAAAGAGCGCGATGAAATCTCCCAATAATTATTGAAGTTTTTGGTTGAAATGCGCAGGATTCTCAATATCCGTGGGAGTCAAATCCATGCTCAGCACCAGGTTGAACATGGCGGGCTGTTGCGATATAAAACTCGCTTTGTGGCAAGTACAGAGGAGGAAATAACCGGGCCACGGAGGTCGGAATTCCACAGAATGGATGACACTGAGAACAAGGATAAGACGACCTTATCAGTAGGGTACAATATTATAATTATAGACTACCTTTGAAAAGTTTTAAAAATAAACAATCCGAAAAAACGGAATACAAGTGGTGTCACCACCGGCTGATTTCGCAATTAAACTGCGCGCCTCGACATTGAATTTCTGGCACCATTCTCTTCAAAGCGGCGGCAACCGTTCCTTTTTGGTAAAGACGTCCACGACTTAATCGACTGGCGGCAAGAACAAATACAATTTCCTCGCCGATAAGTAAGTTCTTTGCTGGCGGAAGACAAAAGTCAACATGGATATAGAGAGCCAGAGAAACAATTTTTTACAGAGAATAATCATTGGAGTTTTCAGTGCAGTAATGTCAGCTCTCGCAAAGTTAACCTGTTAGCTCAGCGCTCTCCCATAAGACTTTCTCAAACGTGTTTGACCTGGCACTGCCAGTGAAACAGGTTTCATTGTGAAATGCGGAGCTGAAGAAATCCCACTATCGCTGTATCGTCAATGCTATTTCACTGGGACGCTGCGGTATTCTTAAGGGACGGAGAACGTGTGTCGCAATTTCCCGAGACTCACTTCCTGAACATTTTCACACCAACCACGTACATCACGCGTTAAAAGGATCTCGTAAGCCTGCAGATAACAAGACGCGGTGCTAATAACAGCACCCCATGCATTTGTATACAAAAAGCCAATAGATTGCATGCGACATAGAGCGGTCGGGATGGCCGCAACCATGCACAGCAGCAACGCCTTAAGCGAGCTTTATGTAACGTCAAATGTAACGGTAAAAGGTACTGGCCACACATATTGAAAGGTCCGATGAGGAGTATGGAAACACCAGACAAAATGATTCGCAGGTTTGGAGAGTTCATGCTCAATTTTTCATCGACTGATGGCGAGTAGACAGTCCCGCCACTTGCGGCATCTGATGAACTTCCCAAAGCAGTTCAAAACAGTTTAGAACGTGGAAATGTTTATTTTGCTCACAGGCAGCGCTGCCATTTGCAATGTTGAGAAATAGGCCTGGTTCTAGCTGGATGTTCATCGATCTTTATAACTGTTTTTTCTTCGGAAGTCTGATACGAAGTGGCGTTCTGTAATTTACCTCACGCTGCTGTCGATGCCTACAAGCTCAGAGTGGTGCGGGTCTGCTAATATATTTTGCGCCGGCAGCAACAGTACAGCGCGGGCTGAAATTTGTGTCCCTATTTATTTGACTGCGGGAGACCATCGCAGCGTCATGCAGCCAGTTTTCATCGTATTACGCCTCGCCTCATAGAACCATTTTCATTGAAAGGTTCGAAAGCTGTATGTTTTCTTTCTTCACATAAATGCGTTAAATGCGCTGTATAGCACTCGCGGTGGCTAATTGGTTATGGCGCTCGGCTGATGACGCAAGAGACTCAGGCTCGATTGCGTCCGCGGTGGTTGCATTTCGGTAGAGGTGGCAAAATGCTGCAGGCTTATGTACTGTCTTATCTCAGTGCGCGTTAAAGAACCTCAGGCGGTAGAAATTATCTGGCGCCCTCCATAACAGCGTTCCTCATAGCCCGAGCAGCTTTGGAACGTTAAACCTCACAAAATAAACAAAAAGAATTAATTGCGAGGTTGCTGCGTGTAAACTCACCGTCTTGCATGAGATTCTCTTGTCCGGTAGATTTAGACGCTCTGGGAAGCCTTCGCGGAGCCGCGATGACGGTCCAACGCTGCCACGCTGTGCGCAACGCTACCTTCGGAGTGGTATCCTGCGCTGTGTAGGTGGTGTCCCCACTTGTGACCGGTGCTTCTATGTCTATCGCTAGTCGTGCTGCTTGTCATGTCTTCGCAACGTATTTACTCCTCGCTCTGTTCAGCTAAGTCTTGGGCTCTCGACAGCTCTACATAGTATGGGCATATGTGCGTTGCGGTTTTGCCAACCCGTGTGATGGTATGAACTCCTACGTGTCGCTGTTTCTGGCGTGACCACTGAAGCATGGTTGCAATATAGTCGTGAGTAATGCTTTCCGCCAGGTGTTTTAGTGGTTAGACCAACAGATTTTCATCAAGTGGGAAACCTGCCTAATGTTTGTGCTGTGTATTGTGACTGCCTGTTTGCTGTGACCGCTGTTGCATTTGATCGTCATGGCTGCCGAGGTGGCAACAGCGGATGTATTCCTGCTCGATGAGATCGTGAACTGTTTGTTTACGGTGTGTCACTGCCCCGTCGCTGTGTTTCTTGGCTCGCTAGGTGTTTGTAGTTTCGCATCTGTTGAAACCTGCCAATGCCATATAACCTAAAGTGTTGTTGTTTCGTTTGTTTTTTTTGTGTTGTGTGTATTTTTGTCGTTCTAGTGTTCTCTCTTTCATATGAGTGTGTTAGGCATGTTGCTGTGTTCAATGTGAAATGTGCTGTGTACAGGAGGCCCCCTGCATGAGGAGCAGCTGAAGCGTCGCAGCAAGGAAAGCCTAAAGAGGCAGCACTCATTGCCGCCACCAAGAAGAAATGGAAGAGTGCCACTGCAGACGCCAAGACTCAAGTCTCTTGAGGATGGCCATTTGTCGGGGCATTTGTAGGCGACGACTGCGTCTCTGGTGTCCGCCGAGAGCTGCGTAAGCATGGCACGACACACGTCACCACAGACTGTTTGCAGTAGTCTCGTGGAATCTTCAATCACTTCGAACACATGCACGGGGCACCGCTTTCGAGGTCAGCTTAATGGTGTCTCCGCCTTGTAATGTAAAACACGCGGCATCAGGCCATTGCTATGTTAGATATTTTTTTCATTTATGGATACAGCGATCTTGTACGCAAGATCATACCAGGTGGGAAACATTGTGTTCACATACATAAACACAGGCACTTACAAACAAAATAGAATTGCACATCGAAAGTAAGAAGAAAATACCGCGGCAATGTCGTAAACAACAATCATTTCAAGTGGTCTTCAAACAAATGCAGTGATATCTGCCTGACATCATCCGTGAGCTTATTCCAATCAGTGATGGTCCTTGGAAGAAAGGGATATTTAACGCGGCAATGTCGTAAACAACAATCATTTCAAGTGGTCTTCAAACAAATGCAGTGATGTCTGCCTGACATCATCCGTGAGCTTATTCCAATTCGTGATGGTCCTTGGAAGAAAGGGATATTTAAAAATTTAGCTCGCGAATTTAATGGTGTTATGGAAAGATAATGGCGATTTGGAGCTTGGTACCCGAGGAATAAGTAAGGATATCGGAGTTGTCAGCTTTGAAATTATTCTTAATTCAAAGAAAAACTTTAAGCGACATATGCGATTTCTGTTAGGAATAGAGGGTAAGCCGCTTTTTTGAGGAGGTCACTAACTGACGCTCACCCGTAAGTGTTATATATAAACCTTACTGTTTTGGTTTTGACTCTTTCAGGTTTATTTATGTTTACCTTTGTAAAAGGGTCCCCGATAATAACTGCATATTCTAAGATTGGTCTAATAATAGTGTTGTAGGCAAGGAGGCGTGTACCAGGGGTGGCTAACTTAAGTGAGCGTCGTAAGAAAAAAGCTTTCTGAGAGCGTTTGCTGAAACACTGTCTACAGGCTTGATCCAGGAGAGGTTATCAGAAATCTATAGGCCTAGACACTTATACCCTGTTACTTCATGAAGAAAATTATTATAAGCAGTGTAGTGATATAGAAGAGTGTTTTTAGTGTTATTCTCATAAATACGGTTTTTTCAAAATTAATTGACATTCGCTACTTCTCACACCAAGAAACTATTTTTTGCAAGATCATTATTCAGCCTAGTTTGATCTTCAGTCGAACTTATTTTCTCATACAGCACGAAGTTGTCCGCATATAACTAAACATGTACTGACAGGTCTTTAACAATATCACTAATAAATATTAAATACAGTAGCGGGCGAAGGAGGGATCCTTGAGGAACGCCAGAATTGACAGGAATGTAATTGCAGGAGGCTTTATGCAGTTCGACAAACTGACAGCGATCAGATAGGTACGATCGCATTCATGTTAATACCTGTTTATAATTTAAAACAATACTGAGTTTATGAAATAGTTTCTTGAGCGAAACCTTATCGAAAGCTTTTCGAATGTCCATGAAGATAACATCTGTTTGATTTCCTTCGTTTATTGATGTCGGAAAATTGTGAATTGTTTCCAGCAGCTCGTCTGAACCCATGTTGAATAACTGCCAGCACATTATGCTCGGCGAGCAAATTAGTTAGATGCTTCTGAATGACGTGATCTATTAATTTGCACGTTGTCGAAGGTAAATAGGCCGATTATTTTCAATACACGTCCTCTCTCCACCTTTATACAAAGGCTCAATTCTAGCAGTTTTCGAATCACACGGTAAAACACCTTCTTTCAAAGATCGGGTGAATAGCACGCACAAGTACTTGCAACACCGCTCTGCATACTGTTTAACAAAGGCAGTCGGAATATCATCTGGTCCAGGTGATGTTTTAACATCCAGTTTTAGCAATACATTTAAAACACCCTCTTGAGAAATTACAACATCAGGCATGGAAGGAAAGGACATGCTAAAGGGTGGGAGGCGCCCGTCATCTTTTGTAAAAACTTTCTTAAAGCTGTTAATAAATGCTGAGGAAACCTGAACATTGCCACTTACATGTTGCCCACTTATAACAAACGTATCGGTAGAACGAGAAACTGGTGCAATTGACCACGAAAACTTTTCAGGGTAAGTTTTTATGAAAGCCAAAAGTAGCGTATTGTAGTATTTTTCTTTATCTTTCAGAATGCACGGTTTTAATTTCTCTGAAACTTCATAAATTTTTGCCCCTAGATTGGCTGAAGTAGACCTTTTATTATTTTCTTTAGTCGTTTTAGCTTCCGCTGAAATTGCGAAGTTTCTCCCATAATCCAGGGATTGTGATTTTCTGACTTCTTGCATATCAATGGTGCAAAGCGCTCGTAGTCCCGAACAATGTTTTTGGAAACAAGCTACAGGTCATTCACACTACAAGTGCTGTACATAAATCTGTAATCTAAATCATCAGTAATTGATTCATTGTCAGCACGGGCAAAATTCGGAAAGTGTGGAATGTCACCCTTTGGGTCCAATAATATGTCTTCTGATACCGATATTGCTGATTGATGATCCGAAATTCCGACCACTACATTACATAAAAGTTTTTATTTGATACTGTCGCGCACCAAAAATAAATCCAGAATTGATACAGAATTTTGTTGGATTCTAGTAGGGTGCTTCACAATTTGTAAAAGATCGAAATCAAACATAATATCAAGCAGTGCATATCCTATGGCGTGCGGAGATTGAACAGAAAAAGTAGCGCAGTTTATGTTTGGCAAGTTGAAATCTGCAAATATACTTAACTTGCTGTCTGGTTTCGTGTTGCAATAAACATGTTTCTTAACTTCATCTCAGATAGAAACAGAGGAACCGGGATGTCTATAGATAGCTCCAAGGATATATCGGAAATTGTTAGCGTATACTTTACAAAAAACAAAATGAGCTTTTGAACAGTATAGCCACTCCGTCACCTCTTCTGCCGATGTCTTTCCAAAAGACTCTAGAGTTTCTTGGCACAAACTCGGGAATATTTCTTCATATAACCACGTCTCTGTTAGCCCAGCTATGCCCGGATTATGCGATAACAGCATACCTTCCAGATGGGCGACTTTGCTCACAACGCTACGGCAATTAATACTATTATTGTGAATGCCCTCCTATTTTCTTTTTGTGGTCATTTATTTTTTCAGAAATACTGTATCGAGCATTGTTCACTGAGTCTCAAGCAAACATCCTATCATCCACACACAGGTTGTTAAAAAAAAGCTTGACCTACGCTCCGTTCGATCTTTCGTCCGCTGAACTTTCCCATAAATTTTATAATATTTCGAACGGCGAAAGAGAAGTCTTCCATGATCGAAAATTCTGTTTCCTTGAGCTTATAGCACGCATTTAGGACGGAATTATTTCGCGGTAGTCCAAGAACTTAATGATTACCGGGCGGCCATTTTCGCTCATTCTTCCAAGCCTGTGGCGTCTCTATATGCCTTTAACAGTAACATCTAATTTTTCCTGGAACACCGTCTCGTTCACCTTCGCGATAACAGAGTCAGCAGTTTCATCGCTCTCCTCTTTTATTCTGAAAACGATCAAGTTATTTCTTTGGCTCCTGTTTTGTAATTCATCAACCTTGTCCTGCAGGTGTGTCATTTTATCTTCCAGCTCAGTCGTTGCTGATTTTAACTCCCAAATTCGCTCTTTTAGTTCATTCAAGGACGCTATTTGACCCTCTAACCACTTCATCGTTTCGTTCAGTCCTGCTATATCTGCTTCCATCTTTCCTTGATTGGTCAAAATGTTGTTGATGGACGCTGTCACTTCACTCTGGCCCGAAAGAATCTTCTCCAACTTTTCCTTATCAGTAGGACATGGATTTGACTCAATGCGCAACAGTTCAAAAGGCTCTTCTTAAATGAACACACATCACAAAGTAAATTTCTTATACTAATTGGGCAAGGAAAGCAGTACCGGAAAGCATAACCGGAAAACAGTATTGTAGGCTAAATGACTAAGGCACAATATTATGTTCTGGGGAATTTCAGTCAACTTGGCGCCTCAGGCATCTCTGTCGTCATGAGCTAGCACGCGGCCACGCATGTCCACGCAAAATTTAATTAAGCTTGGAATGTGAAAGTGTTGTTACGGAAAAAGCGAAGGTAATGGCCTATTATATTTTGCAAGCCTTCTTGTAGATATCAGACATTTTTTAAGAGCTCTATAGCACAAGCTTGAGTGACAGTATACAACAGGAAACATGTATGACAGTCGGACGCCTCAACAACTCGTTTTGGGCGTGCCCATAATAAAGCTTTCATTTCTGAGTATTTTTCTTTTATGGTATGAACCTATAGACTTTCAACTACAAAATAATTAAGACACGAAAACACCTTCTTTAATCAGTTTCTTGGGGAAAGGAAATGGCGCATTATCTGTCTCATATATCGTTGGACACCTGAACCGCGCTGTAAGGGAAGGGATAACGGAGGGAGTGAAAGAAGAAAGGAAGAAAGAGGTGCCGTAGTAGAGGACTCCGGAATAATTTCGACCAACTGGGGATCTTTAACGTGCACTGAGAACACTGGCGCCTTAGCGTTTTTCCTCCATAAAAACGCAGCCGCCGCGGTCGAGTTCGAACTCGGGAACTCCGGATCAGTAGTCCGGAGTCCCCGTGTTCGAACCCAACCGTTTCTTCAGTTATATTTTTAGGTTAGCAGTTCTCCGCATGGACATTGCAGAGACTATTGTAGTAGGGTATATAATTGCATGAGCGAAGCTTTTCAGGAAGCATAAAGCAAGTGCAGCATTTATATTTTATTTTTGCGGTGCTTGCATGATGAATGTGGAGGCCTTTATTAAGCACTACGTAAACTAAGATATCTTGGCCAGTTGATACGACAGATTTTGTGTGAGCGCTGGCTTGGCTAGAAGATAGCTACAATATGTATCAAGATGTCTAGAACTTTCCTACAATCAGACGACAAGACATCTTAAGTCATTTTCTAAATGTTTAAACTGTCTCAGAAGGTAGTTAAAAAGGTCCATACGACGGTTTATAAATAAGATTAAATAGATCAATAAAACCAAAAAATTTCATAACATCCAGCTTTAAAAAAAAATTAAAACAACCTCTTCAGAAATTACATCAGGCATGGAAGGGGCATGTGGAAGGAAGGAGATGCCCCGGCATCTGCCATCGATACTGAAGCACCTGAGCTGGGGCAGCGGAAATAAAGGATAGCAGGCAGAATGAAGAAATGAAATGAAAGAGGTGAGAAGACACAGGAAGAGAGGATAGGAGTAGAGGTAATATACACAAACTATTTACACAAACAAATATACACAACTAATATACACAAATAAATGTGTCCAGGTTGTGTGTGTGATTAGCTAATGATGGAGCAAAAAAAAAACACGCGCACTGCACTATGTTGACTACAACAGAGATGAGACACCTAGAACACATTCTGAACGATGATAGACGCGCACAAAAAAGTAAATTGGTTTTCGATGAAGGAAATCGCTCACTAATTGTCTCATCTCGGTGGACACCAGAACCGCGCCGTATGACGAGGTCGGAGTGAGAGAACAAAGGTGCCGTATTGGAGCCCAGGCTCCAGAATAATTTCGACCACCTGCGGATCTTTAACGTGCACTGACAGCGCTGTGCGTTTCGCCTCCATCGAAACGTTTCCAACGTTTCCAAAATAGCTTTCATTTCTGAGTATTTTTCTTTTCTGGTATGAATCTGTAGACTTTCAACTACAAAAAAATAAGACACGAAAACACCTTTTTCAATTAGTTTTTGGGTGAAAGGCGGCGCATTATCTGTCTCATATCGTTGGACACCTGACCCGCGCCATAAGGGAAGGAATAATAGATAGAGTGAAAGAAGAAAGGAAGAAAGAGGTGCCGTAGTGGAGGACTCCGGAATAATTTCGACCAACTGGGGATCTTTAACGTACACTGAGATCGCACAGCACACGGGCGGACGCGTTTCGATGGATGCGAAACTAATAATAATGCGCCCGCGTGTTATGCAATGTCAGTGCACGTCAAAGATCCCCAGGTGGTCAAAATTATTCCGGAGACCTCCACTCGACATCTCATTCTTCCTTTATTTCACTGCCTCCTTTATCCCTTCGCTTACGGCGCGGTTCTGGTGCCCACCGAGTTATGTAAGACAACTATTGCGCCATTTGCTTTCCTCAGAACCATTTTTTCAGCTTTATTGAAGGTTTTCACCCCCGCCACGTACTTCAAAACGTGACAGGTCTCCAGTGACCCATGGATCCAGTTATGCGCCTTTCATTTCTTTAAAATCAATAGAGTCTACACGCTGTAAAACGCTGCAAACGCCGCCGTCGCCAATGAGCCTAAATAAATGCCTTTGAGGAAAGATTATGGCGCAGTAATTCTCAAAACCATCGGTGGCCACCCGAACCGCGCCGTAAGGGAAGGGAGAACGGTGGGACTGAAAGAAGAAAGAAAAAGAGGTGCCGTAGTGGAGGGCTGCGGAATAATTTTGATCACCTGGGTATGGTAATTGCACTGACATCAATATCAACAAAGCGACTGCTCCCCTCATGGTCCACAACAAACTCATCGACGCGCACATCACGGCTCGTCCGAATGGCAACCACACAAACAGGCAGAAGGGACCTCAGGAATCTCAATATTAAGAGCCCCTCGCCTTCTTACTAAAGCTATTACAGGCACCTGGAGGGCATAGTTCAAGGCTACTCCCCCTCCCAGAAACATGCACTCGACGTAACGCCAAGCATGAATAAAAGCAAAGGCAAAGTGAATCCAGAAACACTAAGGCATTTAAGAAGGCGCCCTTCTACGTCGGTGCCGCCGGTCCCGAAGGTGTACTAGCCGTAGTGGCGGTTGGGCACAAAGGGCAAGTGGTCGGTGGACTTAACAGCAGTCAGCCACGTCTGAACAGCTCAAGAGGTGGCAGGAGCTCTTGCAGCCACGTATCCGACTTCAAAATACATACCCACAGACGCAAAAATAGCACACCAAAATCTCGTTTAGGACAGTATTGTCCCGCTTGCGTCCTTGATCCTCTAAACCAGACAAGCCTATGCTGACATCGAAGGGTTTATATTGATACCTGGCCGAAACGTATAGATGTGGACAAGTTGACACAGAACTCAGCTCGAGCTTTTCTTCCACTGGGCCCTACAGATGTACTGCATCGGAGTTGGACCAGTTTGATCCACTCCCAACATAATAAGAGATGCTACACCTCAGATTAGAGAGGCAGACATTATTTCTCACCTGCCGAAAACCTGAGTCAACACGAGATTTACCTCTGTAGACTACAGACTGTCATCCCATAGCGATCAAGTATGAAAATACAGAGTTTGTTGAGAGAAGGCTGACCTGTTCCATATGGTATGGGCCTTCCAAAGAAACAATCATTGATATAACAGCCTACTCAGCGTGGGTGAAGCGGAACTGTGAATGTCGAAAGAAGGACATCAACGTCAGCTTATTTAACGCGCAAGGGCAGCAGCAGAAACCACTGCGATGCCGCGTTTCTGTCCCCACGTTGTCAACGCATGCAGCGCAATGCTCTGTCATTACCACCACGTAGCTCAATGCACAACTGAGGTGTACACTGACCCTAGGAGCCAGCTATGTGCCTTTGCTTTCCTTAAAATGGTATGAGTCTACTGAATGCCGGCGGCGTACTGCTCCAGGGCGGCGTTTCTGACGGTACCCCTTGCCGCTGCAGAGGGACTGGAGAAAGCAAACGGGTGATACTCCGATTATTGACGAATACACTGCTTTGCCCGGCAGTACTAAACACTTCCATCCTGCGTTCACTGGCGGGTGCAAACACTGTGGGGAGCTGGCTGACACCTACCACTTGGTTTGGGCTTGCGGGCGCAACTCAGCCCCCCCCCCCCCCCCGTGCCCAAGACCTACCAGAGAGGACTGCTGGGAGGCGGCGCTGCTTGGCTGCTCGGACCATCAGACCCACAGTGTTTTTGTCAAGAGGGCTAGGCCGGCGGCTTCGACCAATCTGGTCCCGGAAAAGGGGATCCACCGATTGCGGGGCTTTTAAAAGAGCCTCACCTCTTATATTCAATAAAGGCTTTTCACCACCACCACCACAACGTTGTCAGACGTCTGGAAATATATATTTATTTATGCTATGCTCCGGACAGACCCACAAATATCGGAAGAACTTGATCGAGGTGCACCCATTGGAAGTCATGTACACAGTCCCCACGCTGAGAAACAGACTTGAATTGCGTTGGTCAAACGTTTAGGGAGCCTTCGCTCTCGCTCTACGATAAGCTTGCCGTCCCGGTTAGCTTAGCTACCGACTGGTCCGGTGAAGCAGTGGTCCCGGGTTCGAACCCCAGACCAGGACGAATTTTTCTTCAACTGCGAAGTTTCTGAGCAATCTATCTAGCTTTCCTTTGTAGCTGCGCTTGGGTGGATGCCAGTGAGTAATTAGTCTCTTCTTACAAAGACTTCAATAGTGCTACGTGTCCTGGCTTTGCACCTTAGTAATAGCATAACGCTGAACAGTAGCTGCGTGTCCCATCCTAGGGCCCTCAAAAACGTAATCGCCAATGTGGACGCCGTGGGGGGTTAGCAGTAATCATACTAATCATATTAATCACTAATCGCTCAACAGCACATGGCTAAAATTATTTTTAGTTCGAAAGCACTACTCTCGGGTTTCGGCAATATCTGCTTGAAGCCACTGAGTAACTGGGTCTCTGGTTTAGTGGACTCCTGAAAGGTGGTGGCGGCCGCCTACAAATCAATATATTGAGCGTCTGCAGCCCGCCTATGAACCGGCATTCTAGGCCAGTCCATCTAGTTAAAAGGATCCCGGAGCTGGCAGGCAAAGCTCCCTCTGTAATTGGGGGGGGGGGGGGGGCTTCAACGTCCCGCACGCTGTGTGGAGCAACCCGAAGGCCACACCTAAAGGTCAAAAATTGGCCGAAATAATTAACCAAGAGATACGCTCACAACGCACCTTGCGTTTCGAACAAGACTGAGCAATGAGCGTCTCCGGGGTTCCTGCCCAGACCTTACGCTTGTAAAAAAACAGCTAATCCGAATATGAGTTATACAGACCAGCACCTGGTTAGCGACCACTAAATATTCGCCACCAGCGTGACTATCGGCAGATACAAACAAAAAAAGATCGGAACTCTGCGACTCGCGAACTGGGACAAATGGAGGGAATCTCGGTCGCCTTGGAGCAGTCCCATTGCGGACTGCAACGCACTCTCGGGGGGTTTATAACGTGGTTCTTGAGCTTGAGATCTCTCATCGCCTCTAGAAATCGCAAATGCGAAACCTATGATCGGATGAACAAGATCGTCCACTGCACCCTGGGCACAAACGAGGAGATACTAGAACTGTTGGAGGACAGGTTCTTATGCGTAAGCCCACACATACTCCATCTCGAGTATCCTGGTATGCCCAACGAGGCCCTTGATGCCACGGTCACGACGGAAGAAGTCGGGCGGAACTCGATTCTATGAGAAAAAAGAGACCCCACGGGGCCAGATAAGGTGACCGCCCGGCACATATACTGTCTCCCTGACGACCAGATTACATCATTAGCCCAATATTACAAAGAGCACTGGGATATTGAGGCAGTTTAGCGCTTAACCTTTTCTCAGTGCCAAAAAAAGGTCTAAGACTCCGTTGGTTGAAAGGCTTACCCAGCAATTCTGCACAAAAACAGTCTTGAACGAGAAATACGCAATTTTTTTTCATACATCGTTAAGATATCACTATCAATATATCCGCTAGCCTCCCGTTGATAGGCGTGCATTTTTTCTTATTAACGTTCCTATTAACGTCAAATCGTTAATCTCTGGTTTCTTATGAGTTGAATGCTCGGAGCGAGCGATGATAAAACGATTTTGCTGCAAATCTGAAGAATACGCCGTTACCTGCAATATTAACCCGACAGGGTTAAGGAGCTCGTGTCGCAGAAAAGTCGGTGTCGTCGGCGTTTTTGGCCGTGAGCGAAAAATGGCGCATCTCGGTGGACACCTGAACCGCGCGGTAAGGGAAAGAATTTTAACGTTACAGCGCCAGATTGATTGATACATATGGAGTGATTGATGAACTAATTGATTGATTGGTTGACTGACTGAGTGATCGATCGATCGATCAATCGATTGATCGGTTTTTCTTTCCCTTACTGCGCAATCGGGTGTCCAGCGAGAAATGTGAGGCAGGCGTCATTTCCTTTCCTTAAAAGCAACTGTTCAGTTCATTTTCACCCGCCGCGGTGGCTCAGTGGTTAGGGCGCTTGACTACTGATCCAGAGTTCAAGGGTTCGAACCCGACCGCGGCCGGTGCGTTTTTATGGAGTAAAAACGGTAAGGCGCCCGTGTGCTAGCTGTGCGATGTCAGTGCACGTTAAAGGTCCCCAGGTATTCGAAATTATTCCGGAGCCCTCCACTACGGCACCTCATCTTCCTTTCTTTCACTCCCTCCTTTATCTCTTCCCTTACGGTGCGGTTCAGGTGTCCAACGATATATGAGACAGATACTGCGCGAACTCCTTCCCCCCCCCAATAAAAACCAAAACCAATCAGTTCATTTTCATTCCCTATGGCCCAGTTCGGGTGCTCGCCGAGATGTGTGAGACAGGCGTCCTTTCCTTAAATTGTCCAACGGTCCACGCATCCGGCCGAAATGGCGATGGCGTTCCGTGTACTCGGCAATGTTGAGACATGCTGTCGCGTCTCACACTTAAATACGAAGCTTAAGCGTCCTCCAATTGTTTCTTACAGTAAATTCTTTAATAATCAAAATTTTTGATCAAGAATGTTGGGCATATTCCCTCCTAGTTAGTGGGCACCTCATTCGCGCTTCGAAGTGTAGCGGTGGTTCCCACCTACAAAAAAACCTTGATTTCTACTGTTCAGTGCTTGGAAATACTAAGCCTGCATTTTTTTCTGCCTAATGAGTTCCTGCCTATCTTGTATACCTGTCGCTTAGCCTACAAAGGCATTCAGCTTCAAATCGAAACCGGCCTTTATGCACCCTAATGTCGCTGCGAAACCAGGACATTATCGTACGTGCTGCTTGAGGGCGGCCGCAATCACTCCTGAAATAGCGTTTGTACCTGCTTTACTTAAGACGACTCAGCCTCCTATTTCGCACAAGACGTCATCAAGGTGCGGGTAGCGTGCCATTCACTGTGCACATTCAATTTTTCTCACAAATTGCAAGAAGGGCGCTTTTGCCTGAGCCGCCACGGTGGCTGAGTTGTATATAGTGCACGGCTGCTGACCCGAACGACGCGGTTGCGTTTCGATGTAGGCGAAATGCTAGAGTCGCGTGTACTTTACGATGTCAATGCGCGTTAAGGAACCCCAGCTGGTCGAAGTTATCCGGTGCCCTTCACTACTGCGTCCATCATAGCCTGAATCGCTTTGGGAGGTTTTATACACCAAGCTTTTATTAACCTGACGTCACAATAAAGAACGCCTCAACAAAAACGAGGGCCTCGTGTCAAAACTAACACCATACCGCCGAACAGTAACTACGTTTCCTGCCTTAGGGTCCTCAAAAACGCACAAGGCATGTTCATGCACTCGCACACTTCAGCGAAGGTTCATGCTAATTCCAGCACTCGCCTTTGTTTCGTCGCCACCTAGAATCCACAGAACTGACGCCATCCTTCCCTGCCGTGGGCGCTGTGCTGGAAGACATGGGCGCCTCGTTCTCCGATGAGATGCAGAGGAACGCGGAACACTGCAGCGAACACCGACCACCTTCTCTGCATGAAGCTCATCAGCGACTAAACCAAAAACAAAAGAACGAACGCTCGCCAAGAATCGACTTCGCTCCCGCACGTGTCTTACTCTTCCCTCGTGCCATGCTAATTCAAGCACTCACCTTTCTGCGGTCGTGAACCAGACTCCTTAATACTGACGCCATCCTTCCTTACTTTGGGTGCTGAGCTGGAAGACAGGTATGGGCGCATTGTCCTGCGATGAGATGCAGGGGGACGCGGAACACTGCAGCGGAGAACACCGAGCACCTTCTCAGTGTGAAGTTCATGCGCGACTGAACCAAAAGCTAAAGAACGAACGCTCGCCAAGAATCGACTTCACTCCCGCACTTGTCTTACTCTTCCCTCGTGTCATGCTAATTCAAGCACTCGCCTTTCTGCGGTCGTGAACCAGACTCCTCAATACTGACGGCATGCTTCCCCATTGTGGGTGCTGTGCTGGAAGACAGGTATGGGCGCCTTGTCCTGCGATGAGATGCAGGGGGACGCGAAACACTGCCACGGAGGACACCGAACACCTTCTCAGTATGAAGTTCATGCGCGACTGAACCAAAAGCTAAAGAACGAACGCTCGCCAAGAATCGACTTCACTCCCGCACGTGTCTTACTCTTTCCTCGTGTCATGCTAATTCAAGCACTCACCTTTCTGCGGTCGTGAACCAGACTCCTCAATACTGACGGCATCCTTCCCTATTGTGGGTGCTGTGCTGGAAGACAGGTATGGGCGCCTTGTCCTGCGATGAGATGCAGGGAGACGCGGATCACTGCAGCAGTGAACACGGACCACCTTCTCAGTATGAAGCTCATCAGCAACTGCACCAAGAAAAAAACCAACGCACGCCAAGAATCGGCGTCGCTCCCACACGTGTCTCGCGCTTCCCTCGTGCCATGCTAATTCTAGCCCTCACCTTTCTGTGATCGTCCCCTTGAAACCACTAAACTGACGGCATCCTTCCCTCCTTTGGGTGCTGTGCTGGAAGACAGGCGTGGGTGCCTTGTCCTCCGATGAGGGGCAAGGGAACGCGGAACACTGCAGTAGAGAACACCGACCACCTTCTCAGTATGAAGCTCATCAGCAACTGAACGAAGAAAAAAAGAACCAACGCTCGCCAAGAATTGGCATCGCTCCCACACGTGTCTCGCGCGTCCCTCGTGTTCGAATAATGCTCGCGTGAGTGAGTGGTTGATTAGAAGTGGAAAGGGGAAGGCACGAGCTTGTCTACTGGTGGCTCAACCACCACGCACACTGGCGGCGTGCCAATCGAATTAGGGTGAGGATGGAGAGAAAGGAGAGGTAAGGGGAGGACATGCTCGCGAGCCCACCTTCTCTCCCTTTAGAATACACCAATGCGGTGCACGTGGAGGCGGCGGAGCACGTGCACAAACGAGCGTTTCCCCTCGCGATGAACAGTTTCCGCAACCTGCTGGCAGCGGCGTCTATCGAGACTAACTGCTTCGAGACTGCGGAGGAAAGGCGAATAGGTTTATCTACTGCCGGTATAAATGGATTGGTTTTGAGGAAAGGAATTGACGCAGTAAAGGTCTGACATATCTCGGTGGGCACCCGCATTGCGCCGTTAAGGGAGAGATAAAGGAGGGAGTGACAGACTGTAGGAGGGAAGAGGTGCCGTATTGGAGGTGTCCGGAATAATTTCGACCACCTGCGAACTTTCAACGTTCCCTGACATCACACAGCACACGAGCGCCTTTCGCTGGGTTCAGGTGTCCAACGATTTATGAGACAGATACTGCGCCATTTCCTATCCACAAAAACCCATAATTATTATTATTGTTTCGCCTCCATCGAAACACGCCCACCGCGATCGGAATCGACCCGTGTACACTGACTCAGTAGACGGGCGCCCTAGCCACTGGGCTAATGCGGCGGATAACTCGGCTTAGAGGCGTACAGCTAGGCTGTAAAACTGTTAGTGGATGGTTCACATTCTTTAGGATGTGGAGCGATGTGGCTGTAATACAAAAAGAAATGGACTGCGCTGTTATGGAAGAGATAAAGGAGGGACTAAGAAAAGAAAGGATGAAAGAGGTGCCTGTAGTAGTGGTGCTCAGGAATAATTTCTGCCACCTGGGAATCTAACGTGCACTGACATCGCACAGCACACGGGTGCCTTAGCGTTTCGCCTCAATTGAAATGCGGCCGCCGCGGTCAGGTTTGAACTCAGGAACTCCAGGTTGGAACCCGGAATATCCGAACCCGGGTTCGAACCCGGAGTCCGTTCCTTCAGCGAGTTTTTCAGGGAGGGCTCGGATCTTATTTCACAGCATTACCAAACATTTTAGGCAGGTGAGGCGCGTTTATTTCACTCCAGACAAATCTTTCAACTAAGGCGTAGTCTTCAAGCGCGCCCGGTTCTAAGCCTTCTCTGCTAGCGCATATAGGTATATCCTAACCAGCATAGCCCACAGTGTAAGCGCTCAGGCATTCGAGCCACTTGTGATCACATCCTGTGAGATTGCAGGAAAGAACCGAAATTGAAAATTTGTTTTTGTGGAAAGGAAGTGTCGAGGCAACACTCACATATCTCGGTGGACACCCGAACCACTCAGTAAGGGAGGTGATAAACGAGGGAGTTAACAAGAAGCGCCTTATTGGAGGTCTCCGGAATTATTTACACCATCTGGGGATCTTTAACGTGCACTGACATCGCACAGCACACGGGCGCCTCTTGCGTTTCACCTCCTCCGCCGGATTTATTAAAGTTCATTCTCTAGAGCAATGGTAGGCCGTGTTGACCAGCTTGGGCTTAAGAAATTAAGTCTGGATCATTGAATGGGCCGACCAGGCCGCCAACAACCATGGGCTAACGGCCACATAGAATGTCTCTCCTGTAGCCGGCTCTTTTCGACGAAATAATTGTTTTGAATTAAGTATATTACAGCAAAAGCGATTACAGGTTTGCTACGTTATATAAACCTGACAGGGTGCCTTCCTCGCTGCTGGCCTAAAGGCCTAGCCAGTAAAACATTCAATACCGGGAAATGAAAGACGCAGTGAGTTTATCACATCTTAGTGGACACCTCAACCATGCCGTGAGTAAAGGGAGTTAGAGGTGCGCTCCGGAATAGCTTTTCATTTACTGCGAATGTTCAAAACTTTATGAACGCAATGTGTTAATGAGCGGTGTTTTCATGAATGTGACAGAAGTCGACTCCAGTCGCATCATTCAGAGAGAGTACAAGACGTGGAAAAAGAGAGTAAAGGGTGAGTCAGGCCTTTCTTTCAAAAAACCTGCTCTTTCCCTGAAAAGAAGAACTAGAGTGAACGTTTGTCGCATTCATGTAAACGCGACTGTATATTAAGAGATTTCACTATAACAATCAGTAGATCCGCGCACCTATCGTCGACAGGCCTGCATTTTTCCTTATTAATGTTTTTGCTGTCGCCAAACCGTTTCCATTGGTTTTTATGGCAGTCGTAACTGCTCGATGCAAGCCATCGCAAACTTCGAAAGAAATATCTTGCTATAGATCGTAAAAATGGACCATTACGCTCAATATTTCCATAATAAAAATTTTGGTCCAAGAATGCTGGACATGTATGTGCTTCTGTGGTCAAGTCGATGCCTTGGTCGGGCTTTGAGGTATTTGGCGGTAATGTCCACCAGCAGAAAACAGTGATTTCGCACGATTTTTCGTGCTCATGAATACTAAATAGCCAGCCAATATTTTTCGCTTCATGAGTTCGTTGGTTTCGCCTATCGAACAAATCCGATGGATACCGTTGAATTGCACCTTGAACAGCTGCCGCTTATCTTAACCATACATTCAGCTTCATTCAGTAAGGTGCCTCTATGGACCCTAATGTCGTGTAAAACCAGGGCATTACCATAATTGCTCCTTGAAGGCGGCAGCAACCACATCTGAAGCGGTGTTCGCACCTGCTCTACCTATGACAACCTCCCTCGTATTTCGCACATGAAGGGATCAAGGTGCGGGTAGCGTTCCATTTACTGCGAATGTTCAAAACTTCCGCAGAAATTGCAAGAGAGACGCATTTGCCTGAGACGCCGCAATGGCTCAGTGATTTCAATGCCAGGCTGCAAAACGAAAGAGTTTAGTTCGATCCTGGCCCTCGGCGGTCGCATTGCGATGGAGGCGAAATGATAGAGTCTCGTGTACAGTGCGATGTCGCTGCACGTTAAGAACTCTAGTCGGTCAAGATTTCCGCAGCCCTCTACTACGGCGTTCCTTAAAGCCTGAGTCACTTCGGGACTTCGAACCCCATAAAATCAGGCTTTTAAAAGCTCACGTCATCATAAAGAAGGCCCCTCGGAAAAGTCAAGCGCTTCCTATGAATCTCTTGCACCTCAGTGAAAGCATACTGCCGAACAGTAACTACGTTTCTTGCCCTAGAGTCCTCAGAAACGTTCACGCACTCTCAAACTCAAGCGAAGTATCATGCTAATTCCAGCACTCACCTTTCAGTGGCCGTCACCGAGACTACCCTGGGTGATGGGCAGGAAGACTTGAATGTGGGTACCTCCGTTGTCCTCCGATGAGATTAAGTCGAACGGCGAACACTGCAGCGCAGAACATCAACCACCTTATTAGTTTGAAGCTCAGCGACGACTGAACCACGAACAAAAGAACCAACGCTCGCCAAGAACCGGCGTTGCTCCCGCACGTGCCTCGCGCTTTCTCCGTGTTCGAATATTCGTCGCGAGTGAGTGAGTGCGTGATTATAAGTGGAAAGGGAAGGCACGAGCTTGTCTACTCTACTGGTGGATCAACCACCACACCCACTGCCGGCGTGCCGATAGAAGTAGGGAGGGGAGCGGGTGAAACGAGAAGACGGGGCAGTAGCACGAAACCGCTTGAGGAGGCCGGTGTGGGCCGGAGCCTTTTGCGATACGCTCACGGCGTCCTGATCGGGTGCACCATGCGCGTACGAGTGGGGGGTAATCTTGCCAAGCCTCGTCCGGTGGACATGGGTGTGGCGCAGGGCTCTGTCTTATCACCATTTCTGGATAACGTGGCCATGTCGGTGGTGCCGGCCTCCCTCCCTACGAGCGGCCATCACGTGTACATGTCCATATATGCAGTCCACATAGCTCTGTGGTGCCGGGGAACACCGGGCGAGGCGCTCCGCACGCGGGGCTGCCTTCAGAGAGCTCTGACCACAATCGATGCCAGTTTGCGCGGCATTGGTCTGTCGCTGAGCGCGGACAAATCGGTGGACATGGCCTGCGTTTCGCGCTCGCGCGTGCACCTAGCGCCACTGTCAATAGACTGGATTCCAATTCATTGGCGTAAATCGGTGCGGTACCTTGGCCTGGACATCGACTGGCGCCTTTTTTTTCGTCCCGTGGCGAACAAGGCCTTTCTGCACATGAAGAGGATCACCGCCGCCGAGCACAAGCTTACCGCTCGAGGCCAGGGCTCCTCCCAGAAAGCTGCGCTGCGGCTATACAATGCCGCAGCTTCGGGGGCGGTACTCTATGCGCTGCCGCTCGACACGGTGCGCAAGCCGTGCTGGAAGAAACTCGAGCTCCAGCACCGAAATTCCCTGCGCGTGTGCCTAGGCCTGCCCAAAAACTAGCAGTGCGCCGCAACGTTGGCCGAGGCAGCAGCGTGGCCACTTGAGCTTCAGGCAGCGCGCAGGGCACTGAATCATATCGACCGCCTTCACCGCGCACCGGACGGCAGCTCGACTCGATGCGATGCTGCAGCGTATGCGCTCGCACCCGCGCTCACGAATGGGCGTGGCGCTGCCCAAGTAAGAGCAATTGACAAGGCCCACCCCCCTACGGCTCCTGCGCGCCCTGACCTGCTGCCTCGGAGGTACAGCGAGAGATCGTCGGCATCGCGGGAAAGCGGAGTACACCCCTCTGTGGTGTGCAGCAGCTGGCCAGAGCCGTCATGCACGAGGAGCTCCAGGACCATCTCCTCGTGTACACCTACGGGTCAGTGGCCCGCGAAAGTTCTCCCTTGCATCGGCGGCTACTATCCCCGTCATACGACTGCACAGCCAGCAACACGCAACCTTCCTGGGCTCCTCCACCACGGAGGAGTTGATGGAGATCCGGCTCAGGCTGGACCTGCTGCTCACCCTCGGCCCTCCGCCGCCCATGAGTGCTCTGCTGTGGGACTCCCGCGCCGCCCTCAGCCGCCTGCAGTCTAACGCCCGCGGTACCCCACTAGTGGGAAAAATTCGCTCGCGCATCGAGCGCCTCGAGCAGAGAGGATGAGCCGTGTGTAGAGTGGGTGCCCGGTCACTGCGGCATCACCGGAAGCGAAGAAGCTGACGACTTCGCGACCGCTCCGCATCAACTACCTGCCAGCGATCTGCCCCATGCGTTGAAGGATGTGCGTGAGACCATCCACGACTACTTCCGAAAGCAGCCCCGACCCACGCAACGCAGGAGGTGAGCGCATTGACAGTATCTCCGGCTGTCGCGCACTTATCCTCCGCGCGCGCATTGGCTGCTTTTGGCCCGGGGAACGACGGGAGCGTCACGGAATCGCGACGAGTAATGTGTGTGACGGCTGCGGTGCAGTGGAAACACTAGAACACCTGCTCCTTCACTGCGCCGCGTTCGCCCATGCTCGTCGCGATATGCTTGCGGCCTATAGGGCGCTGGGCATACTACCAGACTCCCTCAAGACGCTATTGTCGCCGCAGGGCAGTGAGCGCACTCGTGAGCGAACCTTGCTGAGCCTCTGCATTCCTCGAACACACGGGCTTGACGACCCGTCTGTTCTCCGCCAGGTAGTTACACGCAGTGACCGAACGCTCCGCGAGTTCTACCTTGAACGATTAATAACTGGACGCCCCACTGCAGTTGTAGCCAATATGGTGCTGTGCGCGTGTGGTTTAATTTCTCCAACATGAACTAATCACGCGCACAACCTGGACGCATTTCCTATTATGTAAATAGTTTGTATATATTACTTCTCCCCCGGTTCTCTCTTCCTGTCCCCTAACCTATTTCATTTCTTTTCTCCATTCTGCCTGCTATCCTGTATTTCCGCTGCCCCACCTCAGGTGCTTCAGTGTCGTGGCAGATGCCGGGGCTGTTAAAAATATTTTCCTTCCTTTTTACTATTATTTTAATAAATAAACTACTACCACCACCGCGAAACTGCTCTGCTGATAACCCGAAAAACGCGGGTTCGATTACGGCCACGGCGATCAAATTTCGATCGAGCCGAAAAGCCAGAGGCCGATGTCCTTTGCGATGTCACTGCACGCTATTGAACTCCAGGCGGTCGAAATTTCCGGAACCCTCTACTACGGCGTTCCTCATAGCATAAGTCACTTTGGGACGTTAAACGCTTTAAAACCAAGCTATTTCTGGGCGTCACCAGTAGAAATTGTTCAGAAATAGACGACCAGTATTTTGTGTCGATCTCTTGCACCTCAGTAACATCGTACCGGCTAACAGCAACTACGTTTCCAGACCTAAGGTCCTCAGAAACGCCCTCGGAACTGGACACGCACTCTCATAATCAAGCAAAGCTTCGTACTAATTCCAGCACTCACCTTTCTGGGGTCGTCACTGGCAATCGCTACCGTCCCTACCCTGAGTGCTGTGCGGGAAAACGTGAATGTGGGCACCCCCTTTGTCCTCCGATGAGATGAAGTCGAATGCGGAACACTGCAGCGAAAAACACCAACCGCCTTATTATTTTGAAGCCAATCGACGACTGAACCATGAACAAAAGAACCAATGCTCGCCAAGAACCGGCGTCACTCTCGCACATGCCTCACGCTTTCCCCGTGTTCGAATAGGGGTCGCGAGCACACCTCCTCTTCCTTTATAATACACGAATGCGGTGCACGTGCGGGCGACAGAGCACGAGCGCAAACCAGCGTTTGCGCACACACGGGAGCCTTAGCGTTTCGCTTCCATCAAAGCTCAGCTGCAGCAGCGGCTGGGTTTCGAAGGAGCCTTGGGCATGTGGATCCAAGGAAGTAGGAAGTGCAGCCACACGATCAGCCTGCTCCAAAAGTCAACGGAGCAGGTGAGTCGTATGATAACCAGGGTCTTCCAAGGAAGATACGGAATGATAGAAGCGGATACGATAAAACTGGTCAGAAGTCTGGTGGTCAGCAGTCACCTACTCGCTCCCGTACCACCCCATGAACAAGCAAGAAAGAGAACAAGCTGACACGCTCTTAAGAAAAGCATACAAGACAGCGCTACACCTGCCAAGAAACGCGCCAAACGAAAAGCTGCTGCATCTGGGGCTCAGAACCACCTTCATCGATCTAGCAGAAGCATAGGTCAAGACGCAGAAGCTCCGACTCCGAACGTCAGCCGCCGGCAGAGCACTCCTGAAGAGGGTAGGTTATGACATGGAAGGGTATTTTGATCGATCCGCCGATATACCCGACAACATCCGTAAAACCCTCCACGTCTGTCCTATACCAAAGAACATGGACTCGAATCTCCACGCGGCTAGAAGACAGGCGCAGGCAGATTATGTGGAACGCCATTTGGCTAAACTAGAAAACACATTGTACACGGATGCAGCGCTTTATCCGTGGGATAAACGCGCAATAATACTCAATGCCGCCGCAGCGGTCGCGGATTACGCCGGCAAACCGGTCACTTACGCAACCCTACGGGACCACACGGTAGCAGAGGGGGAGGAAGTCGCCGTTGCACTAGCCGCGGCCGAATGGGTATCGGAAAAACAAATAACTGATCATATTAACAGACTCGAAATCCACATGAAGGAACTACGCGCAAGGTAGTCTGCAAGGCGGCCCTAAGAATCCTCCTCGAAACAGGGCCCCCTAGCCAAAAAGTAACCCACAAGATACTCTGTATACCGGCACACACGGGGATAGCGGGAAACTCAAGAGTGGACAGATTAGTTTGCGAGATCACGTTCCGAGCTGAGCTGTTGGAGACCGTAGAGAACCCTACCACAGTGGAGCCAGTATATGCGGAGCTGCTAAATTGCTACAGAGGACAGAGGCTCAAGCACACTCCGCCACACAACTCATCAACACAACAAGAAACAGTGAACTAGCGGAGACTGCAAATAGGAACATTCTTCAACCTATACAGTCTACACAAAATGTACCCAACACCATTCAGAGACACATGCCCGTGGTGCGGGGCAACTCCCATGCTATACCACATTACATGGGAGTGCAAACGCACTTATGCATTCCACAAACTCAAAACCCCGAGTGCGGAGCAAGGGGAGGGTCTGCTCACCAGCACCGAGCTCACAGCCCAAAGGGCGCCTGTGCAGCATGCATGCGAAACAGCAAGACTCAGCGGAGCCCTAGAATAGGAGCCCGACCTTGCGAGAAGGCCAGACGCCAACGATGAAGGCGACGGCCCACCGCTAATCTCATTGAGACTTCAATAAATGTTTTTTTTTTCTCTCTCTCTCTCTCTCTCTCGAAGGAGCGGAAACGCTAAGGCGCCCGTTTGCTCTGCGATGCCAGCGCACGTTAAAGATCCGCAGGTAGTGGAGGTTATTCCTGAGCCCTCCACCACGGGACCTTTCCTCCATTCTTCTTTCAATCCCTCCTTTATTCCTTCGCTTACAGCGCGGCTCAGGTGTCAGCCTAATTGTGAGACATATATTGCGCCATTTCCTTTGCGCAAAAACCCGGTCGCGGTGGCTGAGTGGTTAGGGCGCTGGGCTAATAATAATAATAATTGGTTTTTTGGGGAAAGGAAATGGCGCAGTATCTGTCTCACATATCGTTGGACACCTGAACCGCGCCGTAAGGGACGGGAAAAGAGAGGGAGTGAAAGAGGAAACGAAGAAGGAGGTGCCGTAGTGGAGGGCTCCGGAATAATTTCGACCACCTGGGGATCTTTAACGTGCACTGACATCGCACAGCACACGGGCGCCTTAGCGTTTCTCCTCGATAAAAACGCAGCCGCCGCGGTGGGGTTCGAACCCGGGAAATCTGGATGAGTAGTCGAGCACCCTAACCATGAGCCACCGCGGCGGGTGTGCGCTGGGCTACTGATCCGGAGTTCCCACGTTCGAACCCGACCGCTGCGGCTGCGTTTTATGGAGGCAAAACGGTAAGGCGCCCGTGTGCTGTGCGATGTCATTGCGCAATAAAGATCCCCAGGTGGTCGAAATTATTCCCGGATCCCTTCACTACGCTCCCTCTTTCTTCCTTTCTTTTTTCACTCGCTCCTTTATCTCTTCTCTTACGGCGCGGTTCACGTGTCCAACGATATATGAGACAGATGTTGTGCCATTTATTTCCCCAAAAACCAATTATTATTATTATTATTTTCTGTCGCGGAGGCGAAAGGGTCCAGCAGCACGCCGGCAGCCGCGTTTCTCGAGACCTGAGAGAGAGAGAGAAAACTTTATTTCCACTAAAGAAGGGTTCCTGGATTCTTAGAAGGGCCAGGTGCCATTGTAAATTGGTTCTGGGGGAAAGGAAATGGCGCAGTATCTGCCTCGCATATCGGCGGACACATGAACCGCGCTTTAAGGGAAGCAATAAAGGAGGGAGCGAAAGAAGAAAGGAAGAAAGAGGTGCCGTATTGGAGGGCTCAGAAATAATTTCGACCACCTTTGGATCTTTAACGTGCACTGATATCGCACAGCCCATGGGCGCCTTAGCGTTTCGCCTCCATCGAAACGCGGCGCCCGTGGTCGGCTTTGAACCCTGGAACTCAGTAGCCGAGCGCCCTAACCACTGAGCCACCGTGGTGGCGCAAAGCTGTCCCGTTAAATGAAAACTGGTGGCGACGTCTTCGGCGCACTCGATGGTTCCCGCCTAGACGGCAGGGCCCGATCTGTGCTTCCCATGCTTATGTTAAGGCAGCTTTTATAAGAGCTTCCGGAGGAGGAGCCTCCGGGCAGTCCCATAGCATATGATCGAGGGAGACAGTGCTACCGCAGTGGATGCAGGTGGGATCTATAAGGTTGGGGGAGATGTCGGCGTAAATCTGCGGGTTCGGTTAAGAATGGGTTCAAAGCTTTCTGAAAGCCACCTGTTGGTGTTTGGAGAATGACTTGGCCAAGTCTAGGCCAACTCCTTCGGGGCTGAGGAGGAGGTGGCAATAGTCTACAGCCAGTATACTCCCGCTGGCATTATATTCAGCGACTTAAAATTGGCCGTTCACTATTTTGGCAGGGATAATACATTGCTCCGCATCCTAAATAATGCAAACCGTCCACTTAACAGCGGTTGCATTAAGTTGTGCCTCCGCTAACTCAGAGAATCCTGGGAACGAGGCAGCCCGAAATGTAGTCCGAGGTTTCGTTGTCCGGCTAGTGGGTTCGGCGACTCCTCCGCATTTTTTGAGGGAGGTCTTGACCTCATTTGACGGCAATGTGATGTATTTAGGAAGGAGAGGAGCGTTTATCCAACCCCCCCGGCCCCCAGCCCAAAAAATCTTTAGAACCGAGGAAACAATGTGATTCGTTTTCAAGACCGCTCAGTCGTTTTTAAACCCTTCGCTTCTAGCGCATATGTTTTTCTCGCCACTATAATCCCCAGTGTAAGCGCTCTGGTTATTCGAGCCACTTATGATCACATCCTGTGAGACTGCAAGAAAGAACCGCCTCCGCCGGATTACTAGTGCGTTGAGCGGCCGTGCTGGCCAACTCAGACAGGATGCAAGGCTGGCTGACTGAGTGGGCCGTCCAGATCGCCAACAGCCATAGCCTAAGGGCCATGCGACATTACTCCTGTAACCAGCTCTTTTCAACGAAATAAATGTTTTTCGGTAATGTTCAGTACTGCTAAAGCGATTAAAGCTTTACCACGTGATATATTACAAACCATACAGGGCGCCTTCCTCGGTGCTGGCCAAGGAGCCTTACCAGTAAATGACATAGTACCGGGAATTGAAAGGCGTAGCGACTGTCTCACCTATTAGCGGACACCTACACCACGCCGTGAGTTAAGGAATGTAGGAGAAAGTTAAGAAAATAAGTACACCAATGGAGATCTCCGGAATAATTTAGACCCATATTGAAAAACAGCGCATACAATACCATGACGAAGAAAAGAAACGACAACATGGCAAGGCTTTGTTCTTTTCTTCGTCCTGGTATTGTGTGCGCTGTTTTTCAGTATGAGTACATACCAACTCTCCCAGTCTTCTACTTTGGCGTAATTTTGACCACCTAAGGGTCTTTTTTGAGGATCACAGGTAGTCGAAAGTAGTCCGAAGCCCTCCATTATGACACGACCATTTCTTTCACTCTTACCTTCTTCCCTTCCACCACGGCGCGGTTCTGGTGTTCAAGTACGGAGACTGTGCCTATCTCTGGCTGCAATTTTTATAACTTTCTTTTCCTCTTGTTGATTTGAGGAAAGAAAATTTGAGGACACTTAAGCTTCCCCTTCAAGAGTGGAACACGACAGCTTGTTGCAGCACCGCCAGGGAGTCCACAGAACGCCGCCGCCAGTTCGGCACGACGCCTTGCCCGTTAGAGTAATAGCTCTGCTACGCATGGTGAAACGGACGCGTGTAGGGGAAAACCACGTAGAAGCGCTGCCAGGCGCCTTGCCTGCAGGACGCCTTTAACGTTCACTGACGTCGCACATCAATCGGGCGCCTTTTTCCATTCGCCTTCATCGAAACGCGGCCGCAGTGGTCCAGTTCTAACCCGGATACTCAGGGTCAGTAGGCAAGCGTCTTAACAACTGAGCCAATGCAGCGGGTCTGTAGCGAACCCCTCGTTGGTTTCTGCAGTGTCTCGCGCTGATGGTCTCTCTACTTGCATGCGGTGAATGCCCTGGGTTTCATTTTGCCCTGCTTGATAACCAATTATTATTATTATTATTATTACTAGAAGTGCTTTCGCGCCGAAATACCTTTTGAAAATCGGTTTTTGGGGAAGGAAATGGCGCAGTATCTGTCCACATCTCGGCCAACACCTGAGCCGCGAAGTAAGAGATGGGATAAAGGATAGGATGAAAGAAGAAATGAAGAGGTGCCATAGTGGAGGGTTGCAGAATTATTTCGAGCATCTGGGGATCTTTCAAACAGGTTCGTACCCGACCGCGGCGGCTGCGTTTTTATGGAGGAAAACCGCTAAGGCGTCCATGTGCTGTGCGATGTCAGTGCACGTTAACGATCCCAGGTGGTCGAAATTATTCCAGAGCCCTCCACTACGGCACCTCTTTCTTCCTATCTTCTTTCACTCCCTCCTTGTCCCTTCCCTTACGGCGCGGTTCAGGTTTCCAACGATATATGAGAAAGATTCTGCGTCATTTCCTTTCCCCCAAAAACCAACAAGATAATAAAAAATCTTTATCCTGCACTGACATCGCACAGCACACAAGCGCCTTTGCTTTTCTCCTCCTATAGGAAAACATGACCGGCGCGGTTGGGTTTGAACACGGGTACTTCCGGATCAGTAGCCGAGCGCCTTAACCACTGAGCCACCGCTCCGGGTCTAAAATACTTTTTAGTACACCTGAACCCTGCCGTAAGAGAAAAGACAAAGGAAGCAAGAGGGGCTCCGGAATAATTTCGACCACCTGGGGATCTTTAACCTGCACTGACATCGCCCGGGCCCGTCAGAAATTTGGTATTATAAAGGTAGAATACTTTTATTACCGAATACCTGACAGTGCACGTTAAAGATCCCCAGGTGGTCGAAATTATCCCGGAGCCCTCCACTATGGCACATCTTTCCTTTCTTCTTACTCTCCCTCTTTTTTCCCTTCCTTTACGGCACGGTTCAGGCGTCCGCCGAGGTGTGAGACGCACTGCGAAATTTCCTTTCCCCCAAAACCAATTTTAATTTATATTTCCATGGATATCAGGTGGGTCACCTGATGATGCGAACAGAACGCAAATCTCATCACTTAAGAGCCGTCTTGTGCTACGTACCTCTTCCATACGCCGCACTAACACTACTGACTTTTTCTACGGGTCTGGCAATAGAGCCTAGCGAGGATAACACGAGCGCTGTCTACAGCCAGGCAAAACGCTTAGGCATGCTTGATTCTGCTGGCATTGCGAAAGGAATGAATATTAGGACACTGTTCTCTCCATGCTCTGCCCTTGCTGCCGTCTGAAAGCTCAAGGCGCTGCTGTCGGCTCCGGGTGCTGTTGTAGTTGACACGTCAGGTGACCGCTTGTCATTCGTGGTAGCATATGGGTCTGCGCCGCATCGTAGCTCACATAAAAGCCTTGTGCGACTCCACACTTCAGCGGTTGCTTTTGTAGCTCACAAAACAACAAAGTGCTCTGCTGGCGGCGAGTCGGCGACAAAGCTACACACTTTTCACGTGCTCACGTTCGAATCGGTCTCGTGGGGCCATTGGATTGGAAAAGGTTTATTATCGGCTTGAGTTATAAAGTGGCAGCGACCTCTTCGGCTCTTGTCACCACCTGTACGTGGGTTTCCAGGTCGGAGCTGAGCAACAAGGTCTACCACCGGCTCGGGGGCGCGAACCGCTTGAGCGATATTGGTGAGGGATATCTCGGACAGTCCCAGAAGATATGATCTACGGTGGCTTTGCTGCCGCATTTGCTGCACTCCGGCTTAAATCTATCCGGGTACACATGACTTAGGACAGCTGGATTTAGGGAGAGCTTTAGGCAGTCCATACAAGACGAGGGTATGACGATCCTTAACAACGTCGTGCGGCTAGCTCAGTTTCTTTCCCATATTTCCTCGACCACAGCCCTCTTTATCGGTCTTCGATCTTCAGAAATGAAATGAAAATCATGCGACATAGGGAATTAAAAATTACGCATATTTCGCGCTGCTCGTACAGATTCATAAAAAAGACACGCGTTGCAATGCAAAAAAAAATACTTTTTTATGCTTGGGATGAAATGCTTGGTAAATGGGTCTTTTACCTCACGATAGTGGTCGTCTGATGAGGTTTATGCAACACTTGCGGATCTCTACTTTCCAGCATGACATTTTAGTGGAATCTTATAGCAGCAATCCGAAGATTAAAATCATCTTGCGTCGGATATCTGCTCATGCTGGGATGAGGGGAATTCTGGTGTAGGGTAATTGGTGCTTACTTTCTACGACACAGATTGACACAGCTCAACGGAACGAGGACGAGACACGAAACTCATGACGGGCGCTGCGTCGGATCCATCCGCCTTTATTGGCCATCCATCGCGCTGAGACGCTCCCCATCGCCTCTGCGCGGAGTCGCAATTTCGTCCAGGAACAGGTATCGCCGGCTCCAGCCGTACTCTCCCAACGTGTCCAGCTGCGGGCGGCAGTCCTCGCGAGGAAAGCAGACCACGTGCTCCTGGACCACGCCGGCCAGCCGCATGAAATCGTGCAAGCCACGAAGGCCCGCGGCAGCAGCTCGAATCATACAGGTCGCTTCGGCCTCGCTCACTGAAGCCAGCTCGGCGACGCGCCCTGGCAAAGCGACGTGGCTGCGAACTCAATCCAAGGCCTCGGCACCGTACCTGCGGTCATCGTAGGCGTTATTGCCACAGTGTGCTCTTCCACCATTTCCCGAATGGCTAGTCAGAACTGAGAGCGCTAGATTAGTAGGGCACTTCTTTGAGGCACGTTTGGTGCCATTTGGAGATTTCCTCTCAATAATCCACTGGTCGCTACGCGTTGGACACTGACAACAGTAACTGCTTTCTCTGCAAAGATGCTTTTCGGTGCGGTCTCCAGCGAAGACAATTTGAAATAGCATTGAACATTTATTTTGCAAATAGAAACTCTCATCCCTCAGTATGAAGTTTCAATGAATGGACCTTTCGGGGCTTGAAAGTATGCCATTATCAATGCAATGTATCAGAATTCATCATTATAATCAGCCTAAGCACGCCCGCCGCAGGGAAAAGGTTTCTCGCATTTCTCTCGAGTCAACCCGGTCCTTTGCCAGCTGCGGCCTCTGTATCCCCGCTGACTTCTTAATTTCATCCGCCCAACTAACTTTTTGCCGCCCCCTGCTACGCATGCGTTCTCTTGGAATTTACTTCGTTACGCTTAAGGACCAGCGGTTATCTTGCCTTCGCATTACATGCCCCGCCCAAGCCAATTTCTTCCTTTTGACTTCGGTTAGGATGTACGTAACCCGCGTTTGTTCCCTCAACTGCTACGCCCGCTTCCGGTCTCTTAACATTACACGTACCATTTTTAATGTGCTCCCTTTTCTTTAGCCTCCATGTTTCTGCCTCGTAGGTGAGTGCCGGTAAGATACAGCTGTTGTATACTTTTCACTTGAGGAATATTGCTAAACTGCCATTCATGATCTGAGAGTACCTGTCATATGGGCTCCACGGCATTCTTATTCTAGTTATTTCCCTGTCATGATCAAGATTGGCGGTCACTTTACCTAGGAACGCATTCCCTGACCACTTCCAGCAACTCGCAGCCAATTGTGAACTGCTGTTCCCTTGCTAGGCTGTTGGACATTATTTTGGCTTTCTTGCATGTTAATTTTTATACCCACCGTAGTGCTCTGCCTCTCTAACTCATCGACCATGCATTAAAAAATTAGGAAGATGCAAAGACGGAATACGCCTTCCATTTGTAAAGTGCATTGGAAGCACCGTAACGACGTCCAACGTCCTCACCCTTGCTTCATATATCTGTCGAAGCCGCAAATAATTTCGCGTTAAGGACTGACAACAGCAGGTGCTTTGATGTTGCTCTGTGCGGCACTTGCACCTGATAGTGAATGCGACTGCTTACGTCCCTCTAGAGAGCCACATGCGTGCGTTGCGCTTACCGGTCACGTCGGCCGCCGCTCACAAATTGAGCAGCTCGGATGACCAAAGTGGAGTTCCGGCGAGTCGTGTCTTGCAGAGCGAACAGGTCCTTGCGAAATTCTCTGTTCATGGTGGCCACCACAGTGACGCTCAGTATGACGTAGTTGAAGGCCACATCGGCAGCGAGGGTTCGAACAAAAGCACGTGAGACCGCGTGATCCTGGTGGCAGAAGTGAACTGTGTGGATGTTTCTGCTGGATCTGCAAGCTTTGGCTACGCGCTCCACGGTACGCTCGTTAACGTACACAGGCCACATCTTGACCTCGGTTAAACTTCTGTTTCGACATAATGCCTCACCCAAATTTTAAAAGAAATGCAAACAAAGACAGGAAACAAATTTTGCGCGCACCTTCTGGATATACGGCCCATGCCAAGTCTTATTTCTTTGCATCACTATGCGAGCAGATTCGTTGTTCAGCAGAGCAATATCTTGAATTTTGAATCTGATATCGCGCGCATACCATAAATACAACCGTGCGTGTCAAGCGTCCAAAGGTTGTCTCATTGTGAAACCTATTATAACACGTTTACTGCGGCCGTGATTTTTGGATCCCTGCGCGTCGTGGCTGACCGATGTTCGACCTTTAAGTTTTCTTGGGTGCAACGTGACTCAGCAGTGAGCTGTCGGCGATCTTATTGTAACAGGCTAAAAATGGCACCCACTGCTTGGCATGTGTTTTTATCAGGCTACTTGAACAATGTGAGCTCTCCCACGGCATCATAGCGGCATTCAGTATTCCCGCTGCATAGCAGGAATACACCACGTGACCAACCAGTGGTACAGTGAACGTGTAAACAGTTCGGCCATCCGGAGCAACAGGCCACTTCAGCAACCTAGGTTGGACACCTAGGTCACGTGACCACGTGGCGTCATCAGAACCTGCTTCATACCCTTCATCAGCACCACCACCATCATCATCACGAACCTGACTACGCCCACTCCAGGGCAATGGCCTCTCCCATGTGTCTCCAATTAACCCTGTCCCGAGCTGACGAACGAAGGCAAGAGAGTTTGGTGCAACTCGCTAAACAAAGGCAAACGTGTCAGCGCGCATGTGTCACATTATTCTTAACCTGGTAAATCGGGGACAATTTTTGTTTTCTACGATCTAATAAATGCTTTGATGAAAAAAATTGTTACGCTACTAATTTTCCGTTGATCAACTGCGTATTAAAACAAAAGGTAACATTCCCCTTGGCTTCCGTCGGCTTCAGAAACCGCAGGCTTCCTTCATGCATGTGGGTAAAAAGCCCCTCAGTTCCCTGACCTGCCTGCTAAATAGCTGGAGGAGGGCCTCTGTTGTGGCGGTCTTGATGCCTTATGAAGCATAGCATAGTTTCGCGGAGCCTCCGCCTTCATTCAGCATTCGATCACGTTCCACGTGACACTTGAGGTATAACAGGATGTTCCTACGTCCGCCGTTATGGGTTGCTGGTCTTAATTCTTAGGATTGGGTTACGTGCAACGTAAAAACCCTCGAAAGTAGAAGTCTGCGTGGCCGCCGTCTTAGCTCGGTTGGCAAAGCACCGCTCGCGACAAGCGGAGGCCGCAGGTTAATTTCTCGCGTGGGTGTTTTTATTCTCTTTTTTAACCAGAGATTTTCCACGTAAGAAATGAGTACGCTTCTAATTTTCTGTTGATCAACAACCTAAAAACAATAAAAACATTTGGTTTCGTCGGTTTCAGTGACTGTTCATTTCTATTTAATGGCCGCTATTTTCATGGTGTGTTACCCCAGACAGGCGTCTTTAAAGCATTTCAATTTCTCTGGCGCGCTTGTTACTTACTGTCTGCACATTTTACACCATCGGTAAAATGCAAGGGAACTCTCACCTTTTTCTTGTCCGGTTGTATACCAGGTGGCGATGTAAGGTCATCACCTATGTCCTAGCTCAGCTCACGACGTTGTCTGTACCGTCGGCCCGTGTAATCGATGACGTCAGCTTCTTTCGGGAAGTAGGTAGCTTCTCTCCAAAAGTTCATCGGCACGACCACTGGCGAAAGGAACCGTTTCGGCAAGCGGGACGGCAGGATAGCGATGTTCGAAGGCACAGGAGACCCGGCAGCCAGGAGGAAGAAAGCCGATGGCTGGAGGCACGTGGGACGTGGCGTATGACCAGAAGAGACCCGGGACCAGTAGAACGACGAAAGCCCGATTCCGGAAGCTACCGACGGAGCGCGGTTCTGGTGGCCTAACGAGCAGAAGCCTGGGTTTTCGGTTCCGGTCGGTATTGGCTCTCCTTGTTTCTTGCACTCTGTCTCTCGCGCCGGTTTTATCTGTACGTGCTCTTAAGGGCTGTAACGAGACCATTGCCGTAATGGCCAGTGAAATGCGTTGCTTTCTAGAAAGGTGATGTCGTGGTTATGGCCACCGTGTTTGCAGTGCAGCTGCAGCTGCTCTTCTGTGATAGTCGTTGACTTGGAAGTTGCGGTCGCGGCTGTACAGTTGCTATCGTAGCTCTTGTAGTTGCACTGCTGATGATTCGCACATTCGCAGTGGCAGGTATTCTGGACGTATTTGCGGTCGTCGCCATTGGCGGGCAGGACTTCGTATCTGCGGTTACGGTATTTGATGCTGATCATGAATTTAAGTGGCATAAGAGCAACTGGGATATAGAGCGCCATACTACAAGATGTTTGCATCTACGCAAGCTGGAATCAAATGCCAATTTCCAATTATGTGACCCCTTGTGTCAAACTCGTCAGATGGCAGGTAACAACCAAAACACAGGTTGCAGAAAGATAGTTATAGCCTGTGTAAACCAGTCCAGAAAAGATTACAGGCGAAGAGGCGCCCAAAGAAGATTTCATGACAAAATCCAATAAGAAAATCTGTCAAACAAACTTAAAAGGTGCAGCAAGGCGAGCAAAGCAGAGCAGAAAAGTCCCGTTAAAAGAGGTCACTGAAAGAAGAATGAGGTTGGAAGCCGGCTCTTGTGCCCCAAAATTTTAGCGCTTAATGGTTGCTGGCAAGAAGGCGCAATTTACAAACGGGAGGAAGAAAAGGAAGACACTGTAGAGGGTAGAAGAGGAGAGTACAGAGGGAAAGAAAGAGGATAAGGGTGAGCATAGAAGAACGGGTAGAGAAGAAATTACCGATTGACAAATAAGATAGGAGAAAGAGAGGAGTGTGAAAAGCGGCAACAGTGGGCCCATGCCATGAGAAAAGACTAATCCTGCGCGCAGGGAAAAATGGTGAACCCGTGCCAAACAAAAGGGAAAAAAACCCATGCCTGGGTAGCAGAGGCAGGGCAAAAGCCCACCAAAATTGGCCATTTGGTGCCCCCGTCTACGGCCGGCATGACAGCAAGAAGTCCCATGAGGGAAGAAACGGCCAATTGTGCACCCGGAAAGGATGGTGAAATGAGAAGCGCTGGGAAGAAGGCAGAGATGCGGACGCCAGTTGGGATTTAAAGGCAATGGGGAGGACCCGTGGACAATAAAGAACGGTTTGAGGGGATGAAAAGTAATAATGAAGGACATCACTGAGCCCCGCCGCGGTGGCTCAGTGGTTAGGGCGCTCGACTACTGATCCGGAGTTCCCGGGTTCGAACCCGACCGCGGCGGCTGCGTTTTTATGGAGGAAAAACGCTAAGGCGCCCGTGTGCTGTGCGATGTCAGTGCACGTTAAAGATCCCCAGGTGGTCGAAATTATGCCGGAGGCCTCCACTACGGCACCTATTTCTCTTTCTTCTTTCACTCCCTCCTTCATACCTTCCCTTACGGCGCGGTTCAGGTGTCCAACGATATATGAGACAGATACTGCGCCATTTCCTTTCCCCCAAAACCAATTATTATTAATATTATTATTATTATTATTATTATTATTATTATTATTATTATTATTATCTTTCACTCCCTCCTTTATCCCTTCTCTTACGGCGCGTTTCAGGTGTCCAAAGATATATGAGACAGATACTGCGCCATTTCCTTTCCCCCCAAAAAACCAATTATTAATTATTAAGGACATCACTGATGTCCGCAAGGTATGAAGAAGGGAAAGAGAAGCGCAAGTGGTTGGTTTAAGAAAGAAAGGAAATTGCCATGCTCGGTACAGACTGTGTCAAGGGAACAGGGAAAAGGAACGTGCCGGTGCTCTGCAACCCGGTGATGTGTGACATGGACTGGCATTTGACAATCATCAACGGGGTCTTACTTATCCCTGGTGAGACCAAGTACTTTGCTAAGGCATGAGAAACATCGGAAGAACCGTCCGGAAGCAATTCCGGCCCACATATTCTCCACTTTCCGCAACTTCCTGCAATTATTAAGGAACGTATCAAGAGCAGTGAAGGAAAAAAACTGCTTAAAAGAAGAGGATGACAACCGGGAAGGAGACGGCAGAAAACTATTCGAGTTGGCGATAGCTGCGATAGTTGACGCGGACCTATTTCGCCCAAAAGCAGCATAGTACAAAGCTGCTCCTAGTACCGATTGGATAACCGGAGGGCAGCCGGCGCAATAGGGGTTCGAACTCTGCAATTTTCGTATACTAGCCTAACACTAAAACACCGAGGCCACCGCAGTGATGTTGCAGTATTTCTCATTGCTCAATTCGTTGTCGTGGTCGTCGAAGCCGTGTTGCATGTCAATGACTACCATTAGGATGGTCATGGTCGCAACAGTTACTGAGGGATTCTTATAGGTGCTTTCAGCTCTGATAGTTTCCGTACAGTAACCTTGTGTGCACAATTCTCTTAGCAGGGGAAGCTGTGGGGGCTTTGTAAGCACTATAGCTGGGGACAATTTGGGAGCAGAGGACAGCGTTTCTATATTCGAGGCTGCGCATAGTGCGGGATGGCCACGACCGCCGGCATAAAACAACTAGTGCCCCGATCAAAGAATGCATGCCAAAATGTGAAGACATGATTACAGTCGCCACCCTCATGAAGAACAGAACAAGTGCCGTTCCGACCACACTTCAGCCGTCAGAGCGGTGGTGTGTCCTGTGACGTCACGCAACGTGACCCGCTCCGGAGACGCGTCGCAGCTGCGCGCGCTCGGAGCCTCGCCGCGGTAATACCACGAGATTAGCGGTGATTTCACAGCTGCTTCGTCGGCGCTGGTCGTTCAGTCTCGCCATGAAAGAAGCACGCGTGCGCCAGTCTGAGCGCGTCAACTTTTAACAGTTTTCGCTCGTATAACCAGGTTCAAACCATGCTTAAACCCGCCTAATTTTCTGTTATCTGGTTATCCCTGGTAAGCCTTGGCAGGAGAGCATATTACCAACGAAATGGTCGTCATCGCCGTAATAGTTTGTCGTGGTGGTGGTCGAGCTAGGACAGTTTTTCTGAACAGTGGTCCGTGTCGCGGTGGAAGCTGACCTCATGTTCGTTCCCCGCTGCCTCTGCAGTTGACGCACCGCTAGTGGCGACGCTTGGTGTGTATGAGTGATGGTTGAGGTGTTTCTTTTTGCTGAGCTAATGTTCGTGGTAGTTGTGCCTTTGTCGCCGTGGTTTTCGTAATGGTGGTTGGACAGATGGCCACTCTGTTGGAGTGTGCGTTTCGTGGCTGTAGTGTGTGAGGGTTATGGTCTATGTGGAGGAATGGGTCTTCGTGTTTTGGGGTCTGTAGATGTCCACTGAATAACCAGCGCTGCCGGCATGAGGAACAACAGGAGCGTCGCCAGCAGACAAGTTTGCTGGGCTGAAATTTCCTCTGCCAAGAGGAACAGAAGAAATGACGTTCTTGACAAGGCATACATGATGAGCTAGAGGAAAGCATCTGGAAGCTTTTCCTGCATTTAATGCGTATATGTCCAGTGTGGTTACGCTGTTTGACGGACGTTTTCCGGGTTTTATGGGTACTTCTATGGGTTTTACAGGTAGGTGAGCAGACCATGTTTTGCCATGTTTCGTTTTCGATAGCGCTGGCGACGTCCCGGAAAACAGTCTGGAAAAACGAATCTTTAGAATACAATAGAGTTTATAGAATATAGAGTAGTGGGCTTGTGTATAATTAGACACATATGGCGCTGTGCGTTCGAATCTCATTATACGTGCATTTTTTCTATATTCTCCAGCCGCCGATGCGGTCGGCATTCATCCAGTGATCATGTTATCAGTAGCAAAACGCTATAGCCATGGGAGTCACCGGGGCTTCTTCTAAGTTTACTTATCTACGTCGATGTGGGCGGTGTGGTTGCTGCCGCTGTGGCTGTAGAGTTCAATGTGGTTGTGGCCTCGTCGCGTGCGTGCTCCTGTGGTATCGTAGTTTGTTCATTGTAGCCCCAGTTGAATTCTGGTTCACTTCACTGAGGTCATTGCACGCGTCGTTTTCAATTGTTGAAATTACCGCTTTGGTGGAATTACTGTAGTGAACGGGCAGCGATTATGGTGGACGTACTTGTGTTGTGCGTGAGTTCTATGGCGGATGGTGGCGCCACTAGCATAAGGAATGGCAGCAGCGCCACCAGCAGGTAAAGCAGGCAGAGCTCAGTTGCCATCTTGTGCTGCTCGACATGAAGAACAATAGCAGTGCCTACTTGCACGCGGCCCACACGACTTTCCATGGCCGTCGAGTTGAAACGCTCGGGAGAGAGCTGCCGAGAGCAACTGCTCTACGGGTGGGTAGAAGTCGCCACCATCCTTCTGGAGACAGAGGTGCAGATGCTCGCCGAGCCGCTGACGGGTAGGGACAGGCTGTGCTCAGCTGCGGCCACGTCACAGAAGCCTGCACGGGAAAAGCGCCGCTGCTTTGAGGCACTCAATGGGAAGTCAGTAAAAAAACTGCAAACAAAATGTATTTTTTCGGCGGGAAAAGTGTTGGGTGCTCACGCGAGGAACTGCTGCTCGCTTTCGGAGCATCATCTGCACTATAGCGCTAAAATGAACAAAGCAGAGTTTCCGAGGGAGGGGCCGGTGCGCGTGAATGCATTTAGTATATTGTAGCTGTATGAAGAATCTTGCATAGCCATCTCCGTACTTTGAACAATGTGAAGAGCTTATTTCATGGCCGATTAGTAGCGTACCATTCCAGACAAGAGCAAGTGCTTCGGTATTGAGAGCCAAAATGGAAAAAAAAGAACCACTTATAACCACAGGCGCGGCTGCAAGCTGGTGGCGAGGAACAAATTGCCAGAAGAACGCTCAGTTGTGACTGACTTGGTAAAATTATCCACGCCGCTAACATGAAGATATGTTGTTTAGACCGTACATCAGCTTTATCCTCCGTAATATGCTTCGCAATGAAAAAAAGCCGCATCTTCATGTTTAGGAATAGAGGCTGAGCTCCATGTACGCGAAGTTTCGCTTGAAGGCCCAAGCGAAGAGCGGCGGCGTCGAGCAAAATTTTACATGAATAGAGAGAGCGCACAGTACTGCTTAAATTAAGATCTTATGCACGTTCGATGCTGCGCCGTCATGAATTCCCCACAACGTCGTCACTGTCTGACGACAGCTAGGCGCCTCTCGCCGGCCCGGTCACAACAAAGTGAAAATGGCGACCACCGTCTGTGAGTAGCCAGTGGCAGGTGGCAACCTTTCCACCGTGGTATGAACGAACTTAGTGTACTACTTATACGAACTTGGTAAACTACCCTTAGTATGCTACCTCGAATAAAACGACCTGTCCCGCGTTAACCTCGTATACAACTAAATTTCGCACATTAAGCTCTGATATAACGAACTTTCGTTACAGCGTCTGGGCCCCGGATTTAACTCAGTGTGTTGACCTTGGATATAAGAAACATAACTGTGTCGCTGTTTCGCTTAAGTTATAACGAACTTTTGCCTCAACACCTTATGTACCTTTTGCCTGCGAACCTTTTTAAAAGACCCGCCGGGGTATTTTCTTAATTGCTCTGAAGGACCTTGTGTGCTGGATGATGTCCAGGACACTGCAACATTCCCGCAGCCGATAGGCCACGGCAGGAACGGAAGGAGCGTACACGCCTGAGAACGAGACAGGTAAAAAGCGGCGTTTATTGTCAACAGAGTGTGGTTATATATTAATCCTGGGCCCGGATTACGCAACTGTCAAAAATTCTGTCAAACGTTATTGACAGTGACGTCGAATGATGAAACAAAGAGACGTCACCGCTTGACAACGAGGAATCAGCCAATTACAGCAGGGCAGCGCCCCGAGAGCATTTATTTGGACGGTGAGAGGCCGTCTGCTAAATTTTTGTAAAAAGGCTTAAGAAATACGCTGAAATCAAAATAACTAATATTTCATTTTAAGTAAACATAACGGCATTTTTCTGGGCCAGTTGGTATGAATCCATGATTTGGGCCAGGATGAACTTTGGGACCCAAACGAAGAGAGACACGTGGAACACGAAATACACTGCTGACTAACAACTTTAATGAAAAGGCGCGGAACGCGCGGAAAAATATACAGTGGTAAAGCTGGAGAGAAGGATGGAGAGAAGGCAAAGGGCATGGCGAAAGAACCAACTGGCCCATACCAACTGGCCCAGAAAAATGCCATTTTGCGGTATCTTTCTTGTTCGCTGGGCGCCCCTCTTTTCTTCTCTCTTCTTAAAGCCCCACCTTCTACTTTGACGCTCTTGATTGCGGACATCACCTACAGGGCAAGACTGCTATCGCGCAGCATAAAGAGGAAGCTGTGGACACAGGACGTCAGGCAGCTATTCGGTCTCATCAACCCGTCTCTTGGCCATGGCAAAAGGATCACGAAGATAGCAAGATCGGAAATGTGGCGGCAAGTACTCTTGCTGAATGATTTTTTGCGTGTCAAGTCCACATCCTTCAGCGCATTTCAACACATTTCAGCACTAGCCAAGCACTCAACGGAGCTCCTATGGACTAGAAGGTACATCCCTGTCCTAAAGCAGGTTAGACCGAAGAACACACCTCCCAACCAAGGCAAGATTCCCGTAGTAACCCTCGGGGAAGTTACACTCACTTCCAAGTCAAGACAGGTATTGGAAAATGGCCCAAAATACGCAGTTCAGCCTCGGCTGGACAGAGTCGACAAGGTAGCAATTGTTCGGCGCATTGCGGGAAAAGCTCCGACGGAAGATGCGCCACGGATCATCAGCGAAAGCCTGGACAGCATTTCCCGGGAAAAGGCCAACGTCATGCCTCAGGTGGGATTCCGTTCCACGGTACTAGAACTTCGCCGTAAGAAGCTCTAGCTTTGTAACTCTGACAAAGAGGGAGGTTTCGTCGTTTCTGACCTCCGTACATACCAAGTGAAGACCAACGAAGCCATGGAAAAAACTTTCGGCCTGTAAACCTCAAGAAGGTCAAAGAAACAAAAAGGAAAGCTCTCTCCCTTCTAGACAGGGAAGGCCTCAGCAGTTTATGCGCAAAAATCAAAGGAACAAATACTTTAGAGCTTGCGGTTTTTTTCACTGCAAAAACGCACAAGGACTGTGTTCCTTTTCGTGGTATAATTTCTGAGAGGGCCACATGGCAGATCAATCTATTTGATTTCCTGGAAAAGCAGCTGAAACGTCTGCAGCTCGATGATCCTTACAGGATCCCAAACTCTCTCGCCTTGACCACCTTTCTTAAAGGAAAAAACAGTCAGATATCGTACAGCTTTTCCATCGACATCCAAGAAATGTACTATGCCATTCCTCATCGGGAACTCATGTCGGTTTTCCGATCCACCATCGAAGAAGACGGTGCTGTTTCCTTTCAAAATTCAGCCGGCATTTCAACGGACACCTTCCTTGAACTGTTGACGGTGTACCTTGATTCGACAGTTGTAGCCCACAATCAAAAACACTACGTACAGAAGAGCGGTATCTGCATTGGATCGAAAGTGGCACCATACCTTTCCGAACTCTACCTTGCATCCTGTGATAGGAAAATCGACAGCACCGCACGCGGCTATCCGGGGACCAAAATCTTTCGGTACGGGGACGACTTTCTAATCTCTTGCTCAATAAGTGCTCATGAAGCCGCCGAGTGCAACTTTTTAGGACGAATGCTAACGCTATTTCAAGAACGCATGCCCGAATTCACTTTCACCCATGAACTCCCCGAGGGGAACCAAATTAGGTTTTTGGATCTCCGGCTTCTGCTCTAAGAAGGACATGCGTGCTGGCGCGATGAATCTCGCAGCAACAAAGGTTTCCTTCCCCATGAGTCAGCTCATTCTAAGACCGTCAAGAGGGCAAATGCGAAAGGGGCACTGAGGTCAGCGCTTGAAAAATCATGCCCGCACCAAATGGACCCCAGCTTTTCGAAGCAGATCACTAGATTAAGGGCAGCTGGTTACCCCCAAGAAATGCTGACCACGGTAAGCGAGGCGCTGCTTCACCGCTTGCCTCGCAAGGAATCTGCAACCACGGGGAAAGAAACGTGGACCAGCAAGAACATCGTTGTTGCACCCTACGTCCACGGCTTTACTCACAACCTCAAAAAGATCGCCGCGAAACAAGCTGTCAAGGTGGTTTGCTCTGCACCCAACAAAGCATACAAGATGTGCCGCCAAGTTAACAACGAAGAGCGAAGGATGAGGTGCGCAGTAAACCACGAGACAAGATACGCAGATTGCGACGAAGGTGTAATTTATCATTTCCCTGTCGCATGCGGTAAATGTTATATTGGACAGACAGGCAGGTGCGTCAATGAAAGAGCTAGAGAACACGCAAATTCTTTAGGAGCAACTGCCACATCAGGTTTCCTGGCTCTTTATTGCCGCCAGCCTAAGCACCCATGCACGGCCAACCTCGACAACATCTCGATCCTTGGAAGAAAAAAAGATAGGCTGGCCAGGAAAATCATCGAAGCTGTAGCCATCCACAAGAAAGGGAAGGACTGCGTAAGCCCCCCGTCAATTTCACTTTCAACCAAAGAAAAAACGTTCCTCCATGATGTTTGCCCTGTCCCATGAACCGGCCAAATTATACGCCCGTCCTGTTCGGCACTGTGTTTGTGCTTTTTGTTTTTTATCTCCCACATCATGTTTTAGGTTTTTAGCCCTGTTTTAATCGTGTTACTGTTGCCATTTTGGTTTTAATTCAACTTCGGGTTTTTAGCTCTGTTTTAGCCGTGTTAGTGTTGGCATTTTTTGGTTTTTATTCAACTCTCGTTTCACCTGTAGGCGAAGGAGCTTTCATGATTTCGCAGCCTCATGTCCATCTTCATGTTAAACTTATAGCTTTGTTTTGGCGTGATTACTTGCGGGTTTTTCATTCATATATTCTTTTAGTTGTTTCGTGTTTTGTTTTTATGACGCGGCTTTTGCTCTTTCACTGTCTTTGATGTGGCCTAGATCTTATCCTGTGACTACTCTTAGAACTGATTCTCGATCATGCTTTGGTTCCCATCACGTGCGCAGTTTTGCAACGCGGCCTAAGATTGTGGGAGGCTCAGTGATTTCGCTTTCCAGGTACTGCTGTTTCGTCATCTGTTCTAAGGATTGTTGTTACATTTGCTTTTGGTGCGGCCTTCTTTCGCCATGCGCTTTGCCTTCTCTCCATCCTTCACTCCACCTTTACTACTGTATATATTTCCGCGCCTTTTCATTAAAGTTGTTAGTCAGCAGTGTGTTCCGTGTTCCACGTGTCTCTCTTCGTTTGTGTCCCAAAAGTTCATGCTGGCCCAAATCATGAACTAAACATAGTTGGAAAATATTCAGCAAAAGAAAAAGCGTTCGAAGTTGTGCTAATGAATTGGCTGGTGGGTAAATTTTGCTGCCGCGGGGATGCGCTGACGGCGGTAAAACGTCAAGTCGCTTTGCACTAATGCAGCCGATTCCACGCCGTGTTATTGGTTGTTACTCGCCACTGTGCGGTTGACCGAAGTGTGCAGAAAAATTTCAACGACGGCAGTGATAGGCACGTTACAACCGAGCGAACTTGCAAGGAGCGCACGGAACGAAATCGACTAAGACAACTTGTTGAAATCTGTGTTGTTCGGCTTTTTCGATCGATGACAAAAATGCCAAAAGGTGAGGTGTTGCAGTATGTGACGAGTGGATGTCTGTTTCTTTTCCCTTGGGAAACAGAAGACGGCCACGAAATGCCGTTTGCTGGGAAAAATAGTGATTTGTCAGCATAAGCGTGCCTTATTTTTATGTAGCAGTGTGTCACGGAGGTGACGACGGCACCCACCCCTTCTGCGCAATAACTTTACAAATTGCCTCCAGCACCGGCTGTACGCATTTGCTCACCGTCGGTTGTGCGATGCCGATGTTCGCCTCGTTACCAACGGCAGCTTGAAAGCCGCCAGTAGCAAATAACCGCAGTGCACACAGCACTTTCCGCCGCACCGACAGCGCGCTCGCACGCAAACCTCCCAGTTCATCGGCGAATTCGTCGCCAGCCGCTCCACAGTCTGTTTCTCGAGTCGAAAAAGGCGTCGCAACAGCTCGTCCGGCAGGTCAAGCGCGTCTTCGTGCGCCCTCCTTCGCCGTTGCTCGCTCCAGCGCAGCCGCCTCAGTCGTATCTCCGCGTACATAATAATAATTGGTTTTTTGGGGAAAGGAAATGGCGCAGTATCTGTCTCATATATCATTGAACACCTGAACCGCGCCATAAGGGAAGGGGAAAGGAGGGAGTGAAAGAAGAAAGGAAGAAAGAGGTGCCGTAGTGGAGGGCTCCGGGATAATTTCGACCACCTGGGGATCTTTAACGTGCACTGACATCGCACAGCACACGGGCGCCTTAGCGTTTTTCCTCCATAAAAATGGAGCCGCCGCGGTCGGGTTCGAACCCGGGGACTCCGGATCAGTAGTCGAGCGCCCTAACCACTGAGCCACCGCGGCGGGTAACACCGTCTCCATTTTCTGTCACAAACGCAACGGTCAAATTGACGGCCTTGAGGAGAAGGAGGAGGAGTAACATTTATTCAGAGCATAGAAACTGGGTGGGTTCAGTACGAGAACCCATTGGTCGCCATCATAATCCGGCCCCTCTCAGCCAGCGATTTCTGGTCGAGGGGGCTGTGGCTATGAAGGGTTGCCTCCCAGCGCTCATAAGTCGGATCGAGATTGCTGTCCAAATCTGGGTTTTCTTGACATTCCCAAACCGCGTGAAAGAGTGTGCCAACTGCTCCACAGAAGGGGCAGGACGAATCGTAGGTGTCTGGGTACCATTTACTCATTAGGTAAGGATTGGGCAGAGTATTAGTGTGTAGTCGCCTGATTATGTGCTCTTCATATTTACTTAGGGTTTTTTGAGGAACAGGATATTTCCTTCTTGCGATATCATAGTACTCCGTAATTTCTGCGTAGCTTAGTAAGGGTGAGGGTTTGTCAACTATGTCAGAGAGAGGCTGCGTGCCAGATGCTCGGAGGAGGAGAGCTCGAGCAGCTGTGTTGGCCGCCTCATTGCCCGTCGTTCAGAGGTGCCCTGGCGTCCAGAAGATCTGGATGTTGGAAGGATTAGACCTTACCAAAATTTCCCGACACGGAGCGCCAACGCGGCCTCTGAGGTAATTTCGTACCGCGCTGCTTGTGAGTCGGACATAACCGTTGCTTCGCTGTTCTTTGATATCGCTAGACGGCCTCGAAACTGTCACAAAAAACTGTCAATTAGCGGCTGCATAATTGCGTGTGCAACGTCACCACTTCTGCCACACCAGTGACGTATTCTGCAGCCACCCATGACGCAAAAAAGCAAAATGGCCACCGGCGACGACCGACCCATAGGAGTGAGGCTTATTGACACCTTTTTGACAAGTTTTTGGCAATTTTCCTAATTGACAGTTGCGTAATCTGGCCCCAGGAGAGAGAACGGAATGGCGAACATGGCGAGGTAGAAAGAAAACATCACGCTTGCGCAATGTCTAGCCCGCACTATGACACAGCTGCCGATACAACAGACACTCCGTTAATCAGAACATTTTGAACAGTCAGCATCATCAGTCGGGTGATCGCCGCAGAAGAAGACTACGGTGGGCACATCAGGTGAGCTAAGGTTTGAGGAAAATGGTTGTCCATGCAAAGGGGGCAACGCGTCGCTGATTTCGAAGCTCTGCTGCCATGACCAAAATGCCAGAAATTTCTGTATTGCAAAAGGTCGAGGTTGTAGCGGGTCGACGCAGTGCACTGTGGGCCGAACCTTAAGCTCAGATGTGAGCGAAAACCCTCCAAAAGCTGCGATTATGGGCTCTGCAGGCACACGAGAGCAATCAACATTTCTGATACAGCGGAATACTATTATCACGTCTCACCGGCGTCCTAAAGGTCCTCAAGCATTTCCTTAGGAGAAGCCGATGGGTCCCGTGCGCACATGATGCCTTTGGTACAAGAGAGTTGTTCAGGTATAAAATGTGTAACTGGAAAAGACTCGAAGGATGTGTGATGAACAACACGCACCGGTCATCCGAGGATCGGCACAGAATGAACCTCCTGCGAAAGGGCGCACCTCAGAAATTTCCAAGTGGCGGCTGACAGAAGCCTTGAGCTGCTCCTGGATGATTTTAAGTTTTTCAGTTTTAGAGCTCTGTCTCTAGTAGGTACAGACACCATTAGAACCATATTGACACCAATTTTTTTCGAAGGACACCAAGAGCAAGCTTTGGGCCGGCAGACTGCGAATCAGGGTGCCGGACATCCACTCGTGGTCCGGGTGGACATCAGACTTGACTTCCGCCTAAATACGAAAACACCTGGTCAAAACCCCGACTCGTGTATCCTCACCTGAGAAGGCTGAAGAGACAGTCCAGAGGAGGCAACAGGTTCGAAGACAGGCACAGGCTCCACGGCAGAGCGAACTTGGCGCCTCTTGTTCGTTAGTTGATATCCGGTAGTCTTTGTCTTGGTTCACAAAGCCTAGACACAGCAGATGAGTGGGAATAAAGAACGGGAAAAACATGCTCGTACCATGCCGAACAACTTTATTTTGTATACCGACTGCGATAAAAAATTGATGCGGATTAGCTCAGCTAATACAGGACATATGAAGGGAAAGATGTCGTTTGCTGTGTTCGTTGGCGTTGGCATTGACAATGTTCTAGACAGCGATGGCTTTGAGCAAAAGATGGCCTCATGACTGGGTCCCTGTATATGCGGACGCCTCATTCGTGCTTTGATACAAGTGACGGTGGTGAGAGAGATATGTGGCCTGAATGCATTAGTGCTGAGAGCGTTGTGGCTGACATGCGGCACTGCAGCAATAGCTACGCCGCAGCGTTCATTTGGTGATCAATCCCTCGCGATCAACCATTAACTGCATGCCACCTCCCAGGGTGGCAGGGAGGGCGCGCTGCCTATCCCGCGTGCTGAACGCAATCAAAACAGGCTTTTGCAGCTGGATACCAACGCCACGTACATGAAAGCGAGATTGAGGTCTGCACTGACCCACTGAGCCGGTTGTGCGCCTTTCCTTTCGTGAAAATGAACGGCCTTTGCAAAGTTGTTAACGCCAATGAACTCTATGAACGCCGTCGGCTCACTTTTTTTGTTCGGTTTTTGAGGAAAGGAAATGGCACAGTAACCGTCTCACATATCTCGGTGGACACCCGAATCGAGCCGTAAAGGAAGGGACGAAGGATCGAGACAACGAAGAAAGAGAAAACTGAGAATTGGAAGTTTGATTTTGAGGAAAGGCGGGGGGCTGCGCAGCGGCAGAACACCTGTGGCTCGGTGGTACTAGTGGCACACGCGCAGTAGTGACTAGTGAGCAAGAGAGAAATATGCGCGGTGATCTAGGCTCGCGTTGTGACGTCATGTGCTTCCTCGAAACACCGCCACGGCGAAATCGCAAGTTCACGGCCAGTGAAGCTTTCGCTTTAAAAATATGGCATTGATTAGTTGGTGTTTTGCTATTGGTTTCAATATATCAGCGGCATTTTCAATGTGACTGCGCAAAGTAACCGCGCATGAGGTATTGTGTATGCTCAGCTATAAACACCAGTTTTTCTAAACTGCATCGCTAAGTGATTGATGGCGGCTTGTGGCTGCGATCGATGGTGGCTGGATATTTGGTAACGTTATAGCGATGCACTTTGTTCGAGATATCGATCAGGCGGTGTCGTCTCAAAAGGACAGACTCTCTTCACCTCTTCCAACTCTTCACAACGACGTACTCCACCCGTAAGATTCCTCCTCTTCGCCACAATTTCCTGTAACTTGCTGCCGCTAACCGAACTAGCCCCTACCACCCCTGAAGGAGCCGAAGTGGCTCCGAAACGGGGCATTTTTACCCACCAGGAAGTGGTAACTGTACACTAGTGCTCTTGGACTTGCGCTTAGCCTAGATGAAGTTAATGACATTTTTCAGTGCGTCGCAAAAAGCATGAATTAAGGAAGTAACCAGAAGCTTATGCTACATTGGATAAATTCCCGTAAACAATGTTATTGCAACTACGGCGTCGGAGGAAGCACCCTACCCGAACGAGATGGTGAAGAGTATAACACAGTAGTTCCGAGGTTGCGCCTTCGGTAGAGGGGAACGCGGGCTCTCCTCCAGCTGTCACAAAAACTACTGTCGCGACACGAAGCCGCCTCCTGGCGGCAAATATGAATTGGCTCCTATCCACACTGGCGCATACTACTACCCTCTGCGGTACTGCAGCTATTGCCCATCATACGGGCCATGCATGGGCATGCCCGTATCCAACGGGTGCTCCTCCTACCACAGCCCTGATCCCTAATACTGGGAGACAAGGATGACGTGCAGAACGCTGAGCAGAACGCGCTGGCTGATCTTTAGAGCTTAGGCAGGGGCCCCTGCTACCGTAGACCTGGACTGAGGGCCCCGCCCGAGCAGCGGAGGTTAACTTGTCTTACATTTTACAGTTTTTTTCACTCACTCATCGAGGAAACAGCAGAGATTTCACTGAACTCACCGAATTTATTTCGAAGGGCAATGGACGTCTCTGCTGCGCTCAAGCAACCTGGCAATGGTCTTGGAGGAAAGGGAACGCGAAGCTCGTCAAGTCTCCGGTCTCCACTTCATATTAGAGCGCAGCTCTTAAGGCCCGTTCCACGCTCCCGCGTCGCAGTCGTCGGCGTAGACGTCACTGTAATCATTTGGCGAAAAAGGAGAGCGAAACGCCACCTGAAAACTGGCCTCTTGAGGAAGGACCGAGATGGTGGCGAGCAAGCTTTGCATTACCGGCTATTGTAATCGTCTGTCAAGATTTTAGTGTCTGTTGCTTTTGTTCTGGCGGGTGAAATAAATCTAACTCCTTGGTTGGCTGAATGATTTCACTTTTCTTGCCCTTCTCTGGCGCTGCTTTGACTGTCCATATCTTCGCTAGCGTGGATGTGTTAAGGGAGTGAGTGCTTTAGTTGAATTTATAAAAGGTCTTTTATTTTTTTTTGGCACGCTGCCTGTGCCAATATTACGCCCCAAGGTCTCCAAGCGTACTCCTATCACCCCTGAACGTCTGCTCGGACCTCCGATCATTGACCCAGGGAGCGATCTGTACCGGCTGCGCCATCTTCTGCCACCCCAATCGGCCCACTGAGCCCCGCGGCCAGACACTTTCGTTCGACCAGAGGGTGCTCGGGTGCTTAATGCAATAAACTCGATGAAAAAACTGGAGCCAATTTGTGGTGTTCAGACCCGGCGTAAGCTTCTGAGCAGCTTCAGTGGTGTAGTGGAAGCCGCTCGTTTTCAAGTCCTGTCTTGAATGACCAAACTCTGAGCTCAGTGGGTTTCGCTGCGTTAGGAGTGTAAGTGCCATTTCTCAAAACTACGCTTTCCGTGGTCTCAAGCCTCAAGCCACAAAATAAAACACGTCTGCACTCTACCCGGCTTCACTATCCACACGGCCCACTCACCTCTTTCTTTCGAGGGGCAGCTACATCGCGGATCCACCAGGCAGGAAGCAAGATCTGCGGACATGCATGAGAGGAGTTCCACATTTAGGTGCCCGAGAGAGCTCCTAATCTTAACTCCTCAAAGCGTAGCACTTTGGGAATGTGCCAGGTAAGGATTAGTGGAGGGGATCCTGGAAATACGACCGGGTTTGCAACTCCCAAGGATGCGTGCAAGATTACGAAAATTGCAATGGTTCGAGGTTCTTTACTTTTGCTTCGGCGCGCCAGCTTAAAATTAGATGACCTGTACGCCTTCAGGCTCGCCTACGGACGACTTTTATAGTGAGTCTACTGTACGACGTCCACTCGTTCGAACGTCTGCAGTTTTCATGGCAGCTTTGCTCTCGAATTTCAAAGAATCGTTTTAAAAAAGTACAGTAATGATGAGTAACGGTGATAACTGAATGGCGCCTGCAACTGGAACTCTCATGTGCGCCGGGCTTAGATTTATACGCCGGGATTAAAATCGTTAGATTACGGCTTACCAGAAAGCAGTGGCGGCTCTGACGGCTCTGACGGTGTTGGATTAGTGCTGACGGTGTTAGATTACGTAGACTAAAGCTAAAAATAAGGTAAGGGAACTCACCGAAACTGGCGTTGCACAGCGCAGTTGCATGACCGCTTCAACAGCAGTCTCTCGTTGCACCAGGAACGCCCGCAGGTTCAAGAGTGCTGCGGTCTGCAGCTGTCCCGGCCGTGTTTGTTGCCCTTCATGTGGTGCTCTATTTTGAACTGCGCCTCCTACCTGTTCGGTAGTTGGCGTAATTTAAGTCTGTGCTGCGACTGTTTTCGACTTTTGCGCTTTGTGTAGCTGGTGGCTTTGTTAGCCCTGTCTCTAGTGTCGCAGTGGTAATTTCCTCTGTGTGATTATGGTGGTTATCACTGCGTTATAAATCGAGAGCTTCTGTCGCGTTCTTTATTATTAAGAAGTTGCGCGAATGGCCGAAAACGTTACAGCTATGGTTCGACGGAAGACAGTCGTTGTATCGGTGATTTCTCCTTGCAAATGTCTATTTATCCATCGATGCGATGAGCGCCGCCTCAGCGCGCCGGCAAGTAGTAGCGGTAGTGCTCGCTGTAATGTTGTTTTCGCAGTAAGAGAGGTGATGTCGTAATTGTTGTTTTGATTGTGCGCTTGTTACGTGAGTGGTCTCGACATGAGGGACAGCTGTAGCATGACCGAAGACGAAGTGGCCGCCATCGACCCCGTCATGACCAGTCGAAGAGTTACCATTAGAGTGAAACAGAGTCGCAATGGTTGTGTCTCTACTTTTTGCGGGCCGGTGATGACGGGTACTTTGAAGTGAGAGCCGCAATAGTGGTATGAAGCTGCAGTTAGTTCATTTAGATGCACGTGGTGTATGGAGGAGACGCCTTGCGTTGTCACTTGGATACGAGTGTTGTGTGTTTTCTTTTGTCGTTGTGCACATGGATGTGGTTGTGTTCTATCAGGTGGCATGGATCGTCGCTGTACCAGGGCGGCTATTTTCTGTAGGTGTTGTGGCGGTTAGAATGGTTTGGCGGAGGTGCCGTACTTGGTATCGGTGGTTGTTTTGTGTGGCCTGCGTGCATACAGCTTACGCTCGGGCACATGAGGAATAGCAGAAACGTCGCTAGCAGTTGCGAAGGCAATGGCAGACATCAGCATCAGGAGTTGAGCCAAAGGAGCCGTGACTAGCCGGCTCCAAGCTTGGCCCCTCTGACAGCCTGCGAAAAGGTAATAACCGCTGCTTAGTTGAGGCACTGTACTCACAGCACGGCGCGCTATTGCATCACATCCGGAGTGTCTTGAGAAGGCGGTCCCGCGGGCTCCTATTCATCAGAAGAGCCTGGCACATGCTGTAATTTCTACTTTTCTACAACGCAAAAGAAAGGCTGTAAATTTCAAGAGGAATGACGAGTATACGCAGTCAATGAAAAACACTGACTGATTTCACGATGTTCGACACTCTCTACCGCGTGTCCGTCGACCTAAATAAGTTTCACTGAGTAGGAATTAAGGAGGCACGTATTTTACAAAAGTCAGCACATCTCTGAAGGTTGACATTTTTCGAAGAGACCCCTCATCAAAAGGCAGCTGGCTTGTATTTCATGCTAAAGAGAGGAAAGAGAGAGCGACCAAAATAGCGAATAATCTATGCCACTTTGTAGCTGCAGAGCTGCTGCGAAAAAGTGGTGCAGCATATGATATCAAAGCTGTCTAGGTCTGAAGACATGTCAAAGGATCCGGGATTAGACGCATCACCTTCAGATACATGGCTTATTACCGATATTCGCGTGGTTTCATATCCACTCTCCGTGCACTTCTTCCGAGGTGGTATTCCTGATGATGCAAGGCTTGTCACTGTAGCGATGGTGGTTGTTCAGTGGTCACAAGGTTGTTGCGCTCACAGCAAGTGAGGAGAGTGCTGGATGTACTGCATCTTGCCGTCGACATTCGCGTCTTAGTGTGATAACCGCAGCTGTCAATGTCCTGGTGGTAGTTACCGCGTGAAAAAGCTGCATGACGCTAAGGATTTAGTTTGACCACTTGGCACCCTCTTTTACCGATTTTGTGTCTAGCGTTGTCATGCGGGTGAGTCTGATGACCGTGCTGCGCCCCGGTTTTTCAATCCGTGGAGATGCAGTTGTGAATTTCGTGATTGCGCTGCAGTTGTAGATGCTTGGACGTGGTCGCCAGAGCCCTGGAATCTGTGGTGGTAAATGTCCTGGTAGGATGGTGGTTCTTGTTACCTCACACAGGTCAGTTTATTGCTGTGCTTGCTTGTTCGCCGTCGTCGTGGTTGGTCCTTGTGAGCAAATAGTTGTTTTTGTTGTTTCTTCTAACTGAGTGGCTGTTCGGGGTGTTTCCGGCTTTGTTGCTGTGGTTTTCGAAACTGTGGTCAGTCAGATGGCCGCGGTCGATGAAATGAACTGTCCTATTCACTGTTGCTACTTCTCTCCTTTGTTCCGTGTCAACCGCTGCGTTTCTATGGTCGTGTAATATTGGCGTTAGTTTGTAGCTGTGGGTCTTGTTGTTTCGGAGTATGTCGTTGCTCGTTGAATGACCCGCACTGCAATCATGAGGAAAAGCACGAGCACCGCGAGCAGAATAGCCAGGTGGTCGTAAGTCGCCGATGACACGAAGAAACAGGAGCAATGTGTTTTTGACACGACGCACATGACGAAGCACTGCTGGATATGTTCACGCTGGGACTTGCTTTGATACGCGTGTATAACAATGTTGCATGCGGAGATTGCGTACACATGCGCCACGCCGATTCCCAAAACGCAGCTGTAGCAGACTTGTCGCTATAGGCTGGCAGTGTGACCCCTGCAATAAAGAAGGCAGCACACCGATATACCGATATAGAGTGTTGCATCAGGGTGTTACAAACACATGCTAACAACTCGGGTCAGAGAGTGTTCTCTCTTGGGCGACTTCAAATATAAAACGTCTTTTTGTGGTTAAACGACTAACTATGCTTTTGGCTTGAGTTGGGCTGTAACAGCGCAATGCAACGAAAAAGAACTTCTTGCCTTTTATCAGCTAAACAAAGGAATCAATAGCTCTTCTTGGTCGCGACAAATTACTTTGGCGGAATTTCTTCATACCTAAGTGTTCTATGATTTCTTGCAGTAAACCTCTGATTCACATGACTGCAGCACCTTTAGTAGCGACGTGGTAGTGAAGAAGCGATAAAAACTTCACGGGACACTGAAGCTCCACCTTAAGGGCATGACGCGATAGCTTTAATCCAAGCAGCACTGGTAATCGGTAATTTTTGAAAAGTTTTGACAAAAATGGTCCTACGAAGGACAAGAGTCAAACGAACCCTTCCTAATATTTGACCGATTACCCGTGCCGCTTGGGAATGCGTCCCTGCAGCAGCCTGGGGTCGCCTTTTCGTACAACTTCGCAGACACCCTCATTTTCTACTTTTCTTCATAGATAGCTGGGAGCCCGCATACAGCACCTTGCGCAATGGTGCAGCTGTTAAGGTATGCGCCACTGCCCCCACAGGGGGCTTCTTCAAAGAAAGCCACCAGTGGAGATAATGCACCTTCCACATAGGTCACGTGTCGTTGCGACGTCATCACAACCTGCCCACCGCACTGTGAGCAGACTGCCCGTCCTGGCAAGTCGAAGTTAAAATACACGAGAGGTTGTTCGGGGCGTGAAACCTGCGTCTTACAAGCCCCTCCCCCACCCCAAAGGAAATGGTTTTGGGGAGAAAGGAAATGGCGCAGTTTTGTCTCACTTCTCGGAGGACGCCTGAACCTCTCCATAAGGGAAGGGATAATTGAGGGACAGAGAAGAAAAGCAGAAAGAGGTGCCGTACTGGAGGGCTTCGGAATAATTTCGACAACTTGGGGATTTTTAACGTGCCCTGACATTGCACAGCACACAAGGCGCCTTTGCGTTTGGACTCCATCGAAATTTCGCCGCCGCGGTCGGCTTCTAACCCGGGTACACCGGATCAGTAGCCGAGCGCCCCAACCACTGATGCTCCCCGAATGAACCGAAGCGCGGCCAGGATACTTTGAACTAACGAAATTTTTACGCCATAGAATAGTTCATGCATTTCAGTTCAGTGTTGTTTAGAGCCCCATAAGGTGGAGAAAGTTTGTAATAGGAGAGAAATAATTACTCATTGCTATGAACCTAACGGCAGCCATACGGCTGTAGGGCCACTTGAAGGAAAATAAATTCTTGTCACGGGTGCGTACCAGGGAGCGCCGCCTAACCGCGTTGTCGCTCTAACAATTGACCCAACCAGGAAGGCTAGGAGATGACAGGGCGGCGCCGTATTTATCAACTCGGAGCAGGAATAGTGTAAATTCGATATGGTTTAGGGTAATCCTGCAAGATGGATTAAATGCTTCCCTGTCCTGGGCAGCCGTGGGAGGCTCCAGGGTGGATAATGAGTAATTGCTACCTTGTTCATTTGAAGGGACCTGACCGGCCAGATGTGCGACTTAGTCATTCTTTTCAATTAACGAGGGTCGTTACTCTATTTCGTGAATTGATGGAATAAGACTACATGATCGCGCATCAGATTAAGGGCCCATGATTTAGGCAGGACATGAGATATGTCACAGTGTGTGCACGCGCAGTTAAATGCAGCGGAATTTTAGAAGTCATTACCGTTGACATTATTTATGGCAGTCTGAGGGCCAACTGAAAGAAATTTCGTAATCAGATGCTCAGTTAAGTCAGCAGAATTTCAGAGGCGACGAGAGCTGAGAGAGAGCAGATTGCTGGCGATTCCTGATAGCATACTTCCCGGAACAAAAGGTAGCCGGTGACCCGTCGAGCCCGGTGACTGTATCATGTCGGAGAAATAATGCTGCAGACAACACAGCACAATAATATAGTAATAGTCGCATGTGGCGAATGATCAGTTTGACTCGTTTGCTGAATGAAATGGACAGAGATGGCTTCCTCACGACATCACGCTCAAAACTTGTTCTAGACCTCGTACATGTAAATATCAGAAGCATTAGAAGGCATTGTGATTCTCTAAACGTCCACTTATGCAAGTCATTAAAAAATCTAGACGCCGTAATGTTAACTGAAATAAATGTAAATGAGCTCGAGTCTCATGGGTTTGTATTGCAGGGATTTCAGTCTTTCTCGCTCTGTCGGTCCTCTGGCAGAGGTGGCGGGGTCTTAGTGTTTGTTAGAAATTCGTGGTTTGTCAAGAAATTGACTTGTACATTTTCGGCTGCAGAAGTTGTTGCACTTTCTGTTAGTAACCACGCTGAGACATTTTTGCTTATCGCAGTTTATCGTCCACCTAGTTCTGACCTGCAACGATTTTTTACTGAGCTTTCCTGTTTCCTAAGCAAACATTCTCATTGTAATATTATACTAGCGGGGATCTTAACATTAACATTATGCAACCAAAGAAAAGTGGTGTGGAGGATTATCTTGATTTACTAGCAGGTTATGACATTGATAATGTTATTCGTAGTTACACTCGGGAGGAATTTGCTGGTGCCTTGCTTACACAGTCTTGTATTGATCACATTGCTACAAGATGTCCAAAATTAGATGCAATGGTTGCAGTGGTACGAGAAAAAGTAGCTGATCATTATTTCCAGGCCCTTTGTATGACTAGTAATGAACCTGAAACGCCGAAGCCACCTCTGCGTACAATAACCATTCTTGACAACCGACATGTAGGCGACTTGATCCAGATCTTTGACTGGGAAAGCCTAACAATGCTTGATCATACTGAAGCATATGACTTACTTGTTAAAAAATTCAATGAGATTTACTATAGTTACATGCGACGAATGAAACAAAAAATTAGAAACCCTGAAAAGAAATGGATAACAAATGATGTCATAGCATTATCGTTTGAAAAAAGTAAGCTATGGCAACTGTGTAAGTCTAATCCCTCTGACGTTGAGCTACGAAAGCAGTATCGTGCACTTAGGAACAAACTTACATCAACGTTGAGATTAGAGAAGCGGTGGTTTTTCTCGGCTGAATTTGTAAAATATCGCGGTAATATGAAAAAGACGTGGGGACTTCTTCATGACATGATGGGGAAAACAAAGAGCAGAAATCTAGATGATGAACTAACTCGTACCTTTGGTAGCGAAAACAGTTGTTCAACAGCGAACTCGTTCAGTGAGCAGTTCGCTACATCCGTGAAGGAATTAAAATCGCAGCCCCAGGCTCCGTTTACACCGTATATAGGTCCAAGCATTCCAAACTCTGCTTTCTTACCGACACTGGATGACACTGAGTTATGGGATACTATTAAGGTCCTCCCATTGAACAAACCTCCAGGATATGATAAGATCAGATTACATGATCTAAAGAATAATTATAACAATCTACAAAGCGTGCTTTTGTATATTCTCAATGGTTGCTTTTCAAGAGGAGATATGCCGCAAGGAATGAAAATATCGGTTATACGACCAATCTATAAAACGAGGAAAAAATCTGATAAAAAGAAACTACCGACCGATCGCAATATTGCCGAGTATTACTGTTTTAATGGAGAAAATTGTATATCGAAATATGGTGTCGTTCTGTGACCGATTTTCTATAATCAATAACACACAGTATGGATTCAGGCGTAATATGAGCACTGTAGATCTTCTTGAAGATTGCTGCGATCACATTAACTTGCATATACATAGAAACGAGGTTGTCCTTGGATTATTTTTAGACTTATCCAAAGCTTTTGACACTGCTGACCACGGGATTGTGTTACAGAAACTAGACAGAATTGGATTTCGCGGGCCTTATCAGCTTTTTTTCAATAGCTACCTCTCCAATCGTGCTCAGGTTGTGAGCGTCAAAGATAACTTCAGCCATTTCAAACCAATTCTATATGGCGTACCACAAGGTTTCGTTTTAGGACCTTTCCTTTTTAATATTTATGTCAATGATTTAGCACATCTAGGTCTGAATTCATTACTCTACCAATACGCCGATGACACGGCGTTACTTGTTTCGCACGAGTCATACAATAGGGCTGCAGAGCTGCTACAGTCGGATGTTAAACAAGTGTGCGACTGGTTTTCAGGTAATCAGATTTACATAAATAAGCAAAAAACAACTTTGGTTTGTTTCAGAAATCCCCATAAAAAAGTTATATAAATGTATGTGCTATTGTGCATGGTAATGTTTGCTTTAGTTGCCAGTGTGTTCCTTTACCCTTCTATGAAACAGTCAAATATCTGGGCATTCATTTTATCGCCACCATGTCCTGGACAGCCCATGTTGAGCATCTCATCAAACGTCTCCGTGTATTTCTATGCATCTGTACAGGATAAAATTCAATACTTCTGTCAGGCTGAGTCAACTGCTGTTTAAGGCCCTAGGGGAGTCCGTTTTAAGGTATGGCGTCACTATTTATGGTTCGTGTGCATCGTCAAGAATCAGTCAAATCGATAGAATACTGAGCACAATTTCCGCTAACGTTTTGTATGGCACGTCAATGGAGGCCCTTGAAAGCACCAAATGGATGCTCGTTGCTGATATGTTCTGCATTGAAGATCTATTCACGCATGTAGTAATTACCAGAAACTATTTACCAAATAAATTTAAACACCCTCAAAACAAGCTCAAGGTATTAAGAAAAATAAATCCGTTCAGACTTTCCAAGGTATATACTAACGACGGGAAAAGGTGCCGAATGTTCTACATCCCATTTCATTTTAACCAGCTTCCAACTGAAATGCTATCATTACAATCAATTAAAGAGGTAAAATGTAGAATAAAATCCTGGCTTAATATGTCAAAAGCCCTGTAAGCTTGCATTAAAATAATGCTCTAAATACTTGAGTTTGCCATCCCATGTGAATCTAGGTTGTTTAAGTTGTTTTTGAACCTGTGTAAATAAGTGTCTTAATTTGGCAGTGTGCATTAGTGATATTGTTCTTTTTTTGTATTTAGGAATATTATGTGTCTTATTGCAAAAAGTTTTGTTGTGTAGTATTTGTTTTGTTTCTACATACAGGAAACTATGTTTTTTCGTCAATATTGAGCCTGTACTTCGTTTGATTGCCGTGACCCGCCCACAAGCGCACTTGCGCTTCCGCGGGCACACTTATTTCAACTTGTAATTTTGACAAATTATTATGTATGTATGTATGTATCTAAAACGCCACAGAACTCAATTTTTTTATGCTCAGCCGGCCCAGTACCGGCTTAATTGGTGAGATGGGAAAGGCCCTTGCTGTACACTAGCCGTTATAACGCTGACGATGGTGAATATACATGAATACCTGCTTTGTTCGTGAGTGCGGATAACACCTAGTTTTCTTTTTCAATCCAGCGCAATTAGGTGCAAATGTGCTCAACGATAAGCCCGTCAAGGACTAAGTTACAGCACAGTGCTCAAGTCTCATGTGACCTACTGCTCAGAAAAAAACGCAAACCCTGATCAATCGCGTAAATCATAAACAGCAGCAAAAGCTGCTCTTGGGATAGTTCATTTGAGTTGGCGCTACGTTTCCAAGATCAAAAAGAGCGCCTCGGGAGGTAATGCTCAAGAAAGCGGTACTCTCCCCGCCGTAAATAGCGAACGCACGAAATACCGAGTGATTTGATACGCCACCTCCAACATAAACTTATTTCTATGATACATGACGGGAATGTTTAGCATTCTACACGACGATGAGCAAACGCGCCTATATGACAACGTGGAGTCGCAGAAGAAATGTAATGCGAAAGCGTTACTAGTCCCATTTCGACAAAAAATAAAATGACGTCATCAAGCAAGCGTATAACGCACACAGCAAATCCACCACCGCCACTTCAGACAATCTTATATAAACGTCGTTCGTCTATATATGCTCGTCACTGGAAGGCATACATACGGCGCCAGTTTTCTCGACATTTGTATCAAAATTGTGACGCACCGCTTGCCGTACAGCGTTCCGAGTGGTGTCATACGAATTTCTCGATCCATGTAGCTTGCACGTGCTAGCAAAGTTGTAGGCTAGCTTGAGACAGGGATTCGAACGGACGAGACAGACAGAATAGAAAAATGTCCGTGTGCTGTGCGATGTCAGGACACGTTCAAGAACCCCAGGACCTTCCACTATGGCGTCAGTCAGAAGCTATTTGTCGCTTTGTAACTTCCAACTGGACAATTTAGAGTTTTGTCGATTAATCTTCACGCCCTGCGCTACGTCTGTGGCGAAAAAGCTTCTCAATTGATAAGCAAATCGAGGTCACCCAAACCGTCACACTGATTAATTATGTCATCCTGAAGAGACCTGCTTAAATGTTTTCAGGGCTCCAGTCGAGGGCAGAACGGAAAAGCTAGTGGATAAACAGCACAACAGAGGGATGTCAAAACAAGACAAAATACACGCTGATCGCGGCGGTGGCCTAGTCGTTTGGGCATCCGCTCGCATGCAGGATGTCTGGGGTTCGACGCCCAGTACCCTTGCGGTATAAAAATTCATCCTTATCCTCAACGTCATCAAAACACACGCTATATGCGTTAGGGAGCAGTGAGTACAAATAGAGACTGTTCAGAGTATCTTCACCATTTCCAGGTGTTGATCGGGAGGCTGGAGCAAAAGATGAACATTGCTCGTGGCGCTGTCACCGCTCGGAGCTGATGAGGCGATGTCGATGGCCAGTAGAACTTGAACCGCTGGGTCGAAACCGCAGGTTTCTCGCGAGCTGTGGTGGTCGTGGCTGTCGCTGCTCGTCAATTCTCCCTGCATGTGAGACAGGCAAGTCAGAAGCTCAGGCCCACTGTGTTCCACCAGCTCGGTTCCAAGTTGCTTGCTCCCTGCCTACGTTATCTGGCCTTGCCTTCGATGGGCGCGCCTCTAGGCCAGAGCATACTTCAATCCTCTTTTTCGTTAGTTTACAATCAGCCTTTGTCATCGTCCACGGAAGCTAAATGCAGCTGCTGAGCGGAATGTGTGAGCGAGCAAAATACTATAAATTATGCTAGAAAACAGTAGTTGTCAATCGTTTAGCCAAAGAACAAGAGCAATAAAGGAATGATTGTTCCCTTTTTACCGCCTTGTCCTCTCAGGCACTTAGTCACTTTACAGGCTTCTGTGCGGAGTAGCTCACGTATTATATAGTGATCACCGATCATGCTGATCGATTACAAGTAGCCGTAGGAGGCTTACCGGACAGCCGACAGGAGATGCGGCACTTTGAATGTGTGCGCATGAACTGATCTCTCAAGAGGCATTGTAAATGCTCAATAATGAGAACCAGTGGACAGAGGTTTCAGGATCACGTGCGGTGACTTGCACATTGATTTAAATTGCAGACTACACTATCGCAAGTTTTCGATTCTTGATGACTGTATCTTTGTAAAACGTCGCCACGACGCTACAGCAGCGGGTTTGTTCGAGCTGACGAAGGTGCGCTGGCGTCTTGATATAATTTTTGGTTTATGCCCTAAATGCCCAGTGGACGCTAGCAGCGGGAGTCGCACGCACAAAACTGATATAATGCGTACCTGAGATACGAAATCAAAACGCACCGGCAAGCATGCACACCCGTCGCAAGGCCGAGCTGGGCCCAGCGCTGGCAGTTGACTGGCCAGCTAGTCGCGTGTTGTGTTTTAGAAAATGCTTTGACCGACAGCCGAACCAAAGGAGGGGATGGTTCAGTCTGTTGCTTAAACAGCCAACCTCTGGCGCTATGGAGCCTTTATAGAACAAGTGGTACAAACCTGTCGAATGCCAAGTTTAATTGGCAACTAATGGCTATTAAACCTTGAATACATCAGGAAATTTTACCAACCAGTAAGTGTTTTATTTGATCAGTGCTGTTTTACTTGCACATGTTCCAAATATTGCATCGAAAGAGAAATGGACTCCAACAGCACCAGCGTGATTGCGCTCAAATTTGCGAGGTTGCTCCTTCGTCACAGGGAAACGCGGGCTCTCTATCCATTCCCACACAAGCTGTCTATCCTCTACCACATTTTTTTGCGTCTCCAAATGCACAAGGTGCTCCCCCTGTCAACACAGTTCCCACATGCTTGAAGGCGCAACTGACTTGAAGGAACCTGTACGGACAGCGCTTGCCGATAGCTAAGGCTTAGGCGGTGGCCTCTGCCTCTGCAGTCCTGGAGTGGGGATCCCTTCTGAACAGTAAACTTTATTCACTCACTCATCATTGCTGACCATAAGAACCCGCGCATCCGCCAAACCTATTGTGCTAGGACCTCAAATCATGTTCTGGACGTTAAAGAAAGTATCAGATATTCCACTGAGCTTACCACATTTCTTTCCAAGGCCTCCAGGTGTCGTCTTCACAGAGTTTGAGCCATCGGATCATGGTGATTAAAAGGGTAGAGTGAAGCTCGTCAAGGCGGAAGTTCCACAATTTTTTCCAGTTTCTTCCAGCTGCTTTGGCAGACGGTTGTATTTTTGCTGCTCTCTTGTGAAGCCTTGATTATTCTATAATCTTCGCTGGCGTATGTCATGACCAAGAACAGGCTTCGGTCGATGCCAGTTATCGGTGCTTCTAATACTGGCAGACGTTAATGTGGCGCTTTTTCTCCTCGTGGTCACTGTGGTGGCATTTCTGTAGTCGCTCTCGTTTTCTTGGTGCAGAGGCTTGCGTCGATTGATATTTCAGCGGCGCTTGTGAATCATGGATATATTTTGGTCGTTCGTGGTTACTGTTTGGGCATTTCTGGTGGTATATCAATCGATTGTCTTATTGGCGTGGTCGTAATACCCTGACAGGTAGTAGTAGCTGAGGGAAACGTCACCTACCAGGGCAAGAGCGGAGGAATGGGCAAACGGAAGGGGGCTGCCACCTGCCAGAGGTGGTAGGTGGCTTGTGAAGGGCTGCACTCATACTTCGCATTACCGACTATCGTAATCGTCTCTCCGTTTTTCTAAAGCTGTGGTAATTGTTGTTAATAAAGTAGTCGTGGCGGTCTTTGTACTTGTGGGACATTTCATAATGCATGACATTGTGACCTGGGTAGGGATTATGTGATTTCGTGGCTGTGTTATGGTTGTTATACAATCGGAGCTCTTTATACTTGGTGTTATGATTATTTTGAGACAATATGTAACGGAAACTGTGCCAGCGATGGTGGTAAGGTTGTGTATATGTCGCGGTAATGGTGTTGGTGCGTTGCGGGTTTCTGGCTTGTAGTTTTCAGTGGTGGTGTTTTCTTCGAGTATGCTTGCAGCAGTTCTTGTGGAAGTGTGTGTGCAGTAGTTGCAATCGCTGGCACTTGTGTGCTCATGATTGCCCGTGGTGCATTTGATTATTTGTGATTTTGTCAGCGGAACTTAGTGCTGTGATGCTCATGACTGGTTTTCATGCCAAAGATGCGTAATATGTCGCATGAGCGGCTGGTGTCGTTCGCTTGAGGAAAAATCCTTGCGCCACAAACTTCGGTGCCAGAAATGCGGCGATCTGTCACCGTCTTGAGGAATGCAAGAAGTGTTGAAAAGGACATGAAAGTTTGGAAGCTCCAACTCTGGGTCCCGGCGCACGATTGATTCGGAGCACTGCGAAACAATTGTGAGTAGGGCGCAGCCTTGTATCTCCTCAGGAATTCCGTACGCCAGGCGGAAGGCAGCGAAGCATCCTTGCGTGAGTTGCACCTTGCAGCCAGGCGATGTTTTCGGATCGGTGCAACCTGCAAAAAGGCAATGACTCCACTCCATATCACACGTACCGAATGAGTGCCGTGCTTTCCTTTCGCAATGTTTAGAAATATCTCTAAACCTTTCCTTATGGCCCACGCTATCGAGACATTTACGGCAGTGAGAACAAAGCTGTTGGCGAAATGACCTTGTCCACACTGATCAAGAAATGAAAACAAGAGCACAAACAGGCAGGCAGTAGAGTGGAATAACTACAAAACAACGTGCGATAACTGGACTGGAACTGCTTTCGATTTGGTCTGCGACTTTTCGAATTTCTCCTGTGAGACAATACGCGAAGATGGGCAACAAAATGCGCGATACACTTTGTTTCCATTAGTACCTGCTCAAGAAGCTCCTGATGGCTAAGGGGTAGGTAATTGCTTCCAGTTATACCGTCCCAGACGGTGCAGTTTCATGTTGCTTTACTGTGAAATATGAAAGTAACCTTTGCGAGACGCAATAGTGATATTTACGAGCATCTTATAAAATACAACCCTCGCCACTGTGACTCAGTCGCTTCGGCTTTCTAGTGCTCATCGTAGACTTATGGGCTTGATTCCGGCAGTGGCGGGCGCATTGCGATACAGGTGAAATGTGCAAGAACCCGCGAAATGACTCTTGGAAAGGCGGCGCAGCCCGGAAGGAATCACGCCGATCGCGAAGCTTGGAGAAAATTTCACTCGTTGCCGACGGAGAACGCGTAACTGGTGTAACCTCGACGGTGCTGAGTGAGGCCCTCTACACTTCAATCAATCAAAGGAAGCTTTATTTTATAATTCACAAAAAAATTGTACAAAATATTTGGACCGATAGCCTACATGGCTAGTGTCCGGTCCAATACAAATCAAGTCATTTAGGCATTTAGGCAACCACGTAAATATGTAAAGTGAAAAAAAAAATGAAAACAGCGAATTAACACAGCAAAAGCATCCAGTGTCCGATCGCATGCAAAAACAAGGCATTTTGGCAAACGTACAAGGAAGGTATACACCGGCATTTTAAGAAACACAGAAACACAAAAAGGAAATCACATGATTACTTGATTATGCAAGAAATATAATTTAGAAGATAGTTTAAAATTTCTGGCAAGCTTTATTTCCAATGGCAATGTATTCCAGACTTTCGTCCCAATGAACTCGATTAATCTCTCACCGTATGTGTTGTGATGGATCGGAAGATTAAAATTACCATTAGCAGCATGTCTTGTGTTGCGAACAGGCAAAGTGAATAAGCTCATCGGGAGTGGAGAGTTAGTTGTTAACATGCAGTTTACTAGAAGGGAGATTTTATAGTCGCGTAAGTTGCTCGAGCGCGGTGGCTCCGGGTCGGAATTAGTGTTCAGGAAGCCACATTCCGCGCCTGATCGCGACCAATGGCGACGTTTGCCTCGGCGGGAGGGTGACAGTGTGTTGAACTGCAGACGCTACGGGCATGAGCGGGCCTGCCTCGGCGCGAACTAACGAACAGACGCGGCGCGCCCTAGGTTTCAGCAGCGCCCTTGCACTACCGTAATTGGAGGCACAAGCGTCACAAGTCGGCAGAAAACGGACGTGACGACACGACGAAAACTTCGAATCAGACGCGCTCCTCTCGTTGTTGCTAATTTGCACGCTCGATTGTCGCGATGTATGTGGCGGACGCCTGAAGTTTTCAGTAGCGCGATGAAACAATCGCAGCGCAGGCTGGCCGCGTCAGATTGGTGACAGATATGCTGTACTTTTAAGGTTAGATTAAAATGTGTTTTGTGCAGACGATGTACTCACTATGATCTTCTTGTCAGTCGGAGGTACAGGCCGAGAACATCTAATGCTCCGTGGCTGTTTGGCGATGACCGGAGGCTGGTGTGTTGTGCGGAGCCTGATAGTGTTTCGAAGATATCAGCGTCGATGTTGTCACTCCCAGTTGAACATCCTTGACAGTTCTTGCAATAACGACAGTCGTAGAGCTTGTGGTTGTGGCTGTCCCGGTTGCTGTCGATGGCGTCTACACCTCATGGGTCCGAGAGCCGCTCCAGCCTGCCGCTACTTGGCCGGGCAGTGAGCACGATCTGTAGACCTGCGTGAAAGGGGTGCAACATTTAGGCGCCAGGAAGAGCTCGTAGTCTTACACTTCATGCGCTAGCATTTTAAGAACAGGCAACGTAAGGGCGGGAGTCTGAGCTGCTGGAAATAAAGTTACAGTGTTTGCACCTTTCCAAATACGCGTACAATAAATAAGACAAGTTTAGATTTTTTAAGCTCTGTGCTTGTACAGAAATTGCTTGTTTTCTGAAGCCACCACAAGGGGAGTCGACATAGCCGCTCACGGCTAGTTAGGCATTGCTCAGCGGCGTCCACGCTAGAAAAGCCTGCTCGTGACGTGTTCCTGCTTAGAGGGCCCAGTGGGTTCGGAAGCGTGCCTCAGAAGGTACTGAAAGTAAATGCACTTAACGCCTCGAATATAAACTTCTGCTTCTCACAATCGTAAGAATTATTGGTGAGAACTCGACTGCACACGCTGATTGCTGCGGTGAATGGTCGAACATCACCTATATTGCCGTGCTGAATAGAAGAAGATCTTTGCAGCCAGCGGCTATTCGCCGGAGCGGAAATTCCGCCGACGATCAGTGTGCGAAAAAGCACGCAGAACTCTCTTCCGGGTTTACCCGTGTGAAGAACCCAGGGCATGATGGATTACGCGCATTTAAAGGTATTACCATTTTAGAGACGCAACTAATTTAAAACTGCTAAGGAAATAGAAAAATAAAATGCAGGCCCTCACTAGTTCAGTGTCACGATCATGGCGGCAAGCAGTATACGTTAATATCTTGGCTGATGGTAATCGCATGACCGGTGTTCGAACCCGTCCATGGCAGCCGTGTTTCGATGGAGGCGAAACGCAAAAGGGCCCGTGTGCTGTGCAATGTCAGTGCATGCTAAAGATCCCCAGGTGGTCGAAATTATTCCAAAGCCCTCCACTAACTACGGCACCTTTTTCTTCTTTTATTCTCTCAGTCCCTCCTTTCTCCCTTCCCTTACGGTGCGGTTCAGGTGTTCGCCAAGATGTGAGACAGATGTGAGCAATTCATGAACTCACCGTAGTTAACGTCGCACAGCACCAGGGACAATCTGTCGTCGGGCCCTGCAGTCTGAACGGGAAAGGCTTCCGAGTGCAATGCCTGATATGCATTACCACAATCGCTGGTCATGGCTGTACAGGCGTTGTTGGCTGTTCGTTCTGCCATTGCGTTTGACGCGCTACAGGATAAAACGGTAGTCACCGAGATTGCGGTCCTTCATGCTGCGTCCGTTTCAGAGGGCATGTTGATAGTGCGCGCCGTTGTCTTGGTCTTCATTGTCGTCGTCGCAGCAGTAGCCTTCTGTGACCATATAAGGTGACGTGTCCTCTTGAGCCGGTTACCTTTGAAGATGTGAGTTGTACCTCTGTGGGACCTGTGCTATTATAGTCATGGTACCGGTGAGAGTGCATGTCTTCTCATGTGTGCCTAGGATGTCGGATAGCAGTCCTGGCTGTGTAAGTTATCCTGAACCTTCCGGAATCTGAGTTTTTGGCGCTGATGGCAGGCAGCGCACATCGGTGCGTGATTGCTGTCTACGATGACTGGAAACGCTCGTTGAAGCTTTTTTTTAATCTCTATGTGCTGTGATTTGACAGTCTTTTCTGATCAATGGATAAGTTTCTGATACGTTGTTTCTGTCTTTGTGCTGCGCGCTGTTTGTGGTGCCATGTTGTGTCGGAAAAAACTTAGTCTCTGAGGGGAAGAACATTGGCGCTGTCGCAAAGCAGCTATGGGCGCCCGCATGAAGAACAGTAGGAGTGCCGCTCTCGAACTGATTCGCCAGCACAGTGAACGTGGCGCGGTGGAGATCTTCCAGCCTTGTTAATGGTTCCGCGCGGCCTTGACCAGGTGTCACGGGAGCGTTGACTCAGCCAGATTCGGTGCTCGGTTGACGTCTTGTCGAACCTGCAATAAACCCGAAACGAGTCATTACTGTCCTGATACACTTGGCAAACCACACATTTCTCACTTATTTTAGCTTTGAAATGTAGCTGGATGCAATAAGGGCAAAGAATTTACTTCAGTGGTGCTTATGTTTCTCTCATGACTATAGTGGAGCCCCGTTGTAACCACCCTGAAGGTCACGGTGATTGCTTTCGTTGCATCTAAAGATCGTAATAAGCGGACCTGCCCTATTACAGCCGAAACATAGTGGGACAAGAGTGATGCGTATTTCTTTTCCGTTGCGCATGCCTGTTTTTTGAAAGAAGGCCCTATCAAAAGCTCTTCATCGCGGCCTCCTGCTCCCGGTCGAGACCATTCCATCGGACGAGGAACTTTACGGACACGATAACAGTGATAGCTATTGCGGTGTTCCCGGTAAATTCTGGTGTGATGGTACACTTGTCTAGAGTCCTCGACAAAGTTGTAAGGACGCAGCGACGAAGCAACCCAAGCGCGTGCACGTGCAGAACATGTAGTATGCGCTACCACTGTGCAAAGCTCTCGAGCAGTGCACTGAAGTGCAGATGAAGCGGCACCGCTCGCAGCAGTTGCCAAGTTGTGGAAGGAAGCATTGCGCGGAGGTAGAACCGCACAGACGTTGATTTATGCGCACTGCTCGACCGCTCTACACAAGGGCGACGTAGGCTGGCTGCCACGTGACCGGATGGCCCAGCAGCCCCACCTCGTGACAGGTATTCTGGCTTATACTGATACCATTGGTTCAGCACCGACCATGTGGAGTAGCTTCGCTTTCAACGCTGCCGATGTCTCGCTCATACCACGATCTGCTTCTACTCTAAACGATTCGCGTTGCTGCATACACACGCGCAGCGATTGGACTTGTAGACTGCCGGGGAGCACTTGGTCCGCGACTAACAGCTATTTCAATGGCGCCTTTTTATTGCTTTTAGGGGGTCTACAATTTCTTTAGGGACCTCAAATAATAAGACGGCACAGAATACGTGGCTGTTCCGCCCTTGTAGTTGTGCGCGTTTCCTCCCCTAAACGGAGCTTCGTGGTTTAAAAATCAGTGTGCATGTCGGTGGCTTAATTACGCATTCATGAATCTCCATTAAATACAGGCTTCCTCCTCATCCACAGTGAAGAGCAGCTATATGGATCTGTGCTAAAAAATGCGGAGGCTGAACAATATTGATTGGACTACTGCGCACGATAACAACGAAGTGGTAGCAGAGCGCAGGTAACTCCTACCAGTCGTGCGTGGTAACAAAGCATCTCAGGAAATAAGGCTGCAAAGAATGCGGTACTGTTCGTGGAGTGCAGAACACAGCACAGAATGAAATACCGATGGTCATGCGTGGCGATATCAGCGGCAACGCTGGAGAACAGCTTTACTTAGCACGAAAAGACAACATCCCCTACATGGTCATATTTTCCTCTCAATCATGTGAGGATAACAGCCCGAACGAAGCTGTACTGATGGACGACGAGAGATACCTATAAAATAGCTCACTAACAACCAAGTGGGGTTTAACATACTCTAGCATCGTACAACGCACTGGGATCTTTACATTTCATCTCCGCCACAATGCGGCCATCGTAAAAAATGCCTAATGAGGGCGTTTCACTCTCCAAATGAGATCTGAGTGTGTAACAGGGAGGCATGAGCGTAGCCTGAAAATAGTTCTTGTATTCCGGTGCGATATCGCACATACACTGCACCTATTTCAACGAGCATAGCGCTAAAGTGTTGAAACCTAGGAGTGTGACAAGACTGAAAAGAAATAGTGCCGGGACGGTCATCCTGCACAGGAAGTCTCACAACTCCTTCACACACCTTGCGCTCTGCACACAATGCAGTGGACAGTCAGCGGAGGGGGATAGCTGTGGCTCCGCAAGCAGATTCACGTCACCAGCGGATTCCGGCTGGTGTTGCAGGTGTTGGTGCAGCCGCAGCAGCCTAAACTCCGAAGCGAGGATGGGACCGGAACCTGCATGAAAAAAAATGTTGGTCGGAATCCTCGCAATGCTGGGTAGATGGGTCATAGTTCTTTTAATATAGGAAACGAGATAAATCATGATATCAATTACTGTGGTGTTCGCTAAGTGGTGCGTTGGCGTTGTGGTGCTATTAGAGAGAAAGCGAAAGGAGCTAGCTGCACTGTATCAGCTTAAGTCAGGGCTGGAGCCCGGAGCACCATGCGGCAAAGGGGAAATAATTATGAGGAAGAGTGAAAATGAAGAAAGACAGGAGCCCACAAGAGGGAACCATCTACAATACTACATACATCAACTTCCGATACTACATGCATCAACTTCCGTTCACGCGCTGTAGATCCAGAATACACTGCTTCACATTGCCGTCTTAAAGCCTCGAACCGAAATAGAAACCGAAGTGGGAACGGAGCTAACCACGCTTAAATCGTCATTTTTTGTCTTACATAATGAGAGTTGTCTCCTTCGACGACGTGGTTCCAGAAAAGAAGTCTGAACAGGGCGTCGCACCACATTCTTGGGGTTTTATGTTGGAGCGGACTGCTCGATGTAGCTGATTTCAGATTTACTCACCTTACTCTCTTCCCCCGCAGCAAAGGCAAGCCGTGATGATGGAAGGCATGTCAACGCTGCGTAGATTGTGTGTCCATTGCTGGATTGCAATGCAGTTGCCGAGGAATGAACATCATCGCCATTGATCGTCCTCGCAGGTTGCGGCGGTAGGATAGAAGTTCTTGTTGTTAGCCGGAGTTGCTTTTGTTGTGCTCACTCGTGCGTTTTGCCAATTGTAGTAGAGGTGTGTGCGAATGCGTCCATAGTTGAGGTGCTTGCGTTTCGTCTTCTGTATTTGTTACAGTTGCAGCTATGGCTTTGTGGTTTTCAAGGCTGTGGTTGCTCAGATGTTCACGGTAACGGGGGAAATATTTCTTGAGGAATCCTCAAATGCTGTGTTTTCTGTTTCGTGCTGCGTTGCTATGGTCGTATGATGTCATTGGCGTCTTGCGGGACTTGTGGGAGTGGTTATTGTTTAGGGGAGTGTAGGTGGTCATGGAATAACCAGCATGAGGAATAACACGAGCGCCGCCGCAGCTGAATAGCCAGCAAGGATGATGTCACGGCTCGCCGCTATCACGGCGTACAGGTGGAATGCTTTCTTCGTCAAGGACCCTCGCTGGAAACTATTTAGGTGCTGTGACGCGATAGAATCCGGATGTCCAAGAATGCTCCAGTGCTGACTGACTGCTCATGTGCGTGGTGTTATCAGAGTCCAGAGGTGTTAAGCAACGTCGAGGGTAGGTGTGTCAGTAGTACTGGCAGTGGGACAGCCTGCAGTGAAGAATGCATTGCACGGATAGAGACATACCCAACAATTCTGGACAAAAGCATTTTTTGAGGGGGAAACCTTTTATGAACTTAATTTTTTATCTAATGCAACATTTCGCTATAACATTCAATATATCCGCACGTCACCAATTGGCAGGCACATTTTTGCTATCGTCAAAAGCTGCCCAAATTGATTTACAATGGCAGTCTTAACTGTTTGATTGGATCGAACAGTTCAGACTGCCGATTAGGGATGTAAGGTTATGTATGGTCATGATATATTGAAGATTTTGTACCTATCATAATAATGGATCACTACCTTTAATATTTACTGAAAAATGTTTAACAACTTTCACATTCTCAAATATTTTGCGCGAAATTGTTGGACAAGAGGTTTCACATACCCAGCAGCTATTAAAGAAATATTCCCGAACTGGAAACCAGTTGTGAAAACAATTTTTTCATATATTGTTAAGATTTCACTCTAGCAATCAACATATCTGCCGATCACCCGACGGCAGTCTGTGTCTGTTAACGCTCTTGCTATCGTGAAAAGCGCTCCCTATCGGTTTTCTATGGAAGTCTTCACTTGTTTATGCATTATGGGGGTTTAACATTTCAAAGCGACTCAAAAGTATCTTAACGTTCCATTTTTCTAAATTTTTGGTGCGAAATTGCTGGGCATGAATGTGAACACCTGTGCTGAGCGGTAGTTGGGTGTTGGAAGTTTCGGATCGATATATAGCTAAGAAAACAGCGCACAGGAGCTCCAGCAGGGCTTCTGCATAAATGCAATGATACTCGCTGAGGCCACTGCATATAGAGCACGTCTTCAGACTTGAACGGCACACGCGATATTTGGCTTGGGGTGGGCAAACCGTGTTTGGGGAAAGACCGAAGACTACTGAGAAGAAATGGTTAAAACAAAATGATGAAAAAAGTTCAGCAAGAAAGCGAAACTTCCAAAAAGGCAAAAAAGGACAGCTGCGTTGTAGGTAATTACAATTCTCTCCGGCTCAGTCTACTCATGGCCATGTCCCTCAAAATACTAATGTTAGAATATACTGCAAAGAGGATTCATTTAACATGCGAGGAATTGTTTCAGTAAATTTGCCTGTTCCGGTCCTGCCACACACGATTAGAAAAAAACATTGTTGCTGCACTCAACGTACATCTCGTCCCATGCCATCAGATGTTGTAATAGTTCATACCTTTGGATGCCATTGGTTCCGCCTCGACAGCTGCATGCCTGCACACCTGCGTTGTCATAGTTGTCACATTATTCATGGAAGTTGTGGTCCTGCGGTGTCGTTTACCGTAAAACTGCCAGCAATCGTTGTGAGGAACTACTTATCGACACCCTAGCTAATTCAATCTGTGAGGACTGGTCTATGTGATGCGGATTTGTGCTTTTGCGTGCTCATTGAATACTGCAGGTTATGAAACATGTTGTATACAGGAGCCGGGCAGTAATTAGGAGCAACGTTACTTGATTGAGAGTGAGAGTAATAGAAAGTTAACTATTGCATGTCAGAAAACCAGCCTACTAGTTAGCATTTCCTTACCGTATTCAAACTTGCTACCCATTGACGATGCTATATCGAAACAATCGCGCAACTAACACAAAACAAAAATCGTACTTTTTAAAAACTGCAAAACATCTTATGTGAAACACCCGGTATATACCCTTCATAGACTACAAGACGGCATTTGTCTTGGTTGAAACGTCCGCAGTGATGCAGGCGTTGTGCAATCACGGTGTAGAAGGCACATGCAAATGTAGAAAGAAATATTCATAGGGTTCCACGATGATCATAGTCATTAAAAAAAAAGAAAGTGATCAAACACCGATCAGAAAGGGTGTCCGACTAGGAGGCAGGATCTTGCCGCTACTGTTCTCCGCGTGTTTATAGGAGGTATTCAGAAAAGTGTATAAGGAAGTGCCGAGGATAGAAGATAACGATGAACAGAGTAGTAATCTCAGATTAGCTGATGAAATCGCTGACCTACTTACTAAGGGGACGAAATTCTAAGCGCAGGACAGGACAAGGTTAATTAGAGGGTTATGAGAGAGGGTTTTGTCCTTTAGAAGATCTCTCAGGCTAATAATTAATTCGCCAGGAAATACTCCAATCATACACCGGCGCACCCATACCGCTATGTAGAGCGATTTCTGTGCCGAATTTGCTCCATCTTCATTTTTTCCCACGGCCCAGTAAATTGGCCTTCGTCGTTCGTCGTTTGTTTCGGTACTAACTGCATCTCAGAAAAACAAACGGTGATGCACTTCTAAAGCTTTCTTTCGTATTAACTGAGAGATGTCGGATTAGAATCTGGGAAAGCTCGCAAAACATGAAGGCACCTGTACCATGTTACAAAACGACGCCCGAGCTTTGTTAATATTTGGTCGCGTTATTTCTGGAATAACTTCCGAGCGTTAAAAAGTGATTTTGGTGTTATCCAGGTCAAATACAAACTCTATAAATCTCGAACTCAAAATCTGCCGTTTTCTTTTGACGCCAAAGACCTACGTAAACGTCTTTAGGTCAAATGTCTCATGATAAAGGCCTTTAGGGGCAAAGACTTCATGGTAAATGCCTTTTGTTGAAGGTCTATAGGTAGACGGCGTTTAGGCAAAGGGATTGTGGTAAAGGCATTCAGGCCATGGGCGTTCATGGTTAATACATTTTAAGTGATTCCTGTCGTCCTCACGCATTTTGTGGCGCTGGCCCACTAGGTGGTTAGAATAGCACCACAAAATGACCGGCGTTTTAACGACACATATACGTCACGCCAATTTCCCTTACACGAGATATTCACCTATGTGACAGCACCACCTAATTTATGGTGTTAGCAGAGTTCTTTCGACTGGAATCACAGTACTAGTGGTCACGAGGCTGGGCCTGGTGGTCGCGTAGAGAGCGGAGTTCTTGGCCGCATTGTTTGGCCAAGGTTTGAATATCGTGATATCGTTCGCAGCGCCTGTCATCAAAGAAGAAAATAAGAACTAAGCGACGACATTTTTTAAGATCTCCCAATGCGAACGTTATGCGCTCGCACGGCCATATCGCGAAATCCTTTTGAGCTTGCTGTGGGAACGGAACCAATGGTGCCGCACTCGGCAATACGGAAAACAAGCGAGGCTGGTGACGTGCCGTCAGAACCTCCCCTCCAAATTTCCTGTCTTCATCAGTGTCTGAAACGACGCCAAAGCTCTCCTGTCAAAGGGCTTGAGATAATGGTGAACGTGGAACGTGTGGCGTGACGTTACTTCAGCCAGCGACGAAAAGCGAACAAAATAAATGAAATGACGATTACGGGAACCAGTAATACGAACTTTGAGTGCAACTCTCCACACGCCACATGCTTCAGCTGGCAGATGAAGTGTTATGTTGCTAGCTACCCTCCGAGTTCTGCCCATGGCAGCCACCTTTCAGTTGTCCATACCTCTGCTCTGCCGAGCGCGTTAACCACTGAGCCACAGCGTCTAGTACCGTCAAGTACCTCAAAGCGAGATTGAGGCGTCCACTCAGCTAGGGAGCCAGTTGTGCGCTCTTCCTTTTCTCGAATTCATTATAGAAGGCTAACGCCAATGAACACGATGTACGCCGAAGGGTTATAGCTGCAGTGCCGCGTTTCTGCCACAACTTTGTCAATGCGACCACATGCAGCCGCACTTATGGCACTACCACCGCGTACTTTAAAGCGCGACTGAGGTGTCTACTGTCCGACGGGGTCAGGAATGCGCCTTTTCATTGCTTTCGAAGCTCCCGCTCCATCGGCTTCGGCACAGCTGCGGCATGGCGACGTCACGTGGTTATCCTCCATTCAAGGCCATATGAAACACGAAGAACAAGCCACAAGCTACTGAAGGTAGTAGTAAAGCTCTCTCTTTAAAAGGAATTGCTACTCCTCGCTTGCATTGAAGATTGCTTTTGAGGAATGGCAAGACGCACTAATTGTCTCACTTCTCGGTGAACAAGTAAACCTCCCTCTAAAGGACGGGAGAAAGGCGGGACTGAAAGAAGAAAGATTTTTTAACGCGCACTGACCGCACTGCGCACGGGCGCTTTTCTGCGTCTCGCCCTTATCGAAACGCGCCCAACGTGGCGGGGTGGACGGGTGGTCTAATGAAATAGGAAGCAACAACGTGTCATCAGAAATAATCGCGCATTCAGTAAAGCCCATGTCAAATAGGTCATGTAAATACGGCTGGCAGCTTAGTGTCGCTAAGCAAGAAATGGGTGAAATGAACCCGACCGCGGCGGCCGCGTTTCGGTGGAGGCGAAACGCATAATGCACCCGTGTGTTATGCAATGTCAGTGCACGTCAAAGATCCCCAGATGGTCAAAATTATTCCGGAGACCTCCACTCTGCATCTCTTTCTTCCTTTATTTCACTGCCTTTTTTATCCCTTCGCTAACGGCGCGGTTGGGGTGTGCACGGAGTTATGTGAGAGAGCTACTGCGGCATTTGCTTCCCTGAGAACCATTTTTCACCGCCACGTTCTTCAAAACGTGACAGGTCTCCAGTGACTCATGGATTCAGTTATGCGCCTTACCTTTACTTAAAATCAATGGAGTCTAAACGCTTTAAACGCCGCCGTCGCCAATGAGCCCAAAAAATGCCTTTGAGGAATTTGAGGAAAGATTATGGCGCAGTAATTCTCAAAACCATCGGTGGCCACCCGAACCGCGCCGTAAGGGAAGGGAGAACGGTGGGACTGAAAGAAGAAAGAAAAAGAGGTGCTGTAGTGGAGCGCTCCGGAATAATTTCGATCACCTGGGAATGTTAATTGCACTGACATCAACATGAACAAAGCGACTCCTCCTCTTAGGGTCCACAACAATCTCATCGACGCGCACATCACAGCTCGTCCGAATGGCAACCACACAAACAGGCAGAAGGGTCCTCAGGAACTTCAGTATTAAGAGAGCGTAGTTCAAGGCTACTCCCCTTCCAAGAAACATGCACTCGACGTAACACCAAGCATGAAGAAAAGCAAGGGCAGAGTGAATCCAGAAACACTAAGGCATGCAAGAAGGCACCCTTCTACGTCGGTCCGCCGGTCCCGAAGGTGCACTAGCCGTAGTGGCGGTTGGGCACAAAGGGCAAGTGGTCGATGGACTTAACAGCAGTTAGCCCCGACAGAACAGCTGAAGAGGTGGCAGGAGCTCTCGCAGCCCCGCATGCAGCCTCAAAATACATACCCACAGACGCAAACATAGCACACCAAAACTTCATTGAGGAAAGGATTGTCCCGCTTGCGTCCTTGATCCTCTAAACCAGACAAGCCAATGCTGACATCGAAGGGTTCATATTGATACTTGGCCACAACGTATAGATGTGGACAAGTTGACACACAACTCAGCTCGAGCTTTTCTTCCACTGGGCCTCACAGATGTACTGCTTCGGAGTTGGACCAGTTCGATCTACTCCCAACATACAACAAGATACTACACCTCAGATTAGAGCGGCAGACATTATCCCTCACTTGCAGAACACTTGAGTCAATACGAGATTTACTTCTGTAGACTACAGACGGAGTCATCCCATAGCGCTCAAGTATGAAAATACAGATTTTGCTCAGAGAAGGCAGACCTTTTCAACATAGTATGGGCCTTCCAAAAAACAATCATTGATATAAGATCCTATTCGGGAGGGGTGAAGGCGGAACTGTCAATGTCGAAAGAAGGACATCAACGTAGCTTATCGAACGCGCAAGGGCAGCAGCAGAAACCACTGCAATGCCGCGTTTCTGCCACCACGTTGTGAACGCATGCAGCGCACATCTCTGTCATTACCGTCACGTAGCTCAAAGCATGACTGAGGTGTCCACACAACCACGGAGCCAGGCATTCGCCTTTCCTTAAAATGATTTGAGTCTACTGAACACCAGCGGCCTACTGCTCCAGGGCGATGTTTCTGCCTTTACCTTGCCTCTGCAAAGGGACAGGGGAGAGGAAGTTAACGCATTCTACTCCGATTATTCACGAATACAATGCTGTGCCTGGCAGTACTAAAACACTGTGGGGAGGTAGCTGACACCTAGCACATGGTTTGGGCTTGAGAGCGCAACTCAGCTCTCTCTACCCCCCCCCCCCCCCCCAAGCCCTGCTAGAGAGGAATGGAAGGGGGCCATGCTTGGTTCCTCGGACCTCCAGGCCCAAAGGCTTTTGTCAAGAGGGCTAAGCTGGCGGCTTCTACTAATGTGGTCCCGGCATAAGGGTTCCACTGATTGCGGGGCTCTTTAAAGAGCCTCAGATCTTCTATTCAATAAAGGCTTCTCACCACTACCACCACGATGTTGTCACACGTCTGGAAACATTTATTTTTGCTATGCTCTGAACAGACACACAAACATCGAAAGAACTTGATCGGGGTATACCCATTGGAACAGTCATGAACACAGTCACCAGGAAGAATGGCTGAGAAACAGACGAATAGCGTTGGTCAAACGTTTAGGGAGCCTTCGCTCTCGCCCTACGATAAGCTTGCCGTCCTGGTTAGCTCAGTTACTGACTGGTCCGGTGAAGCGGTGGTCCCGTGTTCGAACCCCAGACCACGACGAATTTTCTTTAACTGCGAAGTTTCTGAGAAAGCTGTCTAGCTTTCCTTTGTAGCTGCGCTTCGGTGGATGCCAGTGATAATTAGTTCTTTATTAGAAAAACTTGAATAGTTCAACGTGTTCTGGCTTTGCACCTTAGTAATAGCATAACGCTGAACAGCAGCTGCGTTTTCATCCTAGGGTCCTCAAAAACGTAGGCGCCGATGTGGACGCCGTGGGCGATCAGCAGTAATCATAGTAATCATATTAATCATTAATCACTAGACCGCACATGGCTAATAATAATTTTTAGTTCGAAAGCACTTCTCTCGGGTTTCAGAAATACCTGCGTGAAGCCACTGAGTAACTGGGTCATTTGTTTAGTGGACTCAAAGTTGGTGGCGGCCGCTTACAAATCAATACATTGAGCGTCTGCAGCCCGCCTAAGAACCGACATCCTAGGCTAGAACATCTCGTTAAAAGGTTCGGAGCTGGCGGGCAAAGCTCCCTGTGTAATTGGGGGGGGGGGGGGCGGCACGGTCATCATGGAAGAAGTCAGGGCACAACTTAATTCCATGAGAAAAGAAAACACCCCACCGAGGCTAGATAAGGTGACCACCCGGCACCTATACTGTCTCCCTGAGGACCGGATTACATCATTAGTCCAATATTTCAATATGATTAGTCCAATATTTTGATGCAGTTTAGCGCTTAACATTTTCTCAGTGCCCACAGAAGGTTTATGATTCTGTTGGTTGAAGGTCGTACCCAACAATTCTGCACAAAAACAGTCTTGAACGAGAAATACGCAAGCATTTTTTTTCATACATCGTTAAGATATCACTGTCGATATATCCGCAGAACTCCCGTTTAGAGGCGTGCATTTTTTCTTATTAACGTTCCTATTAACATCAAAAGCGTTAATCACTGGTTTTTCATGAGTTGATTGCTAGGAGCGAGCGATGATAAAACGATATTGCTGCACATCTGAAGAATTCGCCGTCACCTGGAATATTAACGCGATAGCGTTAAGGAGCTCGCGTCGCAGAAAAGCCGGTGTCGTCGGCGTCTTTGGCCGTGAGCGAAAAATTGCACATCTCGGTGGAGACCTGAACCGCGCGGTAAGGAAAGGAATTTTAATGTGAAACCATTAAGGACTGATTGATAGATGGACTGACTGATTAATTGATTGATTGATTGATTGACTGAATGACTGACTGATTGATTGAGTGACTGAGTGATAGATCGATCGATTGATTTTTCTTTCCCTTACGGCGCAATCCGGGTGTCCTGCGAGAAATGTGAGACAGGCGTCATTTCCTTTCCTTAAAAGCAATTTTCATTCCCTTACAACCCTGTTTGGGTGTCTGCCGAGATGGCGTTCCGTGTACTTCTCGGCAACGCTGCGACATGCTGTCGCGTCTCACTCTAAAAGACAAAGCTTAAGCGTCCTCCAATTGTTTCTTACGGTAAATTCTCTAATACTGAAATATTTTGATCAAGAATGTTGGACATATTCCCTCCTAGTTAGTGGGCCCCTCAATCGCGCTTCGAAGTGTGGCGATGGTTCCCACCTACAAAAAAACCGTGATTTCTACTCTTCAGTGCTTGGAAATACTAAGCCTGCATTTTTTTCTGCCTAATGAGTTCCTGCCTATCTTGTATACCTGTTGCTTAGCCTACAAAGGCATTCAGCTTCAAATCGAAACCGGCCTTTATGCACCCTAATGTCGCTGTGAAACCAGGACATTACCGTACGTGCTGCTTAGGGTGGCCGCAATGAATTCTGAAAAAGCGTTTGTACCTGCTTTACCTAAGACGACTCACCCTCCTATTTCGCACAAGACCTCATCAAGGTGCGGGTAGCGTGCAATTCACTGTGCATATCCAAAATTTATCACCAGTTGCAAGAAGGACGGTTTTCCCTGAGCCTCCACGGTGGCTGAGTGGTATATAGTGCACGGCTGCTGAACAGAACGACGCGGTTGCGTTTCGATGTAGGCGAAATGCTAGAGTCGCGTGTACTGTACGATGTCAATGCGCGTTAAGGAACCCCAGCTGGTCGAAGTTATCCGGTGCCCTTCACTACTGCGACCATTATAGCCTGAATCGCTTTGGGAGGTTTTATTGACAAAGTCTTTAAAACGTTGACGTCACAAGAACGCCTCAGCAAAAACGTTTGCTTCGTGTCAAAACTAACACCATACCGCCGATAAGTAACAAAGCTTCTTGCCCTAGGGTCCTCAGAAAGGCACTCGCCATGTCCACGCACTCGCAGACTCCAGCGAACCTTCATAATAATTCCAGCACTCACCTTTGTTTCGTCGCCACGTACAATCCTCAAAACTGACGGCATCCTTCCCTGCTGCGGGTGCTGTGCTGGAAGACAGGCATCGGCCCCTTGTCCTGCGATGATAAGCAGGGGAACACGGAAAACTGCAGCGGAGAACACCGATCACCTTCTCGCTTTGAAGCTACTTTGCGACTGAACCAAGAACAAAAGAACGAACGCTCGCCAAGAATCGACTTCACTCCCGCACGTGTCTCGCGCTTCCCTCGTGCCATGCTAATTCCAGCACTCACCTTTCTGCGGTCGTCAACCAGAATCGGCATCCTTCCCTACTGTGGGTGCTGTGCTCGAAGACAGTTATGGGTGCCTTGTCCTCCGATGAGATGCAAGGGGAACGCGGAACAGTGCAGCGGAGAACAGCGACCACCTTCTCAGTACGAAGCTCATCAGGGACGGAACTAAGAACAAAAGAACGAACACTCGCCAAGAATCGGCGTCGCTCCCGCACGTGTCTCGCGCGTCCCTCGGGCTTGTCTACTGGTGGCTCAACCACCACGCGCACTGCCGGCGTGCCGATAGAAGTATGGTGAGGAGGGGGAGAAAGGAGAGGTAAGGGGAGGACATGCTCGCGAGCCCACATTCTCTTCCTTTAGAATACACCAATGCGGTGCGCGTGGAGGCGGCGGAGCACGCGCACAAACGAGCGTTCACCCTCGCGGTGGTGAACAATTCCCGCAACCCGCTGGCAGCGGCGTCTATCGAGACCAACTGCTTCGAGACTGCGGAGGAGAGGCGAATAGGTTTATCTACTGCCGGTATAAATGGATAGGTTTTGAGGAATGGAAATGACGCAGTAATGGTCTGACATATCTCGGTGGGCACCCGCAGCGCACCGTTTAGGGAGGGATAAAGGAGGGAGTGACTGACTGAAGGAGGAAAGAGGTGCCGTATTGGAGGTCTCCGGAATAATTTCGACAACTTGCGAACATTCAATGTTCCCTGACATTACACAGCACACGAGCGCCTTTCGCTCGGTTCAGGTGTCCAACGATATATGAGACATACTGCGCCATTTCCTAACCACAAAAACCCATCAATAATATTATTATTTCGCCTCCATCGAAACGCGCCCGCAGTGATCGGGTTCGAACCCGGGTACTCTGGCTCAGTATACGAGCGCCCTAGCCACTGCGCTAATGCGGCGGGTAACTCAAAATTAGATAATAATAATAATTGGTTTTTTGGAGAAAGGAAATGGCGCAGAATCTGTCTCATATATCGTTGGACACCTGAACCGCGCCGTAAGGGAAGGAATAAAGGAGGAAGTGAAAGAAGAAAGGAAGAAGAGGTGCCGTAGTGGAGGGCTCCGGAAGAATTTCGACTACCTGGGGATTTTTAACGTGCACTGACATCGCACAGCACACGGGCGCCTTAGCGTTTTTCCTCCATAAAAACGCAGCCGCCGCGGTCGGGTTCGAACCCGGGTACTCCGGATCAGTAGTCGAGCGCCCTAACCACTTAGCCACCGCGGCGGGTTGACGTTCGCGATTTCACGATGGTTAGAGGCGTACAGCCAGGCTGTAAAACTAAGTGGATGGTTCGCATTCTTTAGTATGTGGAGCGATGTGGCTGTAATACGAAAAGAAATGAACTGCGCTGTTATGGAAGGGATAAAGGAGGACTAAGAAAAGAAAGTATGAAAGAGGTGCCTGTAGTAGTGGCTGGCTCTGGAATAATTTCGGCCACATGGGAATCTAACGTGCACTGACATCGCACAGCACACGGGTGCCTTAGCGTTTCGCCTCCATTGAAGCGCGGCCGCCACGGTTGGTTTTGAATTCGGGAACTCCGATTTCGGCCCCGCCGCGGTGGCTCAGTGGTTAGAGCGCTCGACTTCTGATCCGGAGTTCCCGGGTTCGAACGCGACCGCGGCGGCTGCGTTTTTATGGAGGAAAAACGCTAAGGCGCCCGTGTGCTGTGCGATGTCAGTGCACGTTAACGATCCCCAGGTGGTGAAAATTATTCCGGAGCCCTCCACTACGGCACCCGTTTCTTCCTTTCGTCTTTCACTCCCTCTCTTATCCCTCCCCTAACGGCGCGGTTCAGGTGTCCAACGATATATGAGACAGATACTGCGCCATTTGCTGTCCCAAAAAACCAATTATTATTATTATTAACTCCGATTTCGAACCGTGAGTATCCGAACCCGGGTTCGAACCCGGAGTTTGTTCCTTCAGGGAGTTTTTCAGGGAGGGCTTGGATCTCATTTCACACTATTACCAATCATTTTAGGCATGAAATGCGCGTTTATTTCACTGGAGACAAATCATTCAACTAAGGCGTAGCCTTCAAGCGCGCTCGTTTCTAAACCTTCTCTGCTAGCGCATATACCTAACCAGCATAACCCGCACTGTAAGCGCTCAGGCATTTGAGCCTCTTGCGATCACATCCTATGAGACTGCAGGAAAGAACCGAAAATAAAGTGGTTTTTGTGACCACATAGCATGTCTCTCCTGTAACCAGCTCTTTTCGACATAACATGTATCTCCTGTAACCGGCTCTTTTCGACGAAATAATTGTTTTGAATTAAGTATATCACAGAAAAAGCGATTACAGGTTTGCTACGTTATATAAACCTGACAGGGTGCCTACCTCGCTGCTGGCCTAAAGGCCTAGCCAGTAAAAAATTTAATACAGGGAAATGGAAGACGCGGTGAGTTTATCACATCTTAGTGGACACCTCAACCATGCCGTGAGTTAGGGGGTTAGAAGTTGGCTCCGGAATAGCGTTCCATTTACTGTGAATGTTCCAAACTTTATGAACGCAATGTTTTCATGAGCCGCGTTTACATGAATGTGACAGAATTCGACTCCGGTCGCCTTATTCAGGGGGAGTACAAAACGTGGAAGAAGAGAGTAAAGGGTGAGTAAGGCTTTTCTTTCAAAAAACCTGCTCTTTCCCTGAAAAGAAGAACTAGAGTGAACTGTCGCATTCATGTAAACGCGACTGTATATTAAAAGAGTTCACTATAACAACCAATATATCCGCGGACCTATCGTCGACAGGCCTGCATTTTTCCTTATTAATGTTTTTGCTGTCGCCAAACCGTTTTCATTCGTTTTTATGGCAGTCGTAACTGCTGGATGCAAGCCATCGAAAACTTCGAAAGAAATATCTTGCTACACATCGTAAAAATGGACCATTACGCTCAATATTTCCATAACAATAAAAATGTTGGTCCAAGAAGGCTGCACATGAATGTGCTTCTGTGGTCAAGTCGATTCCTTGGTCGGGCTTTGAGGTACATGGCGGTGGTGTCCACCAGCAGAAAACCGTGATTTCGCACGATTTTTCATGCTCATGAATACTAAATAGCCAGGCATTATTTTTCGCTTCATGAGTTCGTTGGTTCTTCCTATCGTACTCCGATGAATACCGTTGAATTGCACCGTCTACAGCTGTCGCTCATCTTAATTATACATTCAGCTTCATTCAGTAAGGTGCCTCTATGGACCCTAATGTCGTGTAAAACCAGGACATTACCATAATTGGTGCTTGAAGGCGGCAGCAACCACTTCTGAAGCAGCGTTCGCACCTGCTCTACCTATGACCACCTCCCTTGTATTTCGCACATGACGGGATCAAGGTGCGGGTAGCGTTCCATTTACTGCGAATGTTCAAAACTTCCGCAGAAATTGCAAGAGGGATGCATTTGCCTGAGGCGCCGCGATGACTCAGTGGTTTTAATGCCAGGCTGCTAAACAAAAAGACTTTAGTTCGATCCCGGCCGTGGGCGGCCGCATTGCGATTGAGGCGAAATGCCGGAGGCTCGTGTACAATGCGATGTCGCTGCACGTTAAGAACTCTAGTCGGTCAAGATTTCCGCATCGCTCTACTACGGCGTTCCTTAAAGCCTGAGTCACTTCGGGACTTCGAACCCCATAAAATCAGGCTTTTAAAAGCTCACGTCACCATAAAGAAGGCCCCTCGGAAAAGTCAAGCGCTTCCTATGGATCTCTTGCACCTCAGTAAAAGCATACTGCCGAACAGTAACTACGTTACTTGCCCTAGAGTCCTCAGAAACGTTCACGCACTCTCAATCTCAAGCGAAGTATCATGCTAATTCCAGCACTCAGCTTTCAGTGGCCGTCACCGAGACTACCCTGGGTGATGGGCTGGAAGACGTGAATGTGGGTACCTCCGTTGTCCTCCGATGAGATGAAGTCGAGCGGCGAACACTGCAGCGCAGAACATCGACCACCTTATTATTTTGAAGCTCATCGACGACTGAACCACGGACAAAAGAACCAACGCTCGCCAAGAACCGGCGTTGCTCCCGCACGTGCCTCGCGCTTTCTCCGTGTTCGAATATTCGTCGCGAGTGAGTGCGTGATTATAAGTGGAAAGGGGAAGGCACGGGCTTGTCTAGTCCACTGGTGGATCAACCACCACACCCACTACCGGCTTGCCGATAGAAGTAGGGAGAGGAGCGGGAGAAGCGAGAAGACAGGGGAGTAGCACGACACCGACTGAGGGGGCTAGTGTGGGCGGGAGCCTTTTGCGATACGCTCACGGCTTCCTGATCGGGCGCACCATGCGCGTACGAGTAGGGGGTAAGCTTCGCCCGGTGGACATAAGCGTGCCACAGGGCTCTGTCTTATCACCATTTCTGTTTAATGTTGCCATGTCGGTGGTGCCGACCTCCCTCCCGACTAGCGGCCGGCACCATGTGTACACGTCCATATATGCAGACGACATAGCAATGTGGTGCCGGGGACCACCAGGCGAGGCGTTCCGCGTGCGGGGGTGCCTTCAGGGAGCTCTGACCGCAATCGATGCCAGCTTACGCGGCCTTGGCCTGTCGCTGAGCGCTGACAAACCGGTGGCCATGGCGTGCGTTTCGCGTACGCGTGCGCAACTTGCGCCACTGTCAACAGACTGGACTCCGATTCCTTGGCGTAAATCGGTGCGGTACCTTGGCCGGGACATCGACTGGCGCCTCTTCTTCCACCCCGCGGCGACCAAGGCCCGTCTGCAGATGAAGAGGATCACCGCCGCCGAGCACAAGCTCACCGCTCGAGGCCAGGGCTCCTCCCAGGAAGCTGCGCTGCGGCTATACAATGCCGCAGCTTTGGGGGTGGTGCTCTATGCGCTGACGCTCGTCACGGTGCGCAAGCCGTGCTGGAAGAAACTCGAGCTCCAGCACCGCAAGTCCCTGCGCGTGTGTCTAGGCCTGCCCAAAAACTCGCAGTGCGCCGCAACGTTGGCCGAGGCGGGAGCATGGCCACTTTAGCTCCAGGCAGCGCGCAGGGCACTGAATCACATCGACCGGCTTCACCGCGCACCGGACGGCGCCTCGCTACTGCAGCATATGCGCTCGCACCCGCGCTCACGAATGGGCGCGGCCCTTTTCGAGTATGAGCAATTGACACAAGGCCCACCCCCCTACGGCTCCTGCCCGTTCTGGCCTGCTGCCTCGGAGGTACAGCGAGAGATCGTCGGCATCGCGGGAACACAGAGCACACGCCTCTGTGCTGTGCAGCAGCTGGCCAGAGCCGTCATGCCCGAGGAGCTCCAGGAACATCTCCTCGTGTACACCGACGGGTCGGGGGCCCGCGACAGCTCCTCCCTTGCTGCGGCGGCTACCATCCCCGCCCTGCGACTGCACAGCCAGCAACACGCAACCTTCCTGGGCTCCTCCACAACGGCGTAGTTGATGGGGATCCCGCTCGGGCTGGACCTGCTGTTCACCTTCGGCCCTCCGCCGCCCAGGAGTGCTCTGCTGTGTGACTCCCGCACCGCAATCAGCCGCTTGCAATCTAAAAGCCGCGTTACCCCTCTAGTGCGGGAAATTCGCTCGCGCATTGAGCGCCTCGCGCAGAGAGGATGGGCCGTGTATAAACAGTGGGTGCCCGGTCACTGCGGCATCACTGGCAGCGAAGAAGCTGACGCCTTTGCGACCGCTCAGCATCAACTACCTTCCAGCGATCAGCCCGATGCGCTGGAAGACGTGCGTGCGACCATCGACGACTACCTCCGAAAGCAGCACCCTGACACACGCAACGCAGGAGGTGAGCGCATTGAAAGTATCACCGGCTTTCGCGCACTTATCCTCCGCGCGCGCATTGGCTGCGTGTGGCCCAGGGAACGACTGGAGTGTCATGGAATCGCGACGAGTGATGTGTGTGACGGCTGCGGTGCAGTGGAAACACCAGAACACCTGCTCCTTCACTGCGCCGCTTTCGCCCATGCTTGTCGCGATATGCTTGCGGCCTATAGGGCGCTGGGTATATTACCAGACTCCCTCAAGGCGGTATTGTGGCCGCAGGGCAGTGAGCGCACTCGTGAGCGAACCTTGCTGAGCCTGTGTGCATTCCTCGAATTCAGAGGCTTGACGACCCGTCTGATCTCCGCCAGGTAGTTACACGCAGTGACCGAACGCTCCGCGAGTTCTACCTTGAACGATTAATAACTGGACGCCCCACTCCAGTTGTAGCCAACGCAGTGATGTGCGCGTGTGTTTTAATTCCTCCGACATGAACTAATCACGCGCACAACCTGGACGTATTTCTTTTTGTGTAAAAAGTTTGTATATATTACTTCTCCCCTAACCTCTCTTCCTGTCCCCTCTCCTCTTTCATTTCATTTCTCTATTCTGCCTGCTATCCTTTATTTCCGCTGCCCCAGCTCAGGTGCTTCAGTATCGATGGCAGATGCCGAGGCTGCTAAAATCTTTTCCTTCCTTTTTACTATTATTTTAATAGAAACCACTACCACCACCACGAAACTGCTCGGCGACTAACCAGAAAAACGCGGGTTCGATTAGGGCCGCGTCGATCGAATTTCGATGGAGCCGAAAAGCCAGAGGCCGATGCACTTTCCGAAGTCAGTGCACATTATTGAACTCCAGGCGGTAGAAATTTCTGGATCCCTCTACTACGGCGTTCCTCATAGCCTAAGTCACTTTTGAACGTTAAACGCTATAAACCAAGCTATTTCCAGGCGTCACCAGTAGAAATGGTTGAGCAATAGACGACCAGTGCTTTGTGTCGATCTCTTGCACCTCAGTAACACCATACCGGCTAACAGCAACTACGTTTCCGGACCAATTTCCTCAGAAACACGATCGGAACTGGACATGCACTCTAAAAATCAAGCGAAGCTTCGTGCTTATTCCAGCACTCACCTTTCCGTGGCCGTCACCGAGACTATCCTGGGTGCTGTGCGGGAAGACGTGAATGTGGGCACCCACGTTGTCCATCGATGAGCTGAAGTCGAATGCAGAAGACTGCAGCGAAGAACATCGACCACCATAATAGTTTGAAGCCCATCGACGACTGAACCATGAGCAAAACCAATGCTCGCCAAGAACCGGCGTCGATCTCGCACATGCCTCGCGCTTGCCCCATCTTCGAATAGTGGTCGTGAGCCCACCTCCTCTTCCTTTATAATACACGAATGCGGTGCACGTGCAGGCGGACGAGCACGAGCACAAACCAGCATTTGCACACATACGTGCGCCTTAGTGTTTCGCGTCCATCGAAACGCAGCTGCTGCAGCGGCTGGGTTTCGATGGAGGCGAAACGCTAAGTTGCCCGCGTGCTCTGCGATGTCAGCGCACGTTAAAGATCTCCATGTGGTGGAAATTATTCCGGAGCCCTCCACTACGCCACCTCTTTTTCCTTTCTTGTTTCACTCGCTTCCTTTATTCCTTCACATACAACGCGTATCAGGTGTCAGTCTAACAATGAGAGAGACATTGCGTAATTTCTTTTCCCCAACAACCCGCCTGGTGGCTGAGTGGTAAGGGCGCTCGGGTACTGATCCGGAGTTCCCGCTTTTGAATCCGACCGCTGCGGCTGCGTTTTATGGAGGAAAAACGCTAAGGCGCACGTGCCCTATGCGATGTCAGTGCAAGTTAGATCCCCAGGTAGTCGAAATTATTCCGGAGTCCTCCACTACGCCCCCCCCCCTTTTTATTGCGAAAGCAATACTGCTCGAGGTTTCCGCTCTTGGCCATCGTCCCGGAGAATCCACCATTTACCTTTGGCGTGACATATGTGTGACGTAATAGCACCTGTGGAAAAGCGGGGCCCCAACTCGGCTCGTCGCGACCGTCCCAGCGAATCCTCCATGCTGCAGCTGCGCGCCTCTGCCGCGAAGGCCGCTCGGCTGTACGTGACGTCATGCCAGCTGTGGAAAAATGGCCCCCCCAATTCGGCTCGTCGCCGTCGTCCCAGCGAATCCTCCACGGTATGTCGGATGATACGTATAAGGTGAAGCTGCAACGATGTGCTGCAGCTAAGAAGCGGCGGCGTGCGGAAGAAACGAATGAATAGCGGGAACAACGTTTAGCTAAACGGCGTGCATTTGTAGTCGTTATGGGGAGCGCGAGAGAGACGCAACAGCGACAGAACGAAGCCAGGAAGAGACACCGCGCTCAAGAGACGCCAGAAGAACGCGCCTCAAGACTCGAGAAGCGTCGTAACGAAGATGCGGCTAGAAGTGCCACGTCCCGTAGTGACTCTTCAACTGCGGAAGAGACCGCTCTGAATTTTCGAGAGCGTCGGAATGAGACGCAGCGTAGACGACGTGCCAAGGAAACGAAGCTTTCGCAATTCAACTAGGGTTAACCAGAGCTAAACCACAGCCAATTTTTTTTCTTCTTTCACTCACTCCTTTATCTCTTCCCTTACGGCGCGATTCAGGTGTCCAACGATATATGAGACATATGCTGTGACATTTCGTTTCCCTCAAAACTAATTATTATTAGTATTATTATTTTCTGTCGCGTAGGCGAGAGGGTCCAGCAACACGCCGGCAGCCGCGTTTCTCAAGACCAGAGAGAGAGGAAACTTTATTGCCACAAAAGAAGGGTTCCTGGACTCAGCAGAAGGGCCAGGTGCCATTGAAAATTTGTTTTGGGGGAAAGGAAATGGTGCAGTATCTGTCTCGCATAGCGGCGGGCACCTGAACCGCTCTGTAAGGGAAGGGATAAAGGAGGGAGTGAAAGAAGAAAGGAAGAAAGAGGTGCTGTATTGGAGGGCTCGGAAATAATTTCGACCACCTGGGGATCTTTAACGTGCACTGACATCGCACTAAACATCGGCGCCTAAGCGTTTCGCCACCATCGAAACGTGGCGGCGGCGGTCGGCTTCGAATCCGGGAACTAGAGATCAGTGCCCGAGAGCCTTAACCACTCTGCCACCGCGGTGGGGCAAAGGTGTCCCGTTAGCTGACAACTGGCGGTGACGTCTTCGTCGCACTCGATCGTTCCCGCCTAGACGGCGCGGTCCGAGCTGTGCAGCACTGCTTCCCAGGCTTCAGGTAAGGGGCTTCTATAAGAGTTTCCGGAGGAGGATCCTCCGGGCAGTCCCATAGAATATGATCGAGGGCGTCAGTGCTACCGCAGTGCATGCAGGTGGGGTCTATGAGGTTGGGAGAGATGTGGGCGTAAATTTACTGTTTCGGGTAAGAATGGGTTTTCAAAGTCTTCTCCAAGTCACCTCTTGGTGTAGGTTGGTTGGTTGTGAAACTTTATTTCCAGCGGATAGAGAGGAGCGACACGAAGTCGCCCCCCGCTTAAACGGCGGCCGCTATCCCTTTTGCAGCGGCGGCGTCTTCAGCCAGCAGGAGGATCTTGATCTGTATCCCCGGGTCGGGGCGGAGCAATAGAGCCTCCCAATGAGCAGAGTCGGTAATGAAGTGACTCGCGGGTAGGGACTGTGGGCAGTTCCAGATCATATGATTTAGATCGGCTTTCGCATCACAATTTTTGCATTTGTTTGAGTAGAGTCCTTCCGAATAGAAGCTACACAATTGGGGATTTGGATAGGTGTTAGTTTGAAGTTTACGCCAGGCTTTGGCCTGTTGCTTGGAGAGCGTCTTATCTGCTGGGGGGAATCTGAGTCTTGCAAGCCTGTAGTGCTGCAGAATTTCTCTGTAAGAAAACAACCTGTCCTTGCCAGAGTATAGGGCGGGTGGGCTGCATGACCCAGCTCGGCGGGACAGTTCTCGAGCTAGGTTATGAGCCGCCTCATTGCCAGCAAGGGAAGCATGAGCAGGCGTCCAGATTAGGCGAATGCGCCGCGTGGGCTGATAATTTAGCAGAATCCGTGCTGCTTGTGGGGAGATTCTTCCAAACGTGTAGTTACGTATAGCCAATTTTGAATCGCTGACAATGGTTTCTGCCGAGAATCCCACAATGGCTAGAGCAATGGCTGTTTCTTCTCCAACATGTGTGTGCTGAGTGCGTATAGTGCCCCCAGTTATGAGTGTACCACGTTCCGTGGTGACCACAACTACCATCTTGTCAGCCGAAGAATCTGCTGCATCTACATATACCACAGAGGTATCATTAAGAAAGCGTTTGCCTAATGATTTGGGTCTCTCTGTACGACGTTCAGCGTGGAAATCTGGGTGCATGTTCCGAGGTAGTAGAGGAATGACCAGAAGCTGGCGTATATGTTTGGGAAGGTCAGTTGTGGGTCCGCCTTGTCGTTCGCATGTTATGCCTAGTGTGGACAGAATGTGTCTGCCAGTTGGTGTGGCCGATAGTCGTTCGTATTGCGAGACGGTTACCGCTTCAATAATCTCGCTTAGGGTCTTATGAAGACCGAAACCTAAAACTTTCTCAGTCGCTGTGTGCATGGGTAGCCCAACTGCCTGTTTGACGCATTTTCTGATTATGGCCTCCACTTTTTCTTTTTCAGCTGACTTGAGATGTAGGTAAGGGCATACGTAAGCTATGCGGCTTATCACAAAGGCTTGTACTAAACGGAGAGTATTGCTTTCCTTCAAGCCCGAGTGGCGATTACTAATGCGGCGAATGAGTCGCATAATTTGCTGCGAGGTTCCCTGAAGTTTCCGAATTACGTCACCATTGAAGCCGTGTTCTTGTAGAATTAGGCCCAAGATTTTAATTTTGGGCACTCGAGGAATGGGGACTCCGCGAATACTGAGTTCGATGGCCGGTGGGGTTTGCGCAAGGGATCTGATGTTGCGGAATATGAGAAATTCAGATTTGGCTGAAGAGCACCGCAGCCCCCTAGGGTCTACATAGTTCCCCACGATATCTATTGCATGCTGTAGTCTCTCCTCGATTTCGGCATCATTGCCCTCGGCGGTCCACAAGGTGATATCGTCTGCATAGAGGCTGTGGTGGAGTTGCGGAACCTGCGCTAATTGGTGTGGAAGTTTCAACATTGCAACGTTGAAGAGAAATGGTAATAGGACCGATTCCTGCGGGGTGTCCTTGTTGCCGAGGGGGAAGTCATGCGAGTGGAGACCTCCTACTTGAAAATGCGCCTTTCTACCTGAGAGAAAGTCGCGGATATAGTTGAAGGTGCGGGCTCCCACCCCGAGTTCATGAAGGTTCTCCAAGATCGCATCATGTCTGACATTGTCAAAGGCCTTTTCCAGGTCAAGTCCATGAATTATTCTGGTGTCCCGCGTTTTTGCCTCAATAATGTGATGTTTGAGCTGAAGCATTACATCCTGCGTAGAAACTTTTGATCGAAATCTAATCATGGTTAGAGGGTACAGCTCGTTCGCCTCCATAAACCGGTTGAGGCGCGTATGAACTACGTGCTCCATGAGCTTACCTACACAAGACGTGAGGTTCTCAAGGCTGAGTGCCTTCCTTGGCTTTGGGATGAGAATGATCTCTGCCGTTTTCCATATTTGTGGAATGGAGCCCTCCAACCAGCATTTCTGCATATACTCAGTTAGTGATTGTAGCGACACTTCATCCAGGTTGCGGAGGATCTTGTTGGATACTGCATCTGAGCCAGTGGCGGATTTGCAGTTTAGCCTGGCAATCTCTGCCCTAACCTCATCCACAGTAATGGGGGAGTCGAGCTGCGTGTTTTCCGGACCAGCATAATCTGCGAAGGCTTGGATGAAGAGGAGCATCTTTGAGGGTTGCAGAATAATTTCGGCCACCTGAAGATCTTTAACCCGGGTTTGAACGCGACCGCGGCGGCTGCGTTTTTATGGAGGAAAACCGCAAAGGCGCCTGTGTGCTTTGCGATGTCAGTGCTCGTTAAAGATCTCCAGGTGGTCGAAATTATTCCGGAGCCCTCCACTATGGCACCTCTTTCTTCAATCTTTCTTTCACTCCCTCCTTATCCCTTCCCTTACGGCACTGTTAAGGTGTCCACGATATATGATACAGATACTGCGCCATTTCCTTTTCTTAAAAAACCAATAAAAAAATAAAAAATCTTTTCCCTGAACTGAGATCGCACAGAACGCAAGCGCCTTTGCTTTTCTCCTCCTATAGGAAAACATGACCGTCGCGGTTGTGTTCGAACCCGGGTACTCAACATCAGTAGCCGAGCGCCTTAACCACTGAGCCACCGCCCTAACTACTGAGCCACCGCTGCGGGTCTAAAATACTTTTTAGTACACCTGAACCCTGCCGTAAGGGGAGGGACAAAAAAAGAAAGAGGGGCTCCGGAATAATTTCGACCACCTGGGGATTTTTAACCTGCACTGACATCGCCCGGGCCCGTCAGAAATTTGGTATTAAAAATCGAGAATACTTTTAATACCGAATACCTGACAGTGCACGTTAAAGATCCCCAGATCCCCAGGTGGTCGAACTTATTCTGGAGCCCTCCACTACGGCACCTCTTCTTTCCTTTCTTCTTCTTTCTCTCCCTCTTTTATCTCTTCCCTTACGGCACGGTTCAGGTGTCCACCGAGGTGTGAGACACTGCACCATTTCTTTTCTCAAAACCAATTTTCATTTTTATTTACATGGATATCAGGTGGGTCACCTGATGATGTGCACAGAATGCACATCTCATCACTTAGGAGACGTCTTGTGCTACGTGTCTATTCCATACGCCGCACTAACACTACTGACTTTTTCTACGGGTCTGGCAATGGAGCCTTGCGAGGATAACACGAGCGCTGCATACGGCCAGGCAAAACGCTTAGGCATGTTTCATTCTGCTGCATTGCGAATGTGACAAATATTAGGACACTGTTCTGTCCACGCTCTCCCCTTGCTGCCGTCTGAAAGTTCAAGGCTCTTCTGTCGGCTCCGGGCGCTGTTGTAGTTGACACTTCATGTGACCGCTTGTCATTCGTGGTAGCATAGGGGTCTGCGCCGCATCGTAGCTCACATAAAGGACTTCCGCGACTTTTCACTTGAGCGGTTGCTTTTGTAGCTCACAAAACAACAAAGTGCTTGGCTGGCGCGGCGAGTCGGCGACAAAGCTACACACTTTGCACGTGCTCACGTTCAAATCGGGTTCGTGGGGCGATTGGATTTGAAAAGGTTTATTATCGGCTTGAGCTATAAACTGGCAGCGATCTCTTTGGCTCTTGTCACCACCTGTACGTGGGTTTCCAGGTCGGAGCTGAGCAACAAGGTCTACCAGCGGCTCGGGGGCGCGAACCGCTTGAGCGATATTGGTGAGGGATATCTCGGACCGTCCCAGAAGGTGTGATCTACGGTGGCTTTGCTGCTGCATTTGCTGAACTCCGGCTTAAATCTATCCGGGTACACATGACTTAGGACAGCTGGATTTAGGGAGAGCTTTATGGCAGACCATACAAGACGAGGGTATGACGATCCTTAACAACGTCGTGGGGCTAGCTCAGTTTCTTTCTCTTCTTTCCTCGACCACAGCCCTCTTTATCGGTCTTCAATCTTCAGAAATGAAATGAAAATCATGCGACATAAGGAATTATAAATTACGCATATTTCGCGCTGCTCGTACAGATTCATAAAAAACACACGCGTTGGAATGCAAGAAAAAACACTTTTTTATGCACGGGATGAAATGCTTGATAAATGGGTCTTTTACCTCACGATGGTGGTCGTCTGAAGAGGTTTATGCAACACTTGCGGATCTCTACTTTCCAGCATGACATTTTAGTGGAATCTTATAGCAGCAATCCGAACATTAACATCATCTTGCGTCGGATATCTGTTCATGCTGGGATCAGGGGAATTCTGGAGAAGGGTAGTTGGTGCTTACTTTCTACGACACAGATTGACACAGCGCAACGGAACGAGGACGAGAAGAAACACGAAACTCAGGAATCCATCCGCCTTTATTGGCCACCCATCTCGCTGACACGCTCCGTGTCGCCTCTGAGCGGAGTCGCAGTTTCGTCCAGGAACAGGTATCGCCTGATGAGGCTCCAGCCGTACTCTCCCAACGTGCCCAGCTGCGGGCGGCAGTCCTCGCGAGGAAAGCAGACCACGCTCTGCTGGACCACGCCGGCCACTCGCATGAAATCGTCCAAGCCACGAATGCCCGAGGCAGCAGCCCGAATCATGCAGGTCGCCTCGGCGTCGCTCACTGAAGCCAGCTCGGCGACGCGCCCTGGCAAAGCGACGTGGCCACGAACTCGTTCCAAGGCCTCGGCAGCGTACCTGCGGTCATCGTAGGCGTCAGTGCTAGAGAGTGCTCTTCCACCATTTCCCGAATGGCTAGTTAGAACTTGAGCGCCAGATTAGTAGGGCACTTCTTTGAGGCACGTTTGGTGCCATTTGGAGATTTCCTCTCAATAATCCACTGGTCGCTACGCGTTGGACACAGACAACAGTAACTGCTTTCTCTGCAAAGATGCTTTTCGGTGCGGTCTCCAGCGATGACAATTTGAAATAGCATTGAACAATTCTTTTGCCAATAGACACTCTCATCCCTCAGTATGAAGTTTCAATGAATGGACCTTTCGGGGCTTGAACGTATGCCATTATCAATGTAATGTATCAGAATTCATCATTATAATCAGCCTAAGCACGCCCGCCGCAGGGAAAAGGTCTCGCGCATGTCTCTCAAATTAAACCTGTTTTTTGCCAGCTGCGGCCTCCGTTTCTCCGCTAACTTCTTAAACTCATCCGCCCAATTAACTTTTTGCCGCCCCCTACTACGAATGCGTTCTCATGGAATTTACTTCGTTACGCTTAAGGACCAGCGCTTATCTTGACTAAACATTATATGCCGCGCCCAAGCCAGTTTCTTCCGTTTGACTTCGACTAAGATGTCATTAACCCGCGTTTGTTCCCTGAACTGCTACGCTCGCTTCCGGTCTCTTAACATTACACGTACCATTTTTCTTTCCATAGGTCGCTGCGCCGCTATTAACTTAATGTGAACCCTTTTCTTCAGCCTCCATGTTTCTGCCTCGTAGGTGAGTGCCGGTAAGATACAGCTGTTGTATACTTTTCTCTTGAGGAATATTGCTAAACTGCTATTATGATCTGAGAGAACCTGTCATATGGGCTCCACGGCATTCTTATTATAGTTATTTCCCTCTCATGGTCAAGATTGGCGGTCACTTTACCTACCCTAAGGAACGCATTCCCTGACCCCTTCCAGCAACTCGCAGCCAATTGTGAACTGCTGTTCCCTTGCTAGGCTGTTGGACATTATTTTGATTTTCTTGCATGTTAATTTTTAGACCCATCGTAGTGCTCTGCCTGTCTAACTAATCGAGCATGCTTTAAAAAATTAGGGAGATGCAAAGACGGAATAAACCTTCCATTTGTGCATTGGAAGCCCCGTATTGACGTCCAACGTCCCCACCCTTGCTTCATATATCTGTCGAAGCCGCAAATAATTTCGCGTTAAGCATTGACAATAGCAGGTGCTTTGATGTTGCTCTGTGCGGCACTGGCACCTGATAGTCAATGCGACTGATTACGTTCCTCTAGAGAGCCATATACGTGCGTTGCGCTTACCGGTCGCGTCGGTCGCCGATCACAAATTGAGCAGCTCCGCGGCGGCTGCGTTTTTATGGAGGAAAAACGCTAAGGCGCCCGTGTGCTGTGCGATGTCAGTGCACGTTAAAGATCCCCAGGTGGTCGAAATTATTCCGGAGCCCTCCACTACGGACCTATTTGTTCCTCTCTTCTTTCACTCCCTCCTTTATCCCTTCCCTTAAGGCGCGGTTCAGGTGTCCAACGATATATGAGACAGATACTGCGCCATTTCCTTTCCACCAAAAACCAATTATTATTATTATTATTAGTTACCAAAGCTGAGTTCCGGCGAGCCGTGTCTTGCAGAGCGAACAGGTCCTTGCGGAATTCTCTTTCCATGGTGGCCACCACAGCGACGCTAGTTGAAGGCACACCGACAACCACTTACTACTACAATTTTCAAAGTGAAAGCTTTGCTCCCCACCGTAGCTTCTTCGCGAGTGCGCAATACGCGCAGTGTGCAAGCGTTTGAGCTTGTACTGAAGAGAAACCCCGTGAAAGCTATGACGTAATTCAGCCGCCGCCACCGCCGAAACCGAGCGTTCGCCTCTTTCTATAGGCCACCGGCGTTCAATGTCTTCCTTTTGAGGAAAGGAAAAGAGCATAACTGGCTCCCTGGGTCCAGTGGACGCTTCAATCGTGCTTTGAGGTACATGGCGGTGTTGAGAGAGGGATGTGGGCTGCAGGCGTTACCGCCGACAACGTTGTGGCAGACACGCGGCACTGCAGCAATAGGCCGCAGCGCTCGTTGGGCAAGCATTCTCTAGCGATCAACCATTAACTGCCACCTTGAGACGGTTGGCTGGGGGTTGCGCTGCCTATCCAGTGGGCGGATCGAACTCAACGTTATTGACGCCAAGCGGCGTCTGCTTGTCCGATACACACCCGCTTTCGCTCTATAAGTAGGTTCAGCAGTGCACGTTAAAGATCCCCAGGTGGTCTAAATTATTCCGAAGCGCTCCACTACGGCACGTATTTCTTCTTTCACTGCCTCTATCTACTCCCTTATGGAGCGGTTCAGGTGTGCACCGATGTGTGAGACAGATACTGCACAATTTGCTTCCCCAAACGCCAATCAAACGGCAGCTAACTTTTGAGGAAAGTAAACGGTGCAGTAATTGTCTCACATCTCTGTGGACACCAGAACCACGCCGTAAGGGAAGTGAGGAAGGTGGAAGTGAAAGAACGAAAGAGGGGTCGTAAAAGAAGGCTCCGCACAGCTCACGGGTGACTGCGTTTCGGCTCCATCGAAACGCGGCTGCCACGGCCGAATTCGAAAAATATGAAAATTGGTTTTTGGGGAAAGGAAATAACGCAGTATCTGTCTCACATATCGGCGGACACCTGATTGTGCCGTAAGGGAAGGAATAACGGAGGGAGTGAAATAAGAAAGGAAGGAAGAGGTGCGGTAGCGGAGGACTCTGGAATAATTTCGACCACCTGGCGATCTTTAACTTCCACTGACATTATACAGCAGACGGGTACCTTAGGAACTCCGGATCAGCAGCCTAGCGCGCTAACCACTCAGCCACCACGGCAGGTATGCGCAGTATTTGTATCGTATCGGCGGGAACCTGAACCACGCCGTCAGGGAACGGAGGAAAAAACCTTAATTGTTGCACTGTATTAAATTGGGAATGGGAGGTGGGGATAGTTGTTGCGCTTGGTGGCAGTCCCTATTCCGGGACCCCATTCGCCGCGCTGCTGCCCGTGTTGTCTGGTCCAGGGCTCGCTGGGCCTCCAGGCACGAGCTGGACAGGGTCGCCTCGCAGCCCTCCCTTGTTGACTGACTTATCACAGTTGTATGTGCACTGTACTGGCAGGCCCATAAATGTGGTCAGCATACGGCCCGCAGAATTTTCACCTGCCCGTGAATGTAGGGTCCATGTGTTCTATTATGATGGTATTTAAGAAAGGCCTGGTTTGTAGCCGTGTTTGTAGGGGTGTGCTACAAGCAGACGAAACCGTAGACACCTGTACACCATGCAAAACACTAATGAGACATGAAATATTGAGCGACCCGAAAGGCGCGGGTTTGATTCCGACTTCGGCGGTCGAATTGCGTTGGAGGCGAAATTCTAGAGGCCTGTCAGCTGGCGATTTCAGTGCATGTTAAAGAACCCCAGGTGGTCCAAAATATTTGGAGCCCTTCACTCAGTAGCCTCCGGCCGACTGCTTCTTTTTGGTGTAGGCTTTTATGGGGTGGCGGATATTTGAGTCGCGTTCCCCTATGATAGTTTAGTTCCTAGGACGCAGAGCTTCGTAGAGGAGGAGGAGGAAAAACATTTATTCAGATCACAAAAACTGGGTGGCTTCAGTACGAGAACCCATTGGTCGTCATCATAATCCGGCCGCTCTCATCCAGCGATTTCTGGTCGCGTGGGCTGTCGCTATGAAGGGTTGCCTCCCAGCGCTCATGAGGCGTATCGGGATTGCTGTCCAAGTCTGGGTTTTCTTGACATTCCCAAACCGCGTGAAAGAGTGTGCCAACTGCTCCACAGAAGGGGCAGGACGAATGGTAGGTTTATGGGTACCATTTACTCATTAGGTAAGGATTGGGCAGAGTATTAGTTTGTAGTCGCCTGATTATGTGCTCTTCATATTTACTTAGGGTTTTGTGAGGAAGAGGATATTTCCTTCTTGTGATCTTATAGTACTCCGTAATTTCTGCGTAGCTCAGTAAGGGTGAGGGGTTGTCAACAATGTCAGAGAGACGCTGAGTGCCAGATGCTCGGAGGAGGAGAGCTCGAGCAGCTGTGTTGGCCGCCTCATTAGCCGTCGTTGAGAGGTGCAATGGCGTCCAGAAGATCTGGATGTTGGAAGGATTAGACCTTTCCAAAATTTCCCAACACGGAGCGCCAACGCGGCCTCTGAGGTAATTGCGTACCACTGCTTGTGAGTCGGACATAACCGTTGCCTCGCTGTTCTTTGATATCGCTAGTGCGGTAGCTGCTTCTTCAGCCGATGTGGTATCCACCGCTTGGATAAGGCTGCTTGCAATAATATCCCCCCGGGGTGAAACTGCTGCAATTGCCGCGACTCCGTTAACGGGTCCAGCCGCATCGACGTAGATCGTGTCCTTGTTTCCATCCCAGCGCTTAGAGAGGTGTCTAGCTCTGGCTAGTCTCCGTCCTCTGTTATATTCCTCATCCATGCGTTTTGGTATGGGGTGAGTAGTAATGTGTGATCTCGTCTGCATGGGCATGTCGATCTTGTCAGCGACTTCCCGGGGTGGACTGATTCTCAGCTTCTGTAATATTTTCCTGCCAGGCTTAGATGTTGTGAGCCTTACAATTTGATTTACACGGTGGGCCTCTTTTAGTTCGTCGATGGTGTTATGGAACCCCAGCTGTAGTAAGCGGTAAGTGGATGTGCATAAAGGGAGTCCCAGCGCCGTCTTAACTGCCTTTCGAAAAATAACATCTAGTTGGTCTTTCTCCTTTTTGCTAAGCCGTAAGTACGGGGTGGCGTATGTTAGTTTAGAGAGAATGAAAGCCTGAACTAATCTTAGGGCCTCCTTCTCTCTTAGCCCATTTCTTTTCTTGATTACCCGGCGTAGCATTCTAGAGACTTGTTCGGAATAGGCTTGGAGCTGTCTGATTGTAGTGGTTAGTGTTGCCGCTGGGTATGATGGCTCCCAGGTTCTTGATCCCTTTATTGATCGGAATGCTCATACCCTGGACAGTAATGGCGACAGAGGGAGTGGACGGCAAAAGCCCCGTATTCTGCTTCTTGCTACGGTCGATCAGGAGTAACTCTGATTTCTCGGGAAAGCACGTTAACCCATGCCTCGCCGCATGCTGGCACACGACATTCGCTGCTTCCTGAAGCCGGCCTTGAATTTCCCCTTCATTACCGCAGCAACACCAGATCGTAATGTGGTCGGCGTATATAGCGTGCTCAATGCCTTGGATGCGGTCTAGCTTCTCTGGTAGCCCACGCATGGCCAGGTTGAAGAGAAGCGGAGACAAGACCGCTCCCTGCGGGGTGCCCTTGGAACCTAGATTGAACGGAGAGGAGGTCCGATCACCAATACTTATTGACGCTTTTCTATTGGAGAGAAAGTCCCTCACGTAATTATATGTGCGGTCACCGCAGTTGATGCTGTTAAGCTCATGCAGTATTCCCTGGTGGTTGACATTGTCAAATGCCCCTTTTAAATCGAGCGCTAGGATGGCCTTGACCTGAAATCTACCGGGGTTGTCCACAATATCCTCTCTGATACGGAGGAGAATATCCTGTGTAGACAGCTTTTATCTAAACCCGTACAGCGTGTCAGAGAGGATATCAGTCTTCCTCAGGAGTCGTTTCAGTCGGGCGTTCACGACCCTCTCGAACAGTTTGCCCAGACACGACGTCAGGGTGATCGGTTGTAAATGATCAATATCGCATGGCTTATTGGGCTTGGGAATAAATCGCACTAAAGCCAATTTCCAGGAGTCGGGGATCTGGCCCTTGTGCCAGCACTGCGTGTTGAAGTATTTCACTAATTTTCTTAAAGAGATGTCATCCATGTTAAAGAGCATCTTGGTGTTTATCTCGTCCGGTCCAGGAGCGGTGTTCTTACGCATGACGTCAAGCTCCGCCCTCAGTTCCTCAACCGTTACGTCTTGGTCCATCTCTTCATTGGGTGCACCGGTGTACGCAGTGAGAGGGTACGAGGATCCCAGATCGAAGAATTTCCGGTTAAGTTCTGCAATGAGGGCTTCGTTGTCCCCTTTATAGCTGTGCAAGGCGTTACAGAGCTTGTCTGTTCGCTCTTTCCGGTTTGAGTTCGGCTCGATAAGGAATCTGAGGAGTCCCCATGCTTTAGCCGTGCCCATTATACCGTTGAGCGCATCACACAGCTTGAGCCAGTTTTGGTTAGCGAGGTTATGTGCGTAGTCATCCGCTTCTTTGGTGAGTTCTGCAATCTTGGTCTTCAGCTTGCGATTTAACTTTTGCCTTTTCCAACTCCTTGTCAGACATCTCCTGGCTTCCCACAGATGTAACAGGTGCGGGTCAACTGCCGGAGTTTCCTTCGTGGTGTTCGCTGTCGTAGAGTTCCTGGCGACGGTTTTCATCTGCAGCGCTGTCCATGCCTCAATATCTGTGATATCTTCGTCCGGGAGTCGTGCGAGACGACAGGAGACGATAGGAGCTTCGTAGACCACGAGCCGGAACGGAAACCGGTGGTCTCAACGCCTGATTGGTACGCCTCGGGAACGAACGACTAATCCAAGAGCCACCTCGCATCACTGCCGCCTAGAACACTGTTTTGTTCTCCTGACTGAAGGAAGAATGGAAAGTCTGCCATGCCCACTGGCTCGTGCTCAGAAACAATCGCTGGCACGTGCAAACAGAGAGGATTTGAGAGAGACGCGCGAAGCCGGAACACTCTGACGTCGTTGTTGTTGTTAGCCTATCAAAAGATGGCACAACATTCTGACCAAGGCTTCTTCTTCTTCTTCTTCTTCTTCTTCTTCTTCTTCTTCTTCTTCTTCTCCTCAAGTAATATGGCTTATACCCACGTGGGGGGGATTGGCCAAGGTATAGGGTAGAATGCCAATGAAGCATTTGCGCGGGGAAGGAAACGTCAGAAGACCAAATCAAGATAAAAAAAATTGGGAAAAATAAAATGAATTCAAGAGGTATGAGTCATCCGGAATAGAATCAATATAGCCTTTTTTGGACATGCGAAAGAATTTTGTGTATAGCTAACAAGATAATCGATTAGTTGCACTTATGTAATCGTGAAGGTAGCCGCATACACTGCTTAACGGGAATCCCTTGGCACTCGCACCGAACGATAGAAGAACTGTAAGAGACAGAGGCAGTCCTAGTCTCGATAGAGGAACCTCCAGATATTGCTTTCTCTGAACCGCGAACCGCCGGCAAGAGAGGAGAAAATGATCGATTCATTCAACTTGCCCACATGATACACAAAGGTTTGTCGCAGCGAACCCGCACCTGCATGAGTACAAGTTTAAGTGAGGGATTCTACATCGCAGGAGCGTCATGGACACTTCACAAAGCCTTGACTTACACCACCGGATATTCCATGGGTATTTTAGGTGTTGAAAGTCCACGGTATTCAGCAACGGATCACTCAAAGTGGCTGAAATATGTTGGAACCGCTGGAAACGTGAAGCTGCTAACAGAATGAGGTGAGGGACGGGATATATTACAGGTGCGCTGAGAGCTGACCTTGCCAATAAATCAGCCACCTCGTTAAAATAGACGCCTGAATGCCCAGGTACCCAGACCAAACGGATCTTGCGCACTGTGCTCGGAACAAAAAACCTAAGTGAACGAGTCAAGAAAGATTTTTCCGAATTTTGGAGAGAGACAATAACTGAAAGGCAGTCTGTGAGAATAAGAACCCGTGCGACATGTCTGGGAATTTTGAGAAGAGCCAAACCAATGGCCAAAAACTCTGCGAAGAATATAGGAGTATAATCAGGGATACGAACGGAGTAGCTCCAATCTAGATCCTGCGAATATATGCCAATCGCCGCCTTCTCACAGCTGCCGGAGGCATCAGTGGAGAGAACAGTATGACGTGGAAAATTCTGTAGGTGTTCAGAAAGAAGACCATTTAGGGTATTTGCGGGCATATGCTTCGCATGGGACGGGAAAATAAAGTCGTAATAGAAGACGGGATCAGCCTGCGTGTCAGCAACTCGTTGCAAGGAGATCAGATCAACCTGAAGCGGAGCTAACAGATTCTGCGTGAACCTAACTTGCGGAAGCTGATAACGTGGCCAGTGATTAGTCAAAAAAAGGTGTGGTTGGGATACAAAAATTGGAATACTAACGCCTGGGGCCGGGTCAAAAGACTTGAGGAAAGTACGCACTGTTAGAAGTTGGAAGCGGGAATAGAGGTTGGGGATACACGCTTCCAGATAAAGGACAGCGTTGGAAGCTGATTTTGGGAGCCCGAGGCATAGCCGTAGGGCACGTCTTTCCAGTAAGGCTAATGGCTGCAGCTTGTAGTTCGCGCTACCAGAGAACAAGGGGCAACCAAATTCCAGAATCGGTCTCATATCAGCCTTATAGAGCAACAGTAGCGTGTCACGACGCATGCCAAACTTTTTATTGCCAACTCGGGTCAAACGGCCCAGTGCACGTTCTCCTTTAATAATATTATTCTTAATATGGTGTCGGCAGTCCAAATTTTGGTCATAAGTAACACCTAGGTATTTAACCGACTCCACCTGCGGAATTGGAGTGGAGCGGTAGGCTAGCGAGATGTACATAGGAGCGTCGGGTGGAAATACCAGCACGCCGCATTTGCTGACATTAAGTGATAAATTGATTTGGTCCAACCAGACTTCAAGAGCATTCAGATATGCCTGCAAATACCCGTAGAGCACATGAATATCATTTGCTGATGCGAAAAAAGCTATATCATCTGCGTATACATAAACTGTAACGTTAGGATTAATGGGGATGTCCCGAACTAATATGTTGAAAAGCAGCGGAGAAAGAACAGAGCCTTGCGGCACACCTCTTGATTGACCATAGGTATTAGAACAAAAAGATCCGTCTGTACAGAAGAAAAATCTATCTTTTAGAAATTCACAAATCCAGGCGTAGAGGTAATGCGGTGGTTGTAGTTGAGCAAGCTTGTTAATGAGGACTGTGTGCTCCACGCTGTCATAGGCCTTCGCAACGTCAAGCGTCACCAAGGCCGAAACTTCTCTCTGGCGCATTGAGAGTCGTATTCGGCTCTCGAGATCCACATGCGCGGACCATATGGAACAACCGCGACGAAAGCCAATCTGTGCGGGGCTGAGGCCGTTAATATGATGAACATGCTTTGTGAGGCGACTGTGTACTACACTTTCTATTAGCTTTACTAAATTTGAGGTTAAAGCAATCGGCCGAATATTGTCTAATTGAAATCCAATGTCTGCATTTTTTAAAAGTAAAATTATTTTCGCAATTTTCCAACTGTGAGGAATCCAAGAGGTTTCCAATGACGCATTTACAATATCTAGAAGGTGAGTTGGAAAGTCGTGCGCTAAAATCTTTAACATGCCCACAGTAATCCCGTCAGATCCCGGAGCAGCAAGGCTTCAGTTCATTCTTCTTCTTCTTCTCCACCCCAGGTATATGGCACATACCCATGCGGGGGGATTCGCCAAGGTGTAGTTGAATAAACAAAGAAGTTTCCATGAAAGATGATGACAAAAATGTAGCAGCAATCGTGAATTTTGAAAAATCAATGAATACAAACAAGAGAACAATATTGACAGTTAAATAGCGGACAGCATTTTGGTGAAAAAGAAGAGCTCGTACAACTTTAAAAGAATTAGCACATCAACCTAAAAGTTGCAATTATGTAATCGTGGAGAAACCCACAAATAGAACCCAATGCAAATTCCTTGGCATTCGCACCAAACGATAATAATACTGGCAAAGATAACGGGAGCCCTAACCTGGAGAGAGGGACCTCCACGTAAATCTTTCTCTGAAGTGCGAACTTTTGGCAGTAGAGGAGAAAATGGTCTAAAGATTCAACTTTCCCACATGCGTCACATAGGTTCGTCGGTGTCAACCTACACCTGCATAGATATAAATTCCAACTTGGTATCCTGCACCGCAACCGCGTCATTGTTACATCACACAGCCTGGATTTACACGAATGGACTTTTCAATTATATGCTAAGTGCTGATAGTCGGTGGTATTTAGTAAGGGATCTCGTAATCTGGCTGATATATGTAGGAATCGCTGAAACCTGGAAATCGCCAGCAGGCTGAAATTCGGGACGGGATGTGTCACTGACCCGTCAAGAGCCGACCTTGCTACGTAATCAGCCACCTCGTTTGAATGAATACCTGCATGGCCAGGGACCCAGACAAAACGGACCACCTTCAAAGTGCATGGGACAAAAAATCGTAGGATACGGCTCAAAAAATCTTCTTGTGAAGTGTCAAGGGAGACTAATACTGACAAACAATCAGCGAGAATAATAACATGAGACACATGGCATGGAATTTTGTGAAGGGCCATTCCAAGAGCCAAAAATTCCGCAAAGATTATAGGAATATAATCTGGGATGCGGAAGGAATAGCTTCATGCCAAATCCTGCGAAAAGATGCCAACTGCAGCTTTTTGGCAGTTGACGGAGGCATCGGTAGCAAGCACCGTATGATGGGGGTATTTGTCTATGTGATCCGAGAGAATACCGTTTAAAATGTTTGCTGGCATGTGTTTCGCATGAGATGGAAAGATGTGGTCGAAATGGATTTACACTGCTGCCGGCGTGTCATCAACCCACTGCAAAGAACTGAGATCAACACCAATCGGTGTTAAAAGGTTCTGCGTTAACATAATTTGTGGCATTTGATACCGTGGCCAATGATGAGAAAAGAATAAGACCGGCTGAGACACAAAAATAGGAGTACTGACATCAGTCACTGGGTCTATCGACCTAGGAAAGTTCGCACCGTGAATATTTGAAAACGGGAAGTTAGATCAGGAATACGGGCTTCCAGATAAAGCAGGGCGTTTGAACCTGATTTTGGGAGACCAAGGCAGAGGCGGAGAGCGCGCCTTTCCAGTAAGATTAAGGGTTGAATCTTGTAGCTTGCGCTACCAGAGAACATAATGCAACCAAATTAAAGTATAGGTCTTACGTAGGCTTTGTATAGTAATAATAACGTGTCGCGGCGCATCCCAAGCTTTTTATTGGCGATTCTTGTCAGCCGGCCTAGAGCGCGTTCTTCTTTAAAAGCATTGTTCTTTATATGAAGGCTCCAATCTAATGCTGGGTGATAAGCAACACCCAGATATTTTACGGATTCCGCTTGTGGAATCTGGAGAGAGCGATGGACTAATGAAATGTGCAAAGGTCTGTGTGGAGGAAATACCAAAACTCCACGTTCGTCTACATTCAGGGATAAATTAATACCCTGCAACCATACTCCAAGAGCATCCAAATATCCTTGCAGAATGTGGTAAAGAGAGTGGATATCCCTGGCCGAGACGAAAAAATCTGTCATCTGCATACACAAAAACTGTTATATCAGGACGAATGGGGATGCCACTGACCAAAATATTAAAAAGCAGAGGGGATAGCCCCGATCCTTGCGGCACACCTCTTGATTGATAATATGTATTTGAACATAGGGCTACCTCGGCGCAGTAAAAGAATCTGTCCTTCAGAAATTCAGATATCCACGCATAAATGTAGGTTGGAGGATGTAACTGAGCAAGTCTGTTAAGTAAAATAGTATGCTCTACAGTGTCATAGGCCTTTGCTACATCAAGAGTGACCAAAGCTGAAACTTCTCTGCTGCGTAGCGAGAGCCGGATTCTGCTCTCTAGATCCACATGCGCGGACCATATAGAGCATCCACGACGAAAGCCAATCCGGGCTGAGCTGAGACCGTTGATGTCATGAACATGTTTTGTGAGGCGACTGTGCACTATTCTTTCTATTAATTTGACTAAAATTGAAGTCAGCGCAATTGGCCGAATATTATCTAAGACGTATCCTTTTCCTACATCTTTCATTAATAAAATAATTTTCGCCGTCTTCCAAATGCTTGTAATCCATGTATTTTCCTGAGAAGAATTAACCATATCTAAGAGGGCGCTTGTAAACTCCTGGGCTAAAATTTTAATCATACCAACAGTGACACTATCTGGTCCAGGAGCTGTAGGATGCAACATTGCCAGGACTGAGGGGAGCTCTGATGCGTCAACCTCGGTATAATCTGAAGAGGGTGAAATTGTGCACAAAGGGACGTTGCTCTGCGTCTGGAAGCGTAACGCCAATCCCTGAGCAATACACTCCAGGCTCTCCTGAGCCTTTTGTGGTGATAACACTGTTGAACTAGTGAGAAGTGGGACGACAGAACTCTTGTTACGTTCCATGAATCTATACAGGGCTTTCCGATGACGAGGATTTGAATATGTGTTTAAATTTTGATTGTTTTCCTCCTTGGCTTTTGCAAGCGTTCTTTTGAAAGATGCAGAGAATTTGTAATTTAACCAATTAGCCGGACCCGGGTTGCAGGACAGCCTCTTCCAGGCCGCTTTTCTGCGGCGATAGGCCTTCTCACATTCTTCTGTCCACCAAGGAGACGGCTGTTTAGTAGAGGCTGCTGCGGGCACAGCGAATATTGAGTGGTCTATTTCATTTTGCAAAAATGAAACCGTCTGCTGAGCTCTGTCATCCCGGCTTGTATTAACTAAGGAGGCAAGTGAGGCGGACATCAGGTCTTTATAAATTTTGTGGTTGACAAATTTATTGGTTACACAACGAGCTTTAAGAGGAGATAACCGGATAGTGAAAGTTATAGGAAAGTGATCACTAGACGTACCCGAATCCTCTGTCGACCAATCAGTCACATCTAGCCTGCCTGCTGATAATGTTAAGTCAATGGCTGAGCGAGCAACCCCTCGCATAAAGGTTATTTCTCTAGAATTGCAGCAGCGTACAGCATTTGCAGACAGCCACGACCAGAGAAGCTGGCCGCAGGAATCAGTACGACTTCCCCAGTCACTATGGTGAGAATTAAAATCTCCTGCGATGACTGCACTGTTTGTGCCAGTCACCAAGCTGTCTAAACAGTCTGTCCTGTGTACACCAAAAAGAAAATAGACATTAGCAATTGTAATATCAGCACAATGCGGATATGATATTTTGGTCGCTAAAAGCTCACTGTCAGGGAGAACAATTTTCTTAGAGATAGATGCGTGATGACATAAATTTTTAGATAGCATGGTTACCATTCCACCTCCCCTGCCAACATTTCGATCTGACCGGAAAACTCGAAAGTTTCTCAATGAAAATGATTTATACGGTGATAACCGCGTTTCTTGTAAAAGTACAATATCAGGCTAATGCTTGTGGATAAGTATGCCTAGATCTGGAAGAGAAGACAAGACGAAACGGCAATTCCATTGTAACACTTTGATACCTTCCATGATTATTGACCAAATGAAGAGGCCGAAACCGCCTCTTTAAGGATATCAACATGGGGATGAAGTTTGGGTGGTTCCTTTTTAGCTTTCATCTGTGGAGAACTAAAATTAGATGGTGATGAGGAAGCACGGCGCTTCTGCGTAGGGCACGACATTTCGGCATCTGTTGTGCAGATGTCACTGCGACATTCACTGCTAGGAACAGAGATGTTAGGTGTGACCTGGGGAGCATCAGAAGGTGATGTAGAGCGGTTAGCACTAGCTGCAGAAGCTGAAACAAATGCAGACGTTGCTGCCAGGACGGGTGTTGATGGTGACGCAGACTGAACTGCAACAAACTGAGCCAACGCCTCAGATAAAGTGTTTAGCGTTCGTTCAACCACATTATTAAGAGCTTTTTCGACTGTGGTCACAATTGCGGCAGTCAATTTGGACTCAATGTCCCCAACAGAAGCGCGCACACGACTAGCATATGAATCTTTTTTCCTGTTAAGAACAGCGTAAGCATCGGCTCTTGAGTGCCGCTTCTCTTTGATAATGTCCAACAAGCTACGCTCTTCACTACGTTTTGCGCAGTTGGCATCATCAGCTGAGTGAGTGTTGCTACAGGGGCAACAATGAGGCTGCTCTGAGGTGCAGTGATCAGCAGAATGACCTTTTACACATAAACGGTAGCGGGTCTCCGACTTGCATGCTTTGCCACTATGCCCGAACCGCCAACAGTTGGTGCATTGAAGAGGACGGGGTTCTAGAGAATCCACACGGTGTACAATCGGCCAGATTTTTAGTTCAGCAGGGCAGGAAGAGCCAGCAAAAGTTGTTATTAAAGACTCAGTAGCAACACGCGAGCCATTTACCTCTCTACTGCAGCGGTAGTCTGAAAGGCCCCAACACCTGCATCCTGAAATTCCTGTAGAATTTCTTGCGGGGATGATGCTGGGTCGACACCTCTTACGATACCCTTGACACATGCAAGCTGTTCGGGAATGAATGCTTTCACCGGCAGCGAGCTGAAAGTTTTGCACTTAAGCAAGTCTGCAACACAAGCGATGTCCGAGGACTTGCACACAATTCCTCGACGGCCAAATGGACGCACCTCAGAGATCTGCAGGTATTGGGCAGTCAATGATCTTAGCTTCAGTTGAATTAGTTTGGCGGTTTTCATTTTGATCACACCCTCACCGATTGGAACGATAGCCACGGGAACCGCATCAATGTCATTTTTGTGAAAGGACTCAAGTGGCAGGCTTTGGGCTGGCAAGCTGGCAAACCAAGCTGCCGACCCTCCACCTGGGGAGGTCAACGACATCTCTCAGCAAAACGCACTCTCAGGTTCACTAGAACTGCGTTTTAAACTACGCCTTGGCCAAAACACCCCAACGTAGAACGGGCTCACCAAGGATGAACAAGCCGGAACCACCAGAAGATGCAGAAAACAGCAGCGGCGAGCAAGAACACGTCAGCACGTTGTCGTTGTTGTCGTTAGCCTATCAAAAGATGGCACATACCCACACTGGGGGATCGGCCAAGAATCGGGTGGCTATTCACCTGAACGCAGTTAACAAAAAGGTAAAGCACGTGGGAGCGCAACACCGGTGAATTTTTCGTCTTGAACAGAAAAGGGGTGTGTTTTGATTTTAAAATTTTAAGAATAATAATAAAGAGAGGGATTAAATATTAATGATTTAGTCAAAATGTAATAATTGATAGAAAAGAAAAGGTTGGAACACTTAGCAAGGCAGTCGGTGAGATTCTATCAGGAAATTTAGAACAGCGGTACAAACAGATCTGTGATAATAATAATAATAATTGGTTTTGGGGGAAAGGAAATGACGCAGTATCTGTCTCATATATCGTTGGACACCTGAACCGCGCCGTAAGGGAAGAGATAATGGAGGGAGTGAAAGAAGAAAGGAAGAAGAGGTGCCGTAGTGGAGGGCTCCGGAATAATTTTGACCACCTGGGGATCTTTAACGTGCACTGACATCGCATAGCACACGGGCGCCTTAGCGTTTTTCCTCCATAAAAGCGCAGCCGCCGCGGTAGGGTTCGAACCCGGGAACTCGGGAGCGCCCTAACCACTGAGCCACCGCGACGGGTACAGATCTGTGGCTGAACCCAAATGTGGTGGCGCCAAATGATAGCAACAGCGGGCTGCTCAAACTAAGGCCAAGATTCTGCAAGGGCTCCTCCAGCAACCTTCTTCTCAGAGAGTTAAATCGGCGACAATACAGCCAAAAATGTTCAATAGATTCAGGCTCACGGCAAAATGCACAAAGGGGAGAGAGCGCCAAACCCGACTTGTGTAAATAGAAATTAGAGGGGGGATGCGGCAGCACGTCCGTCTTCTTATACCCCTTGCTTCGTCTTCTTTTCCTCCTAGCCGGAATTTTTACTTATTCGACTTTTTTAAATGAAAACTGGTTTTCAGGAAAGGAAATGACGCAGTAACTGTCTCACTTATCTCGGTGGACACCCGAACCGCACTGTAAGGGAAGGTGGGGGGGTTACAACTTTACTGCCACAATATGAAAGGGATTAGTTGGGGCGAGTGTAGGGTGGTCCCCAGTCGGGGGCGACCTCTTGAGCTCGTGTCGGTATGGGCAGAGTGTCGTCGGAGGGGATTTGCTGGTGCATTGCCATAATATATGGTCTGAGAAGCCGTGTGTCCCGTCACCGCAGTACGGGCATGCGGGTCATATTCACTGTTCGTGAATAATCATAATCACTAGAGGCTAAGAACTGCCTTTGTTTGTAGGCGTCTGATTGTCGTGGCTTGCGCCCTGTCCAAGTCGGGGTGAGGGGCGCATCAAAGCTCATGATAAAAAGAATACGAAAATTGTTTTTTGAGGAAAGGAGTCGGCGCAATATCTGACTCAAATGTCGGCGGACGCTTCAACCGCGCCGTAAGAGAAGGGATAAAGGGATAAGAAAGTAATCGCACAGCACACGGGGCCTTAGCGTTTCGCTTTCATCGAAACGCAGCCGCCGCGATTGGGTTCGAACACGGGAGCTCCAGATCAGTAGCCGAGCGCCCTAACTACTGAGCCACTTGCGGCGGAGGCTAGCTCGCGATAAAAGTTTGTAATCTCCGCGTACGAGCGAGGCGCCTAGGCTGGGGGCGTCCGTTCCAGAGAGGTCTCCTGTCCCCCGGTTGGTTAAAACCTCCGGCTAGATGGTCGGCCCCCTCTTTTCCGGAGTTAACAGCGTGAGCCAGACCCCATACCACATTGATGTGATCGAGAGTTCGGTTGCGCAGAATTCTCATTGCGAGCGGGCTTACAGCTTTTTGGCGAAATTTTGAATGGATCCGCGATGGCCAGTGCGTTAGCTACTTTCTCTGCCTCGCGTATTGAGCTATCTTGAAAGGTTGTAGTGTTAACGTGGGCTGACTTGGAGTGGCCACGTACACTGCTCGTGGTTCGTTCTTATGCTATTTCTCAAAGGCCGGCGCCCTTGCTTTCCTTAGGGCGTCGTGTCTGCCTGGCAGCATGTTCGTGGCTACTGGCTTAACAGCTAGTCTACTATTAATGTCGACTGATAAATGTGATCTTGCACATATCTTTACGGGGTGGATGTGAAGATTGTAGAGAATTAAGCGTCCCGCAGCAGTGGGCGACAAGCAGGTCACTTGTGCTGTCTTATGGGCTTCGATTAGCTCAACGAGCGTGTTAAAAAATCCCAACTACCGCAATCAATCTCAGTTGGCGTATGCCGGCAGGCCATCGGCCGAATTGTATGCTGTTTTAATAATGCCATTAAGTACCTCTTCGTCCTGCGACGCAGACGATAGTACGGGCAGGCGTACGTAGGTGATTCAAGTTCTCATGCATGATTGCATGATCCTGCACAGGTCGGCTTCTGTCATGCCCCTGCGACATCGTGACAATGCGCCTCACCAGCCGCCTATGTGGTGCGCCGTGCCGCGTAGCCCGCAGATCGCTTCCGTGTTGTAAATGGGCAACTCAAAGGGTTCCCAAGGGTCGGCAGCTGCCTGTGAGGCTGAGATCGACTGCTGCAGTTGGGCGGGTCTATGTGACAGGAGTTGCTTGCTGGCGGGGGTGTTTAGTTGTACGTGGGATGTATAGGCTGCCGGCACTGCGAGAGCGGGAATGATGCTGGTGTTGCTAATGGCTACAGTCAAAAGGTGGTGTTCTGATTGTAGTGGTCATGACAGCTCTTCGTTGCAGCTGTGTTTCGGAGGTAGTAGGTTTCTGTTTTGATTTAGCTGGTGAACACGCAAGGCCGTTCCCCTGCGCGAAAGTGGGTACAGTGTCCATACTGTGTGGATGCCCATCTGGCAAGGGTCTATCCTGGGAGGGGTTTATGTACTTCGAGCGCCTTCCCCACTTAGCCACCACACGTGCCGCTTCTACTTCAGTGCCGCGTTTCTGCTAGAACGTTGCGAATGCCAACCCATGCAGCGCACATCTTTTACTACTGACGCGCAGCTTAATGCGTGACTGAGGTGTCCACGTCATAATCTCATTACCTTTGACCTTCACCTTTTACATTGACCTTTGACATCCGGCTCATTGAAGGTCAAAACCGTAGGCACCGCGAAATCATTATGAGGCTGCGTAGTGAAGCTTTCGCTTCAAAATTAAGAGACAATGTTGCCAACGTCAATGAAAGGTGGCGGGCTATGCTGCTCCAGTGCCACGTTTTTGCCACTAAGTTGTCACGCCAACGCATGCAGCGCACATAACTCACCACCGCCACGTTGCGCAAAACAAGATTTCTGGGTCATTTCCGTGTCATTTTCTTAGATAACCAGGAGTTATGAAAATTTTAATCATCAAATGAAGAATCCAAACACGTGTTGCTGACGACTATATTCAGAAGGTGGGGTTCGATTCTAGTCGTCATGGCAGCTCTACTGTGCAGCTGTGTTTGGGAGGGGGCGGGTTGCTGTTAGATGGTGTTCTGCCCATTAATGCGTGCGGAGTAGTCCTGTAGTGTGTGGCCAATGCGGCACATGACAGTCCTGCAAGAGGAACAGAAGTGATGTCGCTCAAGCGATTGTGCTTAAAAAGCGCACGTCGCCGATGCGTGAAAATATGTGCACTCTTGACGTCAACACGATGGCGACGCTTGTTGCCTCGGTAAATGTCTCGGTACGTTCGCGATAGTTGTGGTGGTGGTGTCGGTATGCATGCGTGTAGTTGTGGATTGTAGGGGTGTAGCTTCTGTGTGTGCCTAGCCCATGGCTGCCGATGGTTCATCTCTGGCGAATGTGTTGAAAAGGCACATTTCGCCGATGCATGAAGAACATCACGAGTGCCGTCATCAACACAAGTGCTCTCACGGTAGCGACAGCTGGAATGGTGGAGTTACGGCGGGTGATTACGGTGGCTGTGTTTGCGCGGATTCCTTTCGAGCAATTTGCATTGTGGCCGTCAATGCGTACCTTCGTGTTCATGTTAGAAAGATTGCATTGTGCGCATATGTGAGCGCAAAAGGTTTCCGTGTGTGTTGTTGCCGCGCCAGCTCTAAAGCGTGTAGCGCTGATTGCACTCGCTGCAGGTCACGGTGGCTGTCCAGTGGCTGGAGTTTTCTGGATGCTGTCGTGTAGAGAAGGCGTACGGGGTGAGCCGTTGCGCAGTAACAGCCACCAGGAAGAAGAACAGGACTGATGACGCCCGGGCAGAAATGCTTCACTTTCAAGCAGCAAATCCGAAATGGTGCCAGGAGCTAGATGAGTCAACCTGCAGAAAAGGGAATCTTGGGATTCAGGGAAAGACAGATACTGACGCTATAACGTCATAATTCGCCGTGTGCGCGAGTTTGACCAGGAGCCTATGACGTCACTCAGCCACCGCCGCCGAAACCAAGCGCTCGCTTCTGCCAAGTCACGTGACAACCATGACGTCACTCAACCGCAGCTACGCCGGAGCCATGTGCTCGCTCTGTCCAGATAGCCTCCGCTGCCTCTCAGCTGGTGCCAACGAATTGCAACAGCTCTCGACAATTCAACGGCAGCAGTCGTCATGGGTGATCCAAGCGAACGCAATCAAGTCTAGCCAAGCTTTACCGGGACAACTTTCAAGCTTTCGCTTTGGTTACTTAGGTTTAGCCGGATTAAACATTTGCCTAATTTTTTTAGTACAGGTCAAACATGCGTGTTCACCAAAGCACGGGATACTAAAAAAAAAGAAATCTGCGCAGGTGTTGTGGCTAAAAGGCGGGCAGGAATAAATTTATTGCAGACGAAGTTTGTGAACAAAAACCAATTTTCTAAACGTCAAGTTTGAGGAAACGTGACGGAAATCAGTAGTAGCGAAAAGAAGATGCCTGCATGCACGTGGCTCAGTGGTTAGGACGCTCGACTACTGATCCGGAGTTCCCGGGTTCGAACCCGACCACGGCGGCTGCGTTTTTATGGAGGAAAAACGTTAAGGCGCCCGTGTGCTGTGAGATGTCAGTGCACGTTAAAAATCCCAGGTGGTCGAAATTATTCCGGAGCCCTCCACTACGGCACCTCTTCTTCCTTTCTTCTTTCACTCCCTCCTTTATCTCTTCTTTTACGGCGCGGTTCAGGTGTCCAACGATATATGAGACAGATACTGCGCCATTTCCTTTCCCCAAAAACCAATTAATATTATTATCATGCACATGATAATAAGTTTTGAGTAGCATAGCATTTCCGAAAACGATGAAATCCTTTTTGAATCATTGGAATCTCTATAGCAGGGCCAATCATGCACCAATATCGCTGTCACACACAAATCGCTATAGCATGTCCGACATTATCGGACAAAATTTTTGAAAATGGCAAATGGTAAGATTGGTGTTAAGGGAATATTGAAGATAATGGTTCATTCTTCTGATGGGCAACGCTTTTGACAGCAAGAACGTTAAAAAATAATGCAAAGACTGCCGTGGGGTGATCTGCGGATTAACAGTTTCCCGCTCAAAAATGCTTTTATCCAAAATTGTTGGGCATGGGAGAGCTGTAGAGACATGCAGGAGTCCTCAGGGTCAGCAGCACTTGTTGCCCTAGTAATAGTCCCGGTACGTTCGCGATAGTTGTGGTAGTGGTGTCGGTGGCGTCACCACGATGCTGCGCCAGTTTCAGTGACTGCATTTGCTCCAAAATTGTGAGCAACCGTTCTTCGCTTTTTCTGTGAAGGCGAACGCAGGTTGCGCAATGATAAATGAAGAATACGCGCCTTCGAACGCTCAGGCCACAATGGTCCGAGTGACATAAGAAAATTGGCTTATGAAGAAAGGAAATGGCGCTGTAACTGTTTCTCACATCTCGATAAGGCATGGAATTAAAGGTGCATATGTGGTTGGTTCGAATCCCTCTATCAAGCTAGCCTACAATTTGACTAGCACATGTAAGCTATGCGCAACGAAAAATCGTATGACACCACTAGGAACGCTGTACTACAAACGTTTGGTTGCTGACAATATTGGCCCGATTGCAGTCGGCCGCCCTGAAGTTATTCAACGACTTCCGTGCTCGGGCGGACTGTTAACAATGCAAGCCTGTACATTCCTGTCAATGATGTCTCGCCGACTGGCCCACACGAAGGTAGCTTGCTTGAGCGTGGGCTGCGGCGGCGCCCGAATTTGTCTCCACCTTATGGAGCGATCCCTGACCATTTTCAACGCAGACATGTCTTGCTGGCGCCCAAGTTACTGACATTTTCGACATTGAAAAAGCTGAAGGGCAAGGTGTCTCACAAGTTCTGCCTTAACATGCGGTGGCGATTCCTTTTTTTCAAGCACAAGCCTTACGCACAGACAGTACAAATAGTTGATGGTCAGCTATAAGTCACCGTCAATGATGTACGTTGAATTCGGAAGCCACAGCTGCCGCTGTACTTACGTCATCGGGCCCCCATGCTGCCGAAGCTTGATTCGGCCTTCAAGGCGGAGCTTCCTTCCGGGACGTCGGTTCACGACCTCTGTGTATATCCGCCATCGCTCTACATGTCTTCTGAGCCGGAGAAAGTATAGATGCTTCGGGGAAGGAGGGTGGGGGGGGAGGGCGGCTCTGCGCCTTTTAGGACGGTAAACCAGTCACATATATGCGTTATCAGAAGCGATCAGGCAAGAAAATAAGAAGAGCAGAAAGTTGGGCGAGTTGGTTTTTCCGCGCCAACTTCTTCAAAATAAGAAGAACGCGCGAAGGTCGAAAGTATCTCGCCGTATGGATAATGCGCAACGTCTCATTTGGTCCTTCACTCTGCGGAAGTTAGAACCCATCAAGTGTTTTGAATAACACGCAGGGACGTCAAAATGAACCCCATGATTTCAGTCCGCTCGTTAGAAGCGCAGCAAATAAGAGGAACGAAAAACGTCGCCGAAGCTCAAGCACGTTCATGCATGTCGAAATCTGTCGGTCTAAATCAAGATCTTGATACCATTTCACCAAGACTGGCGAGAGGACACGACAACCGTTGGTCCATGGAAGCCGCGGCGCACTGCACTGTCATCCGCCTCAGCACCAAAGGGAAATTTTCTATCGCTGATAAGTCCGACGCCGCAAAACGCCTTAAAAAAAGCCCTCTCGGTGACAATAACGCGCATGCGCAAGCGGCAGAAAGTGACGACATACGTGACGATTCCAGTCAGATCCCAGGCTCTCTTCAGCGCGAGTGGTCGCGCTATCCGTGCGCTCCGCAAACCGCACGTCTGGCAAGGCAGTCATTCTCGTCTGAGCCTCGCTGAGATGAGCACGCGCGTGCGCTTGGTCTTCGGCGCTAGCCACTGCTACAGGGCCGCCGGTCGCGTCACCATCTGAGGCTGCGGCGGCGCGTAATGTTTCGCCTGACGGGACATAAACCTCACTGACACCACCGACATCGCTTGCCTGGATCATTGCCCGCCTTCCTATGGCACTCGGATATGTTTCCTACCACGTCCTTACAAGTTCTTCGCCTCATATCGGAGCTGCTGCTGTCGCGGTCGTATGCGCAGCAACGGGACGGCCGCCCTGGACTGCTTTGAGTGCGGAGGGTCTGCTCTATCGTGGCGGGCTGTTGTGGGCGGCCAGCTGCGTTTCCATGAACAGTGGAGCTTCGCGACTGCAGGGACCGAAAACTCCCTTCTTCGTGCATGTGCTCCGCGGTCACCGCTGCATATGGCCGCGGTATTTTGTGCCATTTGCTGGATCCGTCACATTGAATTACAGATGGATTACCTTATTGATTACAGATGGATTACAGATGGATTACCCCCTGCATGCTGCGCCGCGCTCTCCCCACCACTCCTCCACAACAACCAAGTCGCCAGTCCAGCCAGAACAAGCTGTTCCTGGTTAGTGTAGAGTTGGGGGGCATGCCACGAGAACTTACTTTCGCCCTACTAGCGGCAGTGCTTCTGGACGTAACGTTGTGCCTTTTGCCAGTTGGTTGGCGTCGTCTTCACCGCCGGAACTGAGGTGCCTACAAGCCGTTACACTCACGACTGACAGCCGACGCCAAGGAACATACCTACGAGCCAGGCCGCCGGCATCGAAGGTGAGTGCGAGGCCAAGCCTCGCGGCGAGGGTGACATGTGTCCGTGAAACCTGCTCTGTGCTGTTAGAGCAAATTCAAGGTTCACTTGCACTGTTTCCGCAAGCATTGGAATAATGACACAAACCACGCAGCATCTGAGAGGTTTCATGTTCCGTCACCATCGGGTTTTTTGTGCGTGACGGAAGCGTGGTGAGCTAGGACTCGTCGTGTGTGCAGCTTTAGGCGTATAGGCTGGTCAGCTGTAGAGGGTTTAGATGTGCGAGCCCACTGTCGTTTGCGTCACGTAACAAAAACCTGATTCAAACGTCGTTGCGACAAAGCCGCTATGTTCCCTTGAGCAACATGTGGTTTGTGGCCGTATACGGCGCTTGGAAATCTCGCCAGCCTCATCCAGCAACTCCGAAGAACGGACGCTGCCTTCGGTCTGCGGCACATCGTGTTTCCGCTGCAGCCAAGCTATGTTCCATATTGCTTTTTTTTCATCGCCGCGGCTTGAGGCATACGTGGCGCTCACTTTTCTGCCACGGTGAATATCTGAGACTTCGGTATGTTTGCGTGTCTGTCACCTTTTCTCTTTCTTTGCAGATATGCCCACTTCTAGGATCTCCCTTGCGCACACGAAAAGCACGGAGCCGATTCAGCAAGTGCAAGCTCGGATCTTTCGTCGTGGTTCGGCATCCATGCACCGCCTTGCACATGCTGCTGCCTCCTGTCGAAAACGCTGTGCTGTCGAAAGCTTCGACTTCACTGCGTCGCAGCGTAAGGTTTTCTGCGTTTTCGATTAGCAGGACCGCGACTTATTGAAACGAGAAAACTAACATGGCTGCAGATAAAGCGGTACGGCTGTATCGACACCTAGTGCCGCGGTAAGGTACGATGCAACACATTTGCTATCGATAGTTCTCCTTATATAAAAAAAGTTCTGTGTTTGGTCCTGTGTGTGTCTGGTTTTCGATAGTACACCAAATTTTCAAAGCGACCGTTAGACGCTTCCGAATGTTTGGCATTCACGGTTGCCTTTGAAGAAGTTTCCTTTTATCTTTGCAGGTATGCCCACTAAGGGTCTCCCTTGCGCATGGAAAGCATGGAGCCGACTCAGCAAGTGCCAGCTAGGATCTCCGTTGCTATGCGGTGCATGAACGCCGAGCCAAGATCTTCTTGCCTTGCACATGCTGCTGCCTCCTGCCAAGAATGCTGTGCTGTTGACAGCTTCGACTTCACTACAATGCATCGCAGCGTAAGGTTTTTTGCGTTTTCGATAAGCAGGACCGCGACTTATTGAAGCGAGAAAACATGGCTGCGAAGGCAGTACCCCCCTAAGGCTGTGTCTACACCTGGTGCCGCTGTAGGGCGTCGGAGGATGCAGTACATTTGCTCTCCAAAGTACAGCCAGTGCGGAGCGTGACACTCGGGCGCCTCAGAATGTTCACGACATCCACAGTTGCCTTTGATGAACGATCCTTATTATCTCTGCAGATATGCAGACGAAAGCATGCAGCCGACTCACACAGTGCAATCTCAGATCACTGGTCTTGGTTCGGCATCTATGCACCGCCAGCGCATTACCTTCTTGCCTCGCATATGCTGCTGCCTGCTGCCAAAAACTCTGTACATCCAACTGTAAGTTTTCTACGTTTTCTCTCAGGAGAACTGTGACGTAAACAAACGATATAAACCCGCCTTGGTGGCTTTCGCGTTCAGCTGCTGATCCCAAGGTCGCGGGTTCGATCCCTACTATGGCGCCCGTATTTACATGAAAGCTAAACACAAAAACGCCCCATGTTCCGTGCAGCGTCATCGCAACCACAGCCCTCCACTACGGCCTCCAAACTGCAAAATGACAAGTGCAAGCTAGGATCTCTGGTCTTGCGCGGTGCATGGATGCCGAGCCAAGATCTTATTGCCTTGCGCATGCTGTTGCCTCTTGCCAAAACTCATGATGAAAGTGCAGCCTTCACAGTTTTCCCCCTGTGAGGTGTCCTGACACCAGCAATGTGGTGGTGAGTCCAAGCTCGAACGGCATGCCTCACGTTTATTCGCGACAGTACATGAAGTGTGCAACGTGTCTGTCGAACACCTCTGTAGCATGCGCATGACATCCATTGTTTCTATTTTCAGATACGCCGACTTCTTCCGTGTACCATTCCAGATATTTTCTACTTGCCTAGCGTATGCTGCCGCCGAGCTCCACAGGAGCTCTAAGATGAAATCCTAATAATAAGTCTAACAGCTGAGGGCCCACATAACACTTGTACTGTTCATACTTCACTCGGGTATAAATTGGCTGTTTCGCACTGGTCTCTGTCTCTTGCTTAGTCATGTTGCTACCAGTTACCTTTGCATACTTTCAAGGGAGCCTATTGACCAGGCAAGGTAGACGCGAGTCCGGATCTTTTGCTGTGTGCAAGGCTGTTCCTTCTTTATAATACTCCAGTCTTTATTTGTACACTTCGAGTCTTCTTTCTCGGCCTTTCTTCTTTCCTTACGCATATCAGCAGTACATTTACAATTCAGCAGTGCAACGTGGCAAAGAAGCTTCGTCGTCTCCTTCCCAAGACCAGAACTGCTCGTTCCCATCAACACGAGGGCCCCCAGTCAGCGCGTCTGGTACGGCGCCAACGCGGTGACCTGTTTCTCCCCGACCGTCGTCTCCGCTTCAAGCGTTCCAGTGTGCCAAGTCCGAGTTCCTGCCGACGTGGCGCATGGAGCTGCCGCCATCAACGACTGCAGGCTGTGCGTCGAGGAGGACTTGAGTGTCTGCCTCAAGTGAGCGAACACCTATTGAGTTTGGTTTTCTGTGCTAGGGCAAAGTAATTTGCTATTCATAGGACTCATCCTCTGCTCTGTGTGAGATTAGTGTTTCACTCTGTTTTTTTTCTGTTTATTTTTGCAGACTGCTGCCCTGTCTTCGTCTCCTGGACGCTCCTTGAAGCTGGCTCGTCAGGATCGACGTCTCAACTTTCCTGCTCATGAGATCGTTTTTTCACACCTTCTTTTACTTAAATATTTTTTTTGCGGAGTAAGCCCGCTGCAGCGGACATTGATTTACTGCCGTGTCTTATAATTAGCGTTCTACAGCTACAGGCTGTAGGTTTCTGAGGCGGTGTCTTCATCTTCCCCGGCTGTAATTATCAGCCTTCACAGGCGCCACACTGAACCGAAAGGCCAAGCTGAGGTGCAACATGATCACCCCCCCGCCCCCTCCCCGCGCATGCACGCGAGCACACAAGCAGAAGCACACACGCATATTCTGTCATACCCCTTGCTATCACGGTGAACGTCCAGTGAGTCACTTTCCGACGCGTCGATGAAAATCTCCTTGCCGCAAGGGTAAACATCCTACGGCTTTCTTTTCAATGTTTTATATATAATTATAATTGGTTTTTGGGGGAAAGGAAATGGCGCAGTATCTGTCTCATATATCGTTGGACACCTGAACCGCGCCGTAAGGGAAGGGATTAAGGAGGGAGTGAAAGAAGAAAGGAAGAATAGGTGCCGTAGTTGAGGGCTCCGGAATAATTTCGACCACCTGGGGATCTTTAACGTACACTGACATCGCACAGCACACGGGCGCCTTGGCGTTTTTCCTCCATAAAAACGCAGCCGCCGCGGTTGGGCTCGAACCCGGGAACTCCGGATCAGTAAATGTTTTGAGGCAGAATAAATTTTGTGGGAGTAGACGCAAGAATTTTGTGTTTGTGCCATTTTGTTTACATCGCCCCTTGTGTCTGCAGGTGCGCTGGCACTGGTTTCACCGCACTACACCCATTTGGACATGTGCACGGCGGCATGGCAGGAGCAGCAATATCGGCAGTACACACCACGACCCCGTGTGTTGAGCAGCTCCAAGCCGTGGAACTTGCAAACGCCAACAATACTGGAGCTACGAGGGGACCGCAAGATCATACAATGGTTTACTCAGTAATGAAGACTATGCGACAAGTGTTGATAGAATTAGTAAAGCGTGAAGTCTGGTAGGACACGAAAGCCACCGGTCTGGTGAACACACCTTGGGAGGCAAGCAAAAGTCAAGCGAGAACGACCGAACAGCAGCAGCAGCAGCAGCAGCAGACGTTGCGCTTGGCATATGTTGTTGTTGTTGACCTCACACAATGACACTAACCCACAAGGGGGATTGGCCATAACCAGGCGGTGACTATTTAAATGATAAGTTGCATGTGGCAAGCATGGGATGACCTACCAAAATTTGGATCGCACAGTTTCCGTAGCCGAGGTGGTTGCAGGAGGTTAGGGGGGTCATACAAACTAAAATTTTAGGCAAAGAAGGGGTAGGGATTACGATAAGTGGTTGTAAAAACCGAAATACAGAAGCTGATAATGGGATGGGCAGGACGAAAGCTCATAATGGTAGACGTTTTGATTCTAGGAGATAATTTTGAACGGCAGAGCAAACATTCCCATTGGTATGGCCAAGCATAGAAGCGCCAAGAAACAGAACAACCGCAGAAGACAGGCGCAAACTGAGATTCTGTATTGGAGCTTCTAATAGTCGCCTCCTAATCGATGAGTAGCGACGGCAAAAAAGAAGAAAGTGCTCTATTGTTTCCGGCTTCGCACAATACGGACACAATGGGGAGATCGCCAGACATGGCCTGTAGAGGTAAAAATTTAGTTGCGGCACCCGGCAACGAAGCCTCGTGAAGGAAACTTCAAGATTGCGCGATCGCCAAACTGAGCTTCTCCAAGGGAACAGTAGGTGCTGGAAGTCGTCCAAGGAAGTAAGCTCTGATGCGCCCAATTCGTTCATTACAGTGTACCGTCGAAAGCGTTCCGCCGTGATGTAAGCAGTTGTTGGAAGCGGGTCAACTATAGGTCTACTCAGGGCTGTCTTCGCTAAAGCATCAGCTGATTCATTTAATAGAAGACCCCTGGGCCCAGGAACCCAAGGAAATCGAATTGATGTGATGTGTGGAGGGATCAGGAATTTTAGTATCCGAAAGAGCTGCGATTCAGTGGACGTCGAGAGGGAAGTGCATAAAGATAACGAGTCCGTAATTATTATTACTGCTGATAAAGAAATTGGTACCTTGCGCAGAGCGAGAACCACTGCTAGAAACTCAGCCAGATAGATAGGAGTGAAATCTTGGAGACGGAGAGAAAAAGACCAGTCAAGAGACTGGGAGTAAATACCTACACCTGGCTTTTCTGCACACACCGTGCCATCAGTCGCAATTGCAACATGTGAGCTCAAGGTCGACAAATAACCCTGCAACATACCATTTAATCATGAGAAAGGCAGTAATTTTGCATTACATGGATAAATGTAATTGTAGATGATAGACACAGTTGCGGGGATGGACCCCACCGGAACAATTTCAGGTATTCGCACGTTGAGTGGGCCCAGCAAAGATTCAACGAAACAGATTTGGGGAGTTTGAAGGCGAAACCATCCGACACCCAAGAACTCCGCTCGCTGCCCTAGGAAGATCAACTCGGGTGCATGCTGCTCCGAGTCGCAAAACTTTAAAAACGTTTGTACTGTCAAAAGGCGAAACCTTGCAGTAAGAGACGGCACCTGCGCTTCCAGATACAAAACATTGTTTGCCACGTATTTAGGGAGACCCAAACACAGGCGCAGAGCTTCTCGCTCTAAGAACAGAAGTGGGCGCAGTTTGTATGCAGCTGCTCCAGAAAACAAAACGCAACCGAATTCCAAGATTGCCCGGATATACATTTTGTAAATCAACAGAAGAGCATGTCTGCGCATACCGCAGCGAGGGCTACTCATCCTTCGCAGAAGGCCTACCGCCCGAATCCCTTTCGCAGCAACCTGATTTATATGTGACCGCCAAGAGAGAGAGAGGAGTCATAAGTTACCCCGAGATACTTTAGGGAACATACCTGAGGAATGACATGATGACGATAAGACAATGAAATGTGTACCTGTTGAGTAACCGGAGAAGGTAACAAAGCGCACTTGTTTACATTAAGACTTAAGTGTAATTCAGATAACCATCGGTCAAGGGAATTTAAATATGACTGTAGAACCATATACACAGAATGTAAATCACTCGCAGCAGCAAAGAAAGCTATATCGTCTGCATACACGTACGTAATAACGTCAGAGGAAGTCGGAATCGAACTGAGTAAGAGGTTGAATAGAACAGGGGAGAGAACTGCACCTTGAGGCACACCTCTAGATTGATGAAATTTCCTTGTAGAAACTCCGCGTTGACAACAATAAAATTCACTGTCAGCCAGGAAAGCTGACACCCATTCCACAAAATAACTTGGCAAGCCCAGAGCCCGTAGTCTGTACATCAGAGGCCCATGTTCGACACTGTCATATGCTTTCGAGATGTCTAGAGTTACCAGCGCAGCATACTGTCGACGCCGGGGCGCTAGTCGGACACGGCTTTCGAGGTCAGTATGCGCACAACATATAGAGCACCCACGCTTGAAACCAATCTGACAGGGGTTAAGTAGTCCCTTTTCAGTAATAATGGGCATGATTCGTCCATACAGCACGCGTTCAACCAATTTCACCAGATTCGATGTCAATGAAATTGGTCGAATGTTGTCTAAGACCAACCTTTCGCCTGGCTTTTTAAGCACCGGGATAATTTTGGAAACACGCCATACATCCGGGATTCATGGGGTTCTAATAGAGTATTTTACCAGCTCCAATATAGCATTGGGGGATTCGTCGAACAGTATTTTAATTATCGCAGAGGTGACACGGTCAGGACCAGGAGCTGCAGAAGGTAACCGATTTATCACCTGGGAGAGCTCAGAAACCGAGACATTAAGGAAATCATCATAGTGATTCCCAAGCAGTTGTGGGCGAGAGAGCGCAGCCGAAAAACGGTGTTCCAAGCCTTTGCCAATTTCTTCTAATGACCTGGCAAGCTCTACTGGAGTCAGCACATTAGAGGGAATGTTGTGAGGCGGTGGCAGCCTGTTCCTTGACCTCGGGAAGCGAAACAAGGCTTGTCTGTTATTAGATTTTGATAGATGGTCATAATTCTCTTCATCATATTTTTCTTTTGCCCTAGCGATTATGCGCTTGAAGGTAGCTGCAAGAAACTTATAATCGATCCAATTCCGGGGACATTGATTATAGATAAGTTTCTTCCAGGCAGCCTTGCGCCGTCTATATTCCTTTGAACATTCTGCATTCCACCAAGGGCTCAGAGAAGTGCCTATGCTATCGCACACTGTAAACTCTGATTGCCTCCGTACCCGATCTAAAATAGAGCATAAGCCTAACACCCTGCTCTCCTGAGACAAATTCGGCAAAGAGTGTAGTTCTGAACTGAGTGAACTTTTGAACTTGTTGTAATCAACTAGGGTGCAACTGAATCCGCCGATAGAAGTCATCGGACACACAATGTCAACAGTGAGTGGGAAATGGTCACTGTTTGTTGCAGAGTCAACCGGAGTCCAGGAGGAAACTGCTACCCCTGGGGTTGAAAACGTTAAATCCAATGCTGATCGGGAGTGCCCACGGAGAAAGGTCGGAAAACCCGAGTTATGACAGTTTAGGTTATTCACACAAGCCCAATCCCATAAACGCAAACTGGTCTGTTCGATAACCCCAAGTCAAGTGATGCGAATTGAAATCCTCAACAAGCAACACATGTGATCTGCTGACAGAGAGTAAGGAATCTAATGGCCGTGTGTCATGAACCCCAGATGGAAAATATACATTTGCGACAGTAATGGGATGGAAACCAGGAACTGAAAGATCCACTGCCTGAATTTCGCAATGAGCGTCCACATGCTGAAACACCAATCGTGGCTTTTGGATGAAACCAGCAGAAGCAACCCCCCCCCCCCCTTGATGGGCGGTCCATTCTAAAAATTTGATAATGTTTGATTTGAAATGAAAACTCTTTCGACAACCAGGTTTCTTGAAGCGCAATGACATGAGGAGAAAATCGATTTGAAAGAGTTACTAAATCGGTGAAGGCTGATTGAATGGAACAGCAGTTCCACTGCAGCACTCTCAGAGACCCTATTCTGCCGAGAGATCCGCAGCAGCAACTGCCTTTTCCAAAATGCTGTGGTGACCAGTTTTTCCTGAATTACTCTTTTTTGTTTTGGATTGAGGGGAGCTAGACGGACCAGCAACGGCCAAAGGAGACCGGCTACGTTTCTGAGCTCGAGCATCGAGCTCCATCAGCTCAACACACCCATCAATTGCTCCGGTCGTGACTTCAGGTACATGAGTTGTAGGCATGCGCTCTTTTTGCGGCTTCATTGAAACAAGGGAAGGCGTCTCCGCACTGAGTTCAGTAGGTACTGCAGGATCCACAGATGACTTCAACGCAGCATTGTAGGTCATTATTGAAGAGGTCATTTGCGCCACCATGACTTGCGATATGCACTTTGTTACTGAATTCACTAGCCGATCCATGACCTTGGCCATTGCCTTTTCAACCGCTGTAGCAATCGCATCTGACAGGCTTGAATCCACGACCGCAGTCGTCTGCCGTGCTGCCACACTTGAGTACCCGTACGTCCTTTCCTTAACAATAGCCATAGCCTCGCGCCTTGAGCACCGGCGCTTTTCTAGCACTTCCAGCACCTTAACCTCCTCAGCCCTTGCAGGGCAATTAGAATATGTGGCGGAGTGACTACCGCTGCACAAGCAACACATCTCATCTTTTGAACACCTTCCTTCACGGTCATGATTACCACCACACACACTGCACCTTGAGCTCGACTTGAAACGTTCGCGCTGTGGCCAAACCTCCAGCAGTTGCGGCATTGAAGTGGCCTTGAAGAATACGGATCGACCCTGAAAACCAGGGGCCACACCTTCAAATCTCATGGACAGGAGAGACCCGCAAAAGTGGCAATTACCATTTCAGTTGGAAGTTTTGTTTCCTCGACGACCCGAGTGCACCGATGTACAGAAATCACCCGTGCGGAGGAGAGTTTCTCTAGCGTTTCCTTAGGGCTAAGGCGTGGGTCAACCCCTCGCACCAGACCTTTAGAGCACGCCAAGTGCGGCGGTATAAAAGCGCTGACCGACTGGCTTCCAAAAGCTGTGCACGTTAACACATCCATGATGAAGGCCTGGTCGGCCGACCTGCACAGCACGCCTCCTCTGCCGTACTGCCGGACATCACAGATTTTTAAGAAGTGAGGTGTTATCGCCTGTAGCGCAGTCTGAACCGCATCCGGGTTATTGAGTCGAATGGCGCCACCATCCGATGGAACCAAGGCCACGGGAATAGTGCCGACGCCACCCCGAAAGAAGGCGTCCAGGGGGAGTTGGTTAGGGGGGAGGCTGGCCGACCAGGGGGAGGTCCCCTGGCCAGGAGAGGACATCGACATGCTCCCCTAGCGACCTGCAAGCGCCCTGCAAAAGCGAAAGACAATCAAGCAATCAGAAGCTAGTGATACGAACAGTCACCGCCCAGTGAGACCACGCCCGCCTGTGATATGTGATATGGCCAAGGTGCACCCATATGTGCACAACGTTCTAGTTTTCGTCGTCTTCTTTCCGAGAGCCACCGGCTGGACATGGACACCAACCCTGCTGCTCGTTCGTGTCAACGCGTGCGCCCCCAGTCAGCGGTACGTCTAGGCGGTGACCTGCTGCTCCCGGACCAGTGTGCCAGCTCGGAGCTTCTGCCGACGGGGCACATGGAGCTGCCGCCATCAACTTGATTGTTTGCCCCAAGTGAGCAACTAGCTTTTGGACATTGGTTTTCTGCGTTAGGCCAAACTGATTAAGCTCTTGATAGGACTCGTCCTCTCTGTTCTGTCTCTCACGAATGTTTCATGAATTCCACGTTGTATAAATTGTTTGCAACCGCCTTTCATATATTTTCATATATTTTCTGTAGTTTTCACTGCGTTTTCCAGTTATCATAGTCTTGCTCGTTTAATGTTTTTGTTCTCTCCTCTCGCTCACTCTCCTCACTGTCTCCTATCACTCACCCTCTCCTCTCACTCACTCTCTTCTCACTCACTCGCCTCTTACTCACTAAATCTCTCACTCGCAGTCCGTCATACACGGCAAACACCACGGTATCATCTTAGCATTGCGGTAAACGACCAGTAACTTGTCGCCCGCGCACGCCACAAGGATAAAACATCTGGGGGATTTCGTTTCAATGTTTTGCGGCCGAATAAATTTTCTGGGTCTAGCACCGTTGGTTGGATGCTGTCAGAGTAGGCGCACGAATTTAGTGTTTGCGCAGGTTTGTTTGCATCGCTCTTTGTTGCTCGCCCTTGATGCTGGCTCGTCAGGATCGAGGTCTCACTCTCGCGTTCCTGACTGCGTTTGTTCACACTTTATCTCTTACTTTTGTTTTGCTCTCCTAAAATTATTTTTGAGCTATTGCTACATTTCATTATGATATTTTATTTTATTTCGAAGTAAGCCCGCCGCAGCGGGCTTTGATTTACTTACGTGTCTTATTGTTTACATTTTAAAGCGGCAGGGTGCAGGTGCTCTCCTGTGAGGCCGTGTCATCGTCGTCTTCGCACGCCACCACAGCCCTGTAATATTAGCCGTCACAGCCATCACTGTGAACCGAATGGTCATGTTGAAGTGCAACATACACACTTTTGCACCATAAAACACTAGCCCTAGGCTAGACAGACGCCTATCATCACCCCCTCCACACGCACACGCGAACACACACACATACTCACACCCTCTCTCACACACTCTTACCCTATATCACTCAATCACACTCCTCTCTCTCCCTCACTCACACTCCGTCGTATGGCTTAGCATCACTGTAAACCGTCAAGTACCTTGTCGACCGCGCACGCCCCAAGGGTAAACATCCGGGGGCTTTTTTTTTAATGTTTTGCGGCCGAGTAAATTTTGTGGTCCTAGCAACGTTGGTTCGATGCTGTCAAGAGTGGGCGCACGAATTTCGTATTTGTGCAGTTTTTTTACACCGCCCTTTGTTTCTGCAGGTGCGGTGGCTCTGGCTTTGCCGCTGTACACTCTTTTGGATGCGTTATTTTGTGGACGGCGGCATGGCAGCAGCACCATCAGCAGTACACACCACGACCCCGGGTATGCTGAGCAGCCCCAAGTCATCGTGGAGCTTGCTAACAGCACCGTCAGTACTGAAACTACAAGGGGACCGCAAGAGCAGACAAGGGTTTGCATGACTCCGTTACAAGTGTTGAAAGAGTAAGTGGAGCACAAAGTCCAGCAGGACAGGAAAGTCACAGGTCAGGCGAAACAAAACTCAAGCGAGAGCGAGCGAAGTGGAGTAGCAGAGAACTGACACACCGAGACCGCATGCCACGCTCCCGTCGACGACAGCGGCTTCCACTCCAAAGAAATAGTAGTCGAACAGCGTCACTAATAAGAGGCGAGATTTTGTGCTTCTGTCGAAGGGAGAATACAAAATCATATTCCGACCGACAAGCCACGGCTTCAGGGTAGGGTATGTGAATGCCAGCGACTACATGCAACCCTGTTGAAGGAATGGTACACCGGCGACATGCTCATCGTGGTGAAAGCTGTCTCAAATGCAGTAACAGTCCGGACACCAGATGGAGTGAAGGCGGAAGAACTAAAAAAGGTGAGGAAGCTGTGCCTAAAAGACAATTTTGATTTCAGCGCCTACTTGCTCGAGTGACGTCAATGACGATCGCCGACTCCCCTCGCGCCAGAACGAGGTCTAGCCTGAGGTTAGTCGTTCCCACGGGACGATTCTCGTGGGTGATTGTAAATCGTTTCCCAGCGGCCGCTTTCACGATTTTATTTCACTTTGATGTGAAGATAAACGCTGCTCTAGAATAGCTCAGAAAGTCTTTCCGAACGCCCCCGCTTACCCGCCGCGGTGGCTCAGTGGTTAGGGCGCTCGACTACTGATCCGGAGTTCCCGGGTACGAACCCGGCCGCGGCTGCTGCGTTTTTACGGAGGAAAAACGCTAAGGCGCCCGTGTGCTGTGCGATGTCAGTGCACGTTAAAGATCCCCAGGTGGTCGAAATTATTCCGGAGTCCTCCACTACGGCACCTCTTCTTCCTTTCTTCTTTCACACCCTCCTTTATCCCTTCCCTTACGGCGCGGTTCAGGTGTCTAACGATATATGAGACAGATACTGCGCCATTTCCTTTCCCCAAAAACCAATTATTATTATTATTATTGTGAGGCAGAAGAACGCACCAGCAAATTCACCTTTTTACTTCAGGTAGGCCGAAGCAGCAGCTACCGACTAGTCACAGCTTAGCAACACTTCGTCTTCTTCGCACGACCCGATGACCGATGATGATTACGCTGAGATGAAGATGAAGGTCACTCACAGTGCTTACAACATTCCCCCTCCCGAACGAAAGCGACCATCCTGGTCGCAAATTAAATCTTAAGGTCGGCGGTTAAAGGGTTTCAAGCGCGACACGTGCACAATCTCGGTGCCGCGACACCGACGATCGCGAACAGGCGATGCAGGTGTGATGAGATAGTTTACAGGGGAAGTTTGTTCCAGAACCGTGTACGGGCCAATAAAACGGCTCAGAAACTTTTCACACAGGCCGGGGATGCGAGTAGGTGTCCAGAGTAGCACTTCGTCTCCAGGGCGGAAAGACACTGAGCGATGAGTCGCATCATACGTGCTTTTCCTGGAAGCTTGAGTGGCTTCAGTTTGAAGGCGGGCACGATCACGGCAGTGGGCGATACGAGACACGAACTGTTCGTGGGAAGGCGCGGCAGACGGAGTAGAAGCTGTGAAGAAAGATGCTTCGAGGGAGAAGGTAGGATGGCGGGCATAAACAAGAAAAAACGGAGAGTAGGTGGTGGTTCGTTGAACGGCAGTGTTGTAGGCGAAGGTTACAAAGGGGAGTAAAGAGTCCCAGTTGTTGTGCTGAGGGTGAATGTAGGTGGATAGCATATCAGAAAGGGTGCGATGAAAGCGTTCTGTGAGGCCATTGGTCTGAGGGTGGTAAGGAGATGTAGTTTTATGCACCGTGCCTGAAGCATGAAGCACTGCGGCGAGGACGGTGGAGAGGAACGACTTGCCACGATCGCTAAGGAGGAGGCGAGGGGCGCCGTGGCGAAGAAGTATGGTGTGGAGGAAGAAGTTGGCGATTTCGGAAGCGGAGCCGGAAGGAAGTGCTGCGGTTTCAGCGTATCGGGTGAGGTGGTCAACGGCAGTAACGACCCAGCGGTTGCCAGCTGGAGTCAAGGGCAGGGGTCCATACAAGTCGATTCCGACGACTTCGAAAGGTGTGGAAGGACATGGGAGAGGTTGCAAGAGACCGGCAGGAGGCGACGTAGACCGCTTGCGTCGTTGACAAGGGATGCAAGACGCTACGTATTTTAATACTGAGGTTGAAAGGCCAGGCCAGAAGAAACGACGTTTGATGCGGTCATAGGTTTTGTGGTACCCAAGGTGACCTGCGGTGGGGTCGTCGTGGAAGGCTTGTAGAACTTGAGGACGCAGGGAAGAAGGAATTACGGGAACCCATGTGTGGCCCAGTGGGCTGTAGTTGTGCCAAAATAATGTGCCATCCTGTAACTTGAAATTTTTGAGCCGACGACGGAGACGGGCATTTGGAGGTCTAAGAACACCGCTGAGACTATCAATCAGCTTTTGACAGTAAGGGTCAGCACTCTGGTGGTGAGCAAGATTGCAGTGTATATCTGGCATGGGAGCAATAGAGGCGGCGCTCAAAGACTGCATAACTGTAGGGTTTAAATGGCTTGACTCCGTTGGGACAGGAGAGGAATGCGAGGACATGGGTTGCGACGGCAAAGCAATAGGGCAACGAGAGAGAGCGTCGGCGTCCTTGTGCTTCTTGCCCGATTTGTAAGTGACAGTAAAGTCGTACTCTTGAAGGCGGAGGATCCACCGCCCGAGACGACCGGACAGATTTTTCAAAGTGGATAACCAGCATAGGGCGTGGTGGTCAGTGACGACTGTGAAGTGACGGCCGTACAGGTAAGGACGAAACTTCTGAACAGCCCAGACGACGGCGAGACATTCTTGTTCGGTAATAGTGTAGTTTTGTTCCGCAGAAGTCAGAGTTCGGCTCGCATAGGCAACAACATTTTCTGTAGAGGTGTTTTGGCGTTGCAGAAGGACAGCGCCAATGCCATGGCTACTGGCGTCGGTGTGCAAAATTGTCGGTGCTTTATCATCAAAATGGCAGAGGACGGGACCCGAAGTCAGAGCACGCTTCAGAGTTTCAAATGCTTCTTCGCAAGCAGGAGACCAGATGAAAGGCGTGTCGTTGTGAAGAAGCGCATGTAAAGGTGAGGCAATAGAGGCGAAATTGCGGATGAATCTGCGGAAGTATGATGCCAAGCCGAGGAAACTGCGGAGATCTTTGACCCGAGTTGGACGGGGAAAGTGCAGCGCAGCAGCGATTTTTTCAGGGTCAGGCTTAATTCCTTCGCTGCTTACGAGATGGCCAAGAACTTTAATGGATTTTGATGCAAAACGGCATTTCTTCGTGTTTAGCTGTAGGCCAGCGCTGGAAAGTGCTGTCAAAACTTCATCGAGACGAGTAAGGTGATCAGGAAATGACGAAGAAAAAATGACGATGTCATCTAAGTAACAGAGACATGTTTTCCATTTGAGGCCGCGGAGAACTGTGTCAATCATACGCTCGAATGTAGCAGGAGCGTTGCAGAGTCCAAAAGGCATTACATTGAATTCGTATAAACCGTCCGGTGTTGCAAAGGCGGTCTTCTCTTTATCATCTTCATTCATGGGGATCTGCCAGTAGCCTGATCTTAAGTCAAGGCTGGAGAAAAATTGGGCACCTTGCAAACAATCGAGGGCGTCGTCAATTCGAGGGAGGGGATACACATCCTTACGAGTTATTCTGTTTAGAGCACGGTAATCTACACAAAAACGAACCGAACCGTCTTTTTTTTGCACTAGCACAACAGGCGATGACCAGGAACTAGACGATGGGCGTATGATGTTGCGTGCAAGCATGTCAGCAACATTTTCCTGAATAACTTTGCGCTCGGTTGGAGACACACGATAAGGCCGGCGTCTAACTATGCTTGATCCGTCGGTGAGTATGCGATGCGTTGCTGCAGCGGTTTGACCCAGTGTGCCGGAATTGACGTCGAACGAGTCTGCGTGCTTGTTCAATACAGCGAGCAATGCGTCTGTCTGGTCTGTTGTCAGGTCGGTGCTGATCGTGTGGCGAAGTGCTGCACTGAGCGAGGCAGGGGATGAATCAGAGCGATCGGAGGTGGAAATGGGAAGAAGTGTGACAGGCTGGGCGGAAGCAATTGATGCAACAGTAGAGTCGCGTCGCAGAAGAATGGGCTCTGATGTGGTGTTGAATGCGGCGAGAAGAGAAGAACCGCTGGAGAAGCGAAGAAGGGACACGATGATGATAATACCTCTTGACAGGAGACGAGGGCTGGGTGTAATCAGGACGTCGCCATCGGTGACGGCGTCAGAAGTCACAGATAGAATATCTTCGTTGCCCGGATAGAGGACGTGATCGGCAAGCATAACTACACGGGAAGAAAGTGGTTCTCTATCGGCAAGAATGTTGCATTCAGTGACTTCAATAGTGGGAGGGGAACACGTAATGACTGCTGAGGCGTTTTGGAGGAAATCCCAGCCGAAGATGAGTTGATGGACACAGGAGGATAGGACAGCAAACTCAATGAAGTGCAAGATGCCATCAATGGTGACTCGGGCTGTACACGCTCCACAAGGGTTAATATTCTGTCCATTTGCAGCACGTAAAGGAGGACCGGTATAAGGTGTGCGCACTTTTCGCAGTTTTAAACACAAGTCAAGTTTCATAATAGAAATAGCGGCGCCAGTATCAATTAAAGCTTCCAGTTCATGTCCCTCAAGGAATACAGTCAACATGTTTGATGGGAGCAGAGGAGGAATTGGAGCGACGACAGGCGGTGCAGTTTTACCTCCGGAAACTGCACAGGTTAGTTTTCCGTTTGGCGGGCAGAAGCTGAAGATGGAGGGCGAAGGGGCGACGAAGTCCGGCGAAAGGGTGACGGGGAGCGACGACGCGATGGCCGTGCTGTCCTAGACCGGTCAGGAGAAGTCGACGGGGAGGAAGAGGGACGGAGGTCATTATCGGTGTAGTACTGGCGAGGAGGAAGCTGGTAGGCGTCGTCACGTCGAACGTACCCATAGCTCGCACGCTCATCTCGCAGTCGTCGGCGACAAACGCGTGTTACATGGCCGCGGATTCCGCAGTAGAAACATACTGGACGAGGTGGGAGAGGCCGCCAATTACCATACACCGGTGGTCGCGGGGACAGGGCGGCGAGGCTGGGTGGGACGGGCGCGTGATGGACAGGAGGACAAGGAGGAGGAGCCGCAGTGACTTCAGCATACGTCGGAACGTAGGGAGGGGCTGGTGGTTCTGTAGCCATGGGACGATTGAGTGAAGTAAGCTCCTCCTTGATAATGCCACGCAACCCAGTAGATTGAGCAGGTGGGCGTGAGAAGGCAGGAACCGACGAAATATCATTGTGGAGCTCTTCCCGTATTATAGATCGTATGATGGTGCGCAGATCAGTTTCGGGAATTTGGCTCGGATCCCAGGTGTTGTTGAGGCGGCGCGACTGGAGATAGTCAAGTCGCTGGCAAGTGGCACGAATGTCTGCCACCGTGACGGGATTTTGGGCAGCTAGAGCTGCGTAGGCAAAAGAGCCAATTCCTTTTAAAATATGTCCGACACGTTCAGCCTCGACCATGCCATTGTTAACTCGCCGGCAAAGGGCGAGTACGTCCTCAATGTATGATGTGTATGTCTCTCCTGGAAGCTGCACACGGGTCTCTAGCTTCTTTTGAAAAGAGGTCGGACCAGCACCAACAGTTCCAAATATCTGGCGGATCTGTGTCGTGAATTGAGGCCAGTCAGGAATGGCGTCCTCATGGTTGAGGAACCACGTCTTAGCCACGTCACTCAGGTAGAATGAGACGTTGAGTAGCTTCATAGAAGCGTCCCAACCGTTAAAAGCGCTCACCCGATCGTACTGCTGTAGCCAGTCTTCGACGTCGTCACCGCGGAGACCGGCGAAAACCGGAGGGTCGCGCTGACGTGAGGTAACTGACCAAGTTGGGTGGGTCAAATGGTGCTGAGCAAGTGCACCTTGGGATGTCAGTGGTGCAGAGGTGGCATGGGCAGCCGTGGGATGCCCATCGGTAGCTACAGGCGCCGGAACGGTGAGAGCAGGGGGATGTGACTGCGCCATGGCGGTTGATGTGCCGCCAAGAACACGACCGGAACGGAGCTCCAGGGGGTGCCGCGTTGAGGACGCTGGGATCAGGAGTCACCTCCACCACTTGTGAGGCAGAAGAACGCACCAGCAAATTCACCTTTTTACTTCAGGTAGGCCGAAGCAGCAGCTACCGACTAGTCACAGCTTAGCAACACTTCGTCTTCTTCGCACGACCCGATGACCGATGATGATTACGCTGAGATGAAGATGAAGGTCACTCACAGTGCTTACATTATTATTACTTGCTCGACGGGACAAGGAACTGTCGGGGCTTGGTACACGGACTCATGGCCGGCACGCCGGAAGACACTGTAATGAACAACACCCAAGTGACGACGCCGGGAATTCTGCGGTCTACGCAAGAATGCTCGAGATTTTGGTGTCAGCGCCCATCGCATTCGACGGGTAGCTCGAGGCAGTGTTGAGTGTTGTACAGAGTGCACCTTGACCAGCTAACGAAGTAAGCTTGCCTCAAGTTCCTCTGCAGGTACACCGGCGCGGAGCTACAACCCATTCCGCAGTACGCGGTACACAAATGTGGGAACAAGTCAAGGGTCACAATGACGGCCAGCCCAGGTTGAAATGGCCCTGTGATGCTTACTCCAAGGGCGAAATAGGATGCAACAGACGGCTCAAGAGGACGGCTTGCCAAGTTAGCTATTAACCACGGAAGGCCGCGGTGGTTCAACAGCGAGGATGTCGAAATCAGAGAAAGGAACGGATTTCCGGAACCACCGCACTTAAAGGAAGCAGACTTTCCAGGTCTACCGGGTGCGAGCTACGCCGGCCACGGTGGGGGCAACGCCTGGAATCGGGGCAACGCTCCTGACGCAAGTTCAAGAAGGTGAGTCGGTCTAGGAGCGAGTCTCCCTCCTATCACACTGCTCTAGACTATTCGATGCAGACTAAGACGCACAGGGAACTCACAGAGGAGAACAAAGGAATAGCTTAGATACAACGATACAGGAATAGCTTCGATACAAACACAGGAGAATCACACGGGGCAGAATAGCCCAGGTCGAGACCAAACACGCAGATGAAAGTAGCGATGTAGCCGGAGATTTAGGGAAGCTAGAGCTCTACACAATACACGACGTTAGCGTTGCAAGAAACTAACACTGCACCAAAGACGACATTGTTAGCAGGCGAGAGGTTTTAAAAGCTGGCCAAGTATGTGAGAAGGGCACAAGCATTAGAGCACGTTTTAATGGAGGCCATACCTAAGAAACGCAGGTACAAGAACGTATTCGTACTTTACATATACATTCACCACCGCGGAAGAAGACACTTCAGCGAAATATCATTAGAGCGGTTGTCGGCCCGGCAGAAGACAAATACCTCATGATTGTACGAGATTTAAATGCTCCGCACATGGAGAGAAATTACAAGCTTTTGGTACGAAGAAAGGGAACGATCATATACGGAGCAGAGCTAGGGGTGGAATACCAGCGGGAAACAGTGACATCAAGGAAACAGCGTGTCAAGAAACGCTAGCCCTGATTTTTCCTCACAGAAAATATCACAGCTTACGAATGATCCAACACTATCACGGTTTAGCAGAATCCAGAGAAAGGCGACAGTCATGGGGACAAGCATCAAACCAAAAGGAAAAGGAAACATGCGTCAGAAGGGCGCGTAAGCAAAATTCTTCGGCGTGATTACCTCGACAGGGAAGCTCATGCAGATGGAGGGCACCTATGAGGATCGCAGCGAAACCTTGCCTGTTGGTGCAGCACCACTGGTAAACCTGGGGCATCCGGCGGAAGACAGAAGCGACGACAAGCAAAACGAGGAGCACTTTCGTACTAAAACTGATACCCACGAACAAGCACCACGAATGAAAGAGCGCGGCAAGATTGTAGGAGTTACGTTCCTCGAGAAGAAACAGCTAATTTGTATGTGGACACGTCCATGGACACACAGAACTAACAACACTATCATTCAGCACACCATCATTTCGACTAAGGGGTTGAGGAAAATGTCACGGTAGACACACTTTGAGATTTTACGAACCGGCTGGCATTTGCCGGTCGAACCATTCAGCACGCCATCAACCTTACGCGAATGAAGGCGTTGTTGAGAGCTCGGAAAAAGGACACGCCTCTGGCAGAAAACCTCAATATAGAGCAGGCCATTCCACCCATATAAAATATGGCTCGCTAGATACATGAGAGAGTGGGCGCGATGAAATCGTTGCCTGTGGCTGCAAAAAGAACCCTTTATTACCCAATATTAATAGCCCTAGTCTAGAGCAGTGGGAGGCCCTCCTGACCGACTCCATCCATCCCGGGCTTCATGTTGGGGACGAAGACCAACGCGGCGAAGGAGGCCAACGCCCCCCCCCCCCCCCTCCTCTTCTCCCTCCCAAGCTCTATGCCCCTAAATCCTTACTATTACATCCCCTTCGCTGCGGCGTTCGGCATGTTTCGTCGAAAAATGTGCTCCACTGTTTCCATCTCCTTACTGTATCCGATTCTCGAATAAAAAAGATCTCATGTGCCTTCTAGCGCGGCCTCTCTTCCAATGGCTCTGAATAATCATTTGCGCCGCAACCTCGTATGTGCTCCTTGTCACCACCGTGTGCTCGCCGGTGCCAGCCGGCTTGAGCGCATTGTGGTTGACGCGATGGTCGCGCTTCTCAGTTCTTCCTGACGCTGCATCCACAATAAGTAAGGTGCTCAATCATCTTCGTAGCAAAGCCGTTCCACAATTCAGACATTCAACTGATACAACGGGCGTTTCAGCGAACACTTTCAACATTTTTCAGAAATGGGCTTTTTGGGCTAAAAAGACTTTTGCGGCCTGGTGTTACCACTGTTAGCGGACACCAGAAAACCGGTGAATCGTCGTCGTAGTAACGAAATTTTATTAGTTAGGTTTTTAACTCCAATTAACTTAGCCTTGAAGAAACTTTAGGCATAAGTAAAAACCAGATGTATGCGCTAAAAGAGAAGGAGGGAAATCTCATTAGCAATCGATAAGATACTCAAACTAGCCGAAGAGTTATACACCTGAATGTGTGCAACATGCAGGGAAAGCCTGCGAAATCGTTTCGCCCTAACATTTGAATGGCGATGTAAGAATTTTTAGTAGTTACCTTTTTAACTAATAAAGTTAGGTGCATAGAATTTCGAGAACATGATCACCCTCGCCACTGTTGGTCGACAAAATTTGGCTCCATTGTGCTAAAATACATACGCTCTCGAAAGCATGCAGGCAAAGCAACCCCTGCAGTGCACGTAACTAGTCTAAAAAGCCTAATTTTTATTCACAGCGCAAAGTGCAATCGAGCTTTTTTAATTATAAAAACTGATATGGCTATATTACAGCTAGGTGCCTAACTCTAGTAGTAAAATAGTTAAGTATTCAACATTAGTTCACCAGCTTACTAAAGACGATTCACCGGTCTTCTGGTGTCCGCCAACACTGGTAATACTATGCCGCAAAAGGCATATTTTTACCCCAAAAAGCCTATTTTAGACAATTTTTGAAAGTGTTCGCTGAAACACACACAAGTATGTCCAAGAAGAACGTCTTTCAAAAGGTAAGTGGATTCAGCGACTTTCGGTTTGGTAGTGTTTTGCCCTGAACAGGGGGCCAATTTACGAATCTTGAATACCTGCCTTTGTAATCGAGAGAACAGGAAAGTGACGTGGAAGAGCCCCAATAGTGAGAATTAAAATGAAATAGACTTCGTACTATGCTCTCACTCTAGCATCGTGCAGTATGTGGAGGTCCTCGGAAAGGTACGTTATAGCGACCACAGATTGGGAAGGTCTCCAATTAGCTCAGACTTGAAGAAACTAGGCACAGGTTAAAACCTGATGTATACGTTATAAGACAAGGAGGGCAATCTCATTAGCAATCAATAAGGTACTTAAAGTAGACGAAGCGTTCTACACCCGAATGTGAGAAACATGCAGGTAAAGCCTGCGAAATCGTTTCGAGTAAAGCGGCGTCGGCGTTGAGGCTTCTCTGCAGTGCACAGCGATGACCAGAGAGAGGCCCCGCTAATGACATCACATACGACGGCACTACTTTTACAGCGAATAAACTCGTGTTTCATGGAAGAAAACCAACGCCATTAAAGGTGTATCTTACAAAAGTTTCGGGGTATCAGACGACGCACAGCAGCATGCACGCGAAGGCAGCGGACATCTGAATTTTCGGCACTAATGACGTCACAGCGAGTTTCCACGCACTTTCCAAACGCGAGTTTCCACGCACTTTCCAAACGCAGCGAGGTTCTAGGAGCCTGAACTTCGTCGCGGTCAATCGACGATTACGTCACCATTTTAAATGCTAGTGCAGAAAAACTCCGGATGCTTTACCTACAAGCTCCGTAGATTCGAGCTCTTGCGCCAGAAGGTCAGCTCGAGAGCGCTGCGCCGCCTCCTTCCTGAAATCGGTCGAAAGCACGCACCGCCAGGCGCCGCCGGAGCGGTCGCTGATTGGCCGAAAGGTACAACGGGAAAGTAAGTGTAATGCACTCGTGGTCTAATCCCTCCTTGTGCGGTAGCCCTCCCCCGTGGTCTTACCCATGCAGAGGAAGTTGCGCTTCGGAGGATATGGGTCGGGGTTGCCCTAACTCCAGCTGTGACACGCAAGTGGCCGCATTTCAAAGCTTTGTATCCCCGCCTCGGGTGTCCAGTCTGCAAGAACAGAGACTTTGAAGCGGATATCCACCACTTGTTGTGGGACTGCCCGGCGCGGAAGCCGACAAGAATTCGGCACCTGGCGGCAGTGGGACTCTCACCGGACAATCCGGATTGCTATTTTGCCTGGACACAGGGTCTATATCAAATCAACTTTTATTTCTGCCTTGAAAAGGTACAGACAGCAGAGGCGCAGAAAAAGCTGTAAGGTACAGCTTGACAAAGCCGCAGCCCCCTTCAGCTTGGCAGCGGCTTGACAGCCAGGCTTTATAAAACAAAGGCAGTTGGTTAACGTATTAAGAGGTATACAATAATGAAACTACCAAATAAAGTGAAACAACATTATACAATATTGAATCGACATTCGCACTCGACAAACACAGATCGATAGCAAAGAAAACGAATAAACATATTCTACATGTGAATGTACATAGCATGCAAAGATTTTTTTGACGAACTAAAGAGGACAAAATTATATGCATATCTATTTAACAGGGAAGGAAGCGTGCACCACCCAAGTCTCCGCATACCTTGATGGGTAGCTGGCTTCTCGGGCATGTAATTCAGCAAGGTTTCGTATGTAGTTTACATTCCTACGTGTTTCAAGTTTAAACCGGATACATAGACGATATTTATACAAGTTGTGAATTTTTACACCACTTTCTAGAAAGATATCTGCGCTTGGAGAGCCCCAGGGGACATTGTAAATAAGACGAAGGAACTTTTTCTGAAGAAATGGCAGTAACTTAAATAGGAGTAGACAAGAGAATTATAGAGGAGTAGCTTTATTTTTCTTGGAATAACATATCTCAGCAGGCTTATGACCCCGGTCAGTTGAGACAGCTTCGTTGCTATATGGTCCACATGGTGATCCCAAGTCATGTTGGAAGAAAAAACTGTTCCTAGGAATTTAAATTTTTCAACCAAATCTATACACCGCGAGCTTAGTTTACTCTCGATGGAGAAAGGAAGCACTTTATTTTTAGGACGAGAAATAAGAGCTTGTGTTTTCTTATCATTTATACGCATAGATTTGGATTCAGACCATTTTTGTAATTCAAACATGGTTTCATTGCATTCCTGAACAAAGAGATCAAGATCATTTCTAGTAAAAAATATGCTTGTGCCATCAGCACAAATAATAAATTTCGCAGCGGAGTTAATGTTAGATATATCACTTAAATACATATTAAAGAGTAATGGTCCCAATATACTGCTTTGTGGGACACCAGAAGTAACACGTTTTAGTTCAGATATATCATCGTTCACTTCTTGATATCATCAAATCAGGCCACATTTTTCGGCGGCGGGTACCTGCCGTGGCCGGAAAGGGACTTCATCGAGAGGACGTCAGGTCCTCCCATCTTCCCTTTTTTTGTCGCCTTCTTTACCAGTCCGCCGCACGCCCAAGCCAGACGGTAAGGGGTTGCAGATCCAGCAACCAATAGCCAGCAATTTTGGGAGAACCCAATAAACGGTTGGGGGGGGGGGGGCGAAGCCTTTTGTTCCGTGTTGTGTTCATTTCGCTTTTCCGCTCCGCCACCGTGAGAACGGCCGCGTGTGGTGTGCAACACCGGGAGCTCGGAGTTCGCGGCCGAGACCTCAAAGGCGGCTCAGCGGCCTAGTAAGAACCCCCACATGAGAGAGGCTGTAGAGTTCAGCAATAGGCGTGAATCAGCTGGTTGTGACCTTGAGCGTACCAGAAGCTTAGAAGAACGCTAACGTTATTTTAATTCAAACGAAAGGAACCGTCAAGGACATATTACAGACTGATCAGCTTACGGCCTGTTGCTTGAAAGGTAATTTACGAAGGTAATCGCTAATGGAGTCACGGAAAATGCTAGATTTAATAAGCCAAATGATCAGGCAGGCTTCGTAAAACATACTCAACAATAGACCATATTCACGCTATAGCAGCGAGGTGATAGAGGAATGCGAAGAATTATAACCTACCCTTATGTAGCTTTCTTTGATTACAAGAAAGCATTCGATTCAGTGGAATCTTCAGCAGTCATACAGGAAATGCGTAGGAGGTACAAGAGTCTGATGTGAAAATACTGGAAGATGTCTATAACAACTACAGAACTACCATTGTCCTTCATAAAGTCAGCAATAAAATTCTAATAAGGAAGGGTGTAAGTCAGGGAGACATGAATGATGTCAATGCTTGTTATAGTATTGGAAGCGAATGCCGAAACGGGTCACCGACATCCCTAAATGAGGGCGCGGGAAGGGGTGCCCAGAAAGTACACGTTGCTTGCAGGAGTCAGACTGGCTAATCCTCTCTTTGAAAAGTGGGGGAGCGTTTATTATCTTCCCTTTCCCTTTTTTCCCGTGCAACTGGGTGCCGCTGAGAAGGCCCCTGCGGTATCCTTCGCCTCTGCTGCTGCTGGGGAATCGTCACACCCCTCCCTCTGTTGTGAAGCCCTGCTGCACGGCACTGGGGATGAGCGGTGCCTTGTTTACGCCTCTATAGTCCGAAGTAGATGACGGGCTTCCGGACCCGGGTAGACCGACGAAGCTGGGGGTGCAAAGGGGCCGCACTTGAATGCTGTTGCCGGGCCGAGGCTGTTGTAGACGGCTCGGTGCTTAATGAGCATCGAGGTGGGGACGGCTGTTTCGTGTCCGTTGCCGCTGCTAGTGCAGGAAGAGGCTGCTCTTCGTCTGAGAGAACGCCGGGCGTCCTTCGCGGTCGCCCGTGGTCCACGTGCCTGTTCCACAGTGTTCCGTCTTCGAGTTTTATTTCAAGCAACGAAGAACTTGTGGGATGGCGAACCGTTCCGGCAGTCCAAGCTATGCCTTGTCGGAAGCTTCGAAGAAAGACGGGCTCGCCGGACGAAAGCAAACAGCTTTTGCGTTCGTTTCTGTCGAAGCGCATTTTTTGCTTAGGCCCAGGTGCATTCGTTTAATGGGCGTTTGCAGCTGCACGCCCATGAGGAGCTCAACGGGAGGGGACCCAGTGCGGCGTTGTTCTGTAGGAAAGCAGGATCCTGTCGATGCTAGTTTGGAAATCTGCAGGCGCTGCCTTCTTGAGTTCCCCTTGTCACAGCCACAGCGGTGATTGCACGCTGTGCAAAACGTTCTGGTTGGAGAGTGCTGACAGAGCTCTGATGCTGGCGTGCCACAGGTGGCAAGTATCTCCACAGCATGTCATCGGTAGCCGTGTTGGCGATCGTGCTCGTCGTAGTACTGCTAACTGCAGCTGGTGCCATCGGTGTCCCGCCAAGTATATTGTGGATTTCGTAATGTTTTGTGTTGTCTCAGTTCCTGTAAAACATTGGCTGTAGGTACTACTGGGTGTCATGTTTTTAAAACTTTACATGTTGCCCGACCACCGGCTGCGGTTAGTGCTGCATTATTATTGTGTCGGTACAATTTTTAGGTAGGGTTTGTATGTATTAATACTATAATTGAATGCGTTGCAGCAGCGCGTAGAATCTTGCGGTCTATTGTGTGGATCAATCTGTTCGTGTTCGTTGCTGATCTTCATTTTGTGGATGCGGATGTATACCATTAACGGTTCTTATGTTCGTGAGCATGCTTGCATTGACAGTGTCAGCGTTGTCATGTTCACTATTTAAATTGCGCATAATTCTTACTGTGTTCTCAGCCCACGCCCACGTTTTTGTTCTGGCTGTGCTGGCTGTGTTGCGTTCACTGCATTTGTTGCTCTGGGGGCTGGTGTCGATGCGTAGCGTTGGCAAGATGGGGAACGCCGCCGGCATGAAAAACAGCAGCAGTGCAAGGTGCTCCTGGCACCTGGCCGATTGCTGGCACCATGAAGAACAAGGCAAGCGTCGCTGTGGGCAATAAAGGTGGCTGTCGGTGGCAGAAAGACTGGCTCAATCCTGCAGACGCCGGGCTGGGGCTTTGAGCAAGAGGCTCTGCTCCGGGAAGCGGTTCAGTCGGCTTGTGAGCCAGCTGCGCTCAGAGTCTTGACTGCCTGCAGAAATAAGAGATACAGACTTTCTAAATGTTGTTCATTCATCAACAGTTTACACAGCTTCCTAGCCGCACTTCCATAATACACTGATGGAACATATCGAACCCGGAAACGTGCGTTAAGATAGTCCGAATTTATCCAGTTGTTCTATTCTGACCTCCATGTTACTAGAACACGCATGGCGACCGCGTGCCACCTGTCGACACCACCGCGAAACGAAATGCATGGCAACCATTGGCGCAGCAGACGCAGCATACGCAGGCGACGCACCAGTGCAGAGCTACGAAGCTGACGACCGCGACGCATGCCACGGCGCATGCGCGCGCTTGTGATAAGCGGAAGAAAGCGTCCGGCATCAACATGGGCACCACGACCACGGATATCGGAGCTGCGGCAGGGCGGGGAATTGCTGCCAGCGCCAAAGCTAAAGCCAAAGGCAAATCCGAGTGCCACACCAGAGTCCTCTACTACGGCGACTCTTTCGCTTCTTAATTCTGAGCATGTTGAGGTGTCCGCCTATAGAATGATACACACCTTCTGCGCCTCTCCTATTTCTTTCTCCATGTCACCAGGGCAAGCCGTCTCGACACTCATTGAGGACATCACGCTGCTATCTCACGATTTACTCACAGGTGATTTTTGATGGCTGCACAGACAATTTAGCCTGCCGATGGATCATATGGTCTAAAAAGCGTCCATGAAAATTTCAGTAGTTAAGTGCAAGCATGTGACGAAAGCGGATGGAACAGACAATACGAGCCGCATCTGGTATCGCTGTGGCCTGCATCAGCTCAGTTCATGTCCAACCAATCGGCGTGGACCGAAGTGGCCGGTTACAGACCATGGGCCATGCTTGCGGCCCTAGTCCTCAGCGGGTTGTTAGCAGACTAGCGGATTGTGCTGCACGCGCACCGTGATCCTGCAGAGCAGATCTTCACACTCCAAACTCGAATATAGTATGCCGATGAAAACGAATGCCCTGTAAATGTTATCGCATTTTAGTGATGAACAAATATGATAATGGTGGTCTAGTGGCAGCTCTAGCGGGACATCCACAAGACTTCCGTAACAAGGGACCAACGGCAGAGCACAAATAGAACGAAAATGAACCGCTGCGTTGAACCCAGCCTTGATAGAATGGATACAAGCTTCTCCTAGCCTGGTGACTGGCTTTTATGGTGGCGAAATGCTATATAGAAAATGTTTTACTCTGCCTTGTGTAAAAAGGCAAGGAATTTGGGCAATGATCAGTCATGATTAAGGTTTGCCTCGTCACCGCCGCTATCTGCTCCACGACAGCCGCATTCAGACCGGCTGTGTCACAGCGACTGCGCTCTGCCCATTCGTCGCACAGGACCTCCGATTTCTCTCCACAGATGGCGTTAGAGCGAATAAGCCTCCTCAGGAGTCACAAACACGTCTCCGTGCGCTGTCCTTCGTCAGCGGTTTCGGTAGGCCAGTGCATCATAGGCATGAGGCATTCTGTGCAAGCGTCTTGAGCGCCTGTCAACTCCTGTGTGACGCCATCCTCAGGGCCTCCATAACCGTAGGCAGCTACCAACTGCAGAGCACCAATAAAATGAAAATGACTTTAAACGCTACAAAATACTCTGTCATGGCCTTTACACCCTTTTTGCATTGCTCCTCCACCCCTATAGGCAGCGAAGTTCATGACTGACCTCTCGTCACGCTCCGACAAAACGAAGTCGTCTCAAGCTTACTACTAGCTTAGCGTTGAAGCACACTCACTCAAGCCAGAAGCATGGAGTTCAGGCATGCCGAATCCAGGTTGCCTAAGATGCGGCGCTGCACCAAGGCAGAGGTCTCAGTGGCCAATGACTATGGAGGTGGAACCCTTCCCAGCACCCTGTCGGCTTCTAACATGAGCAGCGAAGCCACCTACCCGTACGAAGGTTCTCGAGAGGGCGCTGGTGTACGTGGCACGCGGTCAGGTGCCGTCGCTGTCGTCTTGTGCAAAGAAAAAAGGTGTAATTCATTACCACATTCAGATACACCGACAAGCCACTCCAGCCAACACGAAAACATCATAGAGAACCAATGGCCACCACTGCGGAGAACATTACTTGTGGGCAGCGTGCTTCAAACGTAACAGAGATATCGGGCCCCTCACCAGTATTGATAAATGATCAGGGAGCACCCCGCGCTAGAATGTCGGCGGCTGAATCAGAAGCAGACAACTATTTTTTTCAGCGGTGGTATTTCCCTTTTTACCTGTATCTAGTCACTAGAGAGCCCATTTCGATGGAGCCAGACTTTATCAGCGGCAAGTTGTCTGGCCTAAAAAGCTTTAAGCTCCATTAGACTTTGACAGCTTAAGGTGCAGACATTCCGTAAATCAGCGGCACTTATGAAAAGATCGGCGCAATGCCATCCTTTTATCACTCACCATTGGATTGTGGGCATTCAGGTCGGCAGCGTCCACACCATGGCTCTCTCCCTTAGGCCTTGGGCGAGGAGTGTGAACAGGTAACCAGGCAGGGCAGCAGGTGGAGCAGTGATAGAGCGGCTGAAGCGCGTATGCTTTACGGAACAATGAGTCTCCTTGGACAACGGTGCCTGCGTCCGGAACCTAGCTTAATGAGGGGCTGAGAATTCAATGCGGACGCGTCGATGCCCTGGCAGTGCCCTGTCGTCGTTTTTGTTACCCTGAGGTTGCTAATGGTGCGTACCCACTGTACCCTCCAGTGCCCAACATGCTCGCCCTATGGTGCCTGGCTTTAGAACCAGTCATCTCTGTCAACGTCTCGGGTGGTTACACGTGTAGTCATAGCCATTGAAATGGATGTGGCTGTCTTGGCACGGGCTTGTCTTTGTGAGCTACTACCTAGCTGTAGCTGCCTTTTGGTTAGTGATATGTGCAGGAATGGTCGTGTGGTAGGCGTGTTGTCATTCCTGCTCCTATAAATGCTGCTGGACCCACCGCGGTGGCTCAGTGGTTAGGGCGCTCGACTACTGATCCGGAGTTCCCGGTTTCGAACGTTTGAACCCGACCGCGGTTGCCGCGTTTTTATGGAGGAAAAACGCTAAAGCGCCCGTGTGCTGTGCGATGTCAGTGCACGTTAAAGATCTCCAGGCGGTCGAAATTATTCCGGAGCCCTCCACTATAGCAGCTCTTTCTTCCTTTCTCCTTTCACTCCCTCCTTTATTCCTTTCCTTAGGACGCGGTTCAGGTGTGCAACGAAATATGAGACGGATACTGGGCCATTTCCTTTCCCCTAAAACCAATTAATATTATTATGAATCCCGCTGTGATTTCACGAGTTTCTTTGGTGGGTATTTTGTGCCTGGTGCAATTCCTTGTTGTTCCTATAGTTCTTCCTATTATTTATGGCGACACAGCAGACCATGATAACCGACATGAGCAGCTGTAGTGGTTCCTGAGGAGATAATGTTTAAAGTAGACCAGCAATGATGGTTGCCCGGTAATCGTCTGTGTTCAGTGTCGAAGTTGTGTGTCAGGAACCTTTTTTTTTGCGCCCTTTGTTTAGTTACGAGTCTAGTCGTCATGGCAGCACGCATTAATGTGGCTGTGATTGTACGGGTTGTAGTGGCATGTGTAGCTGGGTGTGTGTCTGGTGGTGTCTGTGTTGTGTCCGGTTGTTCGCGTGGTGTAGGCGTTGACTCTTGCCACTCCTGCGCATGGCAAAAGGCAAGCAGAACAGCGGTGATGTCCCACGGGTAATTGTGTTGAAAAGGCGTTCGCCTGTGCATGACGAACAACATCAGTGTCGACATGAGCGCAACACACAGGACACTCCACAGCTGTCGACGCGTCGCCGCTAGGATTCAGTAACTATAGCGTGTCGTCACTTGTGGCAGCCGTCATAAAGGAATTAATCTTGTTCTGCTCGTCATCAGATTTTTTAAACTATTCAGGCTGATGCAGTATATGAGGTAGTTACAGCTGGCCTCGTTGCGTAGTTACTGTAACCATGAAAGCCTAAACTTTTTGAATCAGCGCAACGGCAAACGGCCTAAGAAGAGAACAGAGAGAAGTGTAGAAACGGTCATACACGGCACCGATATTGTCTTATTGTGCTTGTGGTGTCAGTGTATAGGGTCCCAAATGCGGATGTTACTCGATGCGTGAATAATAAAACAAATGCGCAGCCGTGAATTGCAGTTCAGCTGAACACCTTGGTGTTTTTGACTAATGCTGATGAATCTGTAGTAGATAGATCTGGCTTCGTGGTGTGGTTATCTGAGTAGTCATGGCAGCCACATCTACGAGGCCTGTGTGCTGGTCGGGTGCCATGGTGCCTAGTCTGTGGAGAGCTGATGTGTACCGGCGTGCACGTGCGGCAAGTGTGCATTGTGCCACCAGTTCAGCACATGGCAGCCGGCGTGAGGAATAAAAGTAGTTTTAACAAGTGTTACGCTCCTTCAACTGTGAACGAAAGCCCAATCACGTGGGGTGGTTGTGTGTAGTCGTCATGGTGGCCACATCTACGGGGCTGTGTGTTAGTTGGGTGCCATGGTTGTTAGTCTGTGGAGTACTGATGTGTACTGGCGTGCACGTGCTGCAAGCGTGTATTGTGCCACCAGTTTAGCACGTGGCAGCCGGCATGAGGAATAAAAGTAGTATGAACAAGTGTTACGCTCCGTCAACTGTGAACGAAAGCCCAATCACGTGGGGTGGTTGTGTGTGTAGTCGTCATGGCAGCCACATCTACGGGGCAGTGTGTTGGTTGGGTGCCATGGTGTTTAGTCTGTGGAGTGCTGATGTGTACTGGCGTGCACGCTCTACAAGTGTGTATTGTGCCACCAGTTCAGCACGTGGCAGCCGGCATGAGGAATAGAAGTAGTATGAACAAGTGCATCGCTTTTTCAACTGTGAACGAAAGCCCAATCACGTGAGGTTGTTGTGTGTGTAGTCTTCATGGCAGCCACATCTACGGGGCTGTGTGTTGGTTGGGTGCCATGGTGTTTAGTCTGTGGAGTGCTGATGTGTACTGGCGTGCACGTGCTACAAGTGTGTATTGTGCCACCAGTTCAGCACGTGGCAGCCGGCATGAGGAATAGAAGTAGTATGAACAAGTGCATCGCTTTTTCAACTGTGAACGAAAACGCGATCACGTGGGGTGGTTATGTGTGTAGTCGTCATGGCAGCCACATCAACGGGGCCTGTGTGTTGGTGGGGTGCCATGGTGTTTAGTCTGTGGAGTGCTGATGTGTACTGGCGTGCACGTGCTGCAAGTGTGTATTGTGCCACCAGTTCAGCACGTGACAGCCGGCATTAGCAATAGAAGTAGTATGAACAAGTGTATCGCTCCTTCAACAGTGAACGAAAACGCAATCACGTGGGGTGGTTACGTTTGTAGTCGTCATGGCAGCCACATCAACGGGGCCTGTGTGTTGGTTGGGAGCCTTGATGCCTATAGTGCGTAGTCTGTCGGGCTGCTGTGTCCTGGCGTGCGTGTGGTGTAATTGCGTATGAGGTTGCCATTTCAGCACATGGCAGCCGGCATGAGGAATAGAAGTAGTAAGTGTTACGCTCCTTCAACTGTGAACAAAAGATTGATCACGTGGTGTGGTTGTGTGTGTATCAGTCATGGCAGCCATACTAAAGGGGTCCGTGTGGGTTGAATAGTGGTTGGTCTGTCCAGAATGAGGAATACATGTAGTGCTCCTAAGTATCCTTCTACTGTGCATCAGGAACCCAAGTACCACCATGAACTCCACGCATAGGAAGCTCCACGACTGCCATGTTTGAAAGCGCAGTACGGAATTTGCCTTGTGGCCTGCCAGCGACTCTGTGGCAGTGAGCCAGGATGGAGAACCTGCAAGTAATTAGCGGCATCTGTGAAAATAAGATTGGAAGAGTGCGGTTCTGATTTATCCACATATTCAAAGGTACCAAACAGGGATCTTCGCAAAAACTTTCAAAGGCTTACATTTATTCTAGTTCCAAAAATAAAAGCGTTGCCTTTCAATGACTAACCAAATAAGCGCGATGTGCTGACCTGGTTGATTGCCTGCAACCCTGGACAAGCTGAATGTTAAAAATGCCTAGCAAGAAAAAATGCATGACATCAACGAGATGGAGCGCTCCTTGGACAAACGAAAATGGTTATAGTCAGATACTGCTGTACAAGTGATACGCAGGACGCTGCACTGAACAGCTATCTTTGCAGGGAATCAAAAACGCAGTGGCTATTTCCCCGTGAAAAGACCCCCTTCAAGCCATAATGACGTCGGTCGATTCTCATGACCCTGATAGCGTGACGAAGCTGGTAGTGAACGAGGATAAATAGAAGGGATAGACCCTACTCTCCTCTGTGGTGCCGCTCCCTGCATTCTCACGGCAGCAGGGTAGAATCAACCTACGCCACTGGATGGAAGTTGGTCGTCTGACCGGGAAAAGCTGTTGCGTTTCTGCGTTGTATGTGACTAAAGCGAAAAATCAAAGCAGGGTAACATATCGACTAGTTAATGAATTCCGCATGACTCACATTTGGTTTTGAATAACGCGCTATACACACTAACAAAACGACAACTGGAACGGAGGACAGAGGGCAAGCGCTTGTCCTGTGTCCTCCGTTCCAGTTGTCGTTTTGTTAGTGTGTAGCGCGTTATTCAAACCAAATGTACAACCAACTTGCCCACATTGCGGCCTTGATGACTCACATATCGCACGTGAATCCTCTGGAATCAGCGCAGGCAGCGATGGTTCTTGGCCAGAGCCACAGCAGCGATCAGTTCCCGCAATGCACAACACCGCCGTCGGTGTTCTGGCCACGCTTGCGATGCTTCGCATGCCGCAGGTCACCGTTGCCCTTGTGCCATCAGGTTGTAAATGTGGCTGTCGTCGTATGAGATGATGTCTTCGCTGTTAAAGTGAAGTTTGTAGGTTCGCCTCTTCTAGATGGCTGGGATGTGCTTGCACAGCAAACTGAAGAATTCGTGTGTGACATTGCTGCAGCCAGGCTGGTGCTGGCACTGCATAGGGGTGTCGTGGTGGCGGCGCAGTGCGTCGAGAGACTTCAATGAGGCGTCGAGGCCGAAAACTCCGGAAGCATGAGGAAGAGCACGAGCGTCGCCAGGCGAACAGCGAGGTAGACGTCGATTGTCACCGGCATGAACAAGAGGAGTGCCGCTGCGGTCGCCAAGGAAGTCTCTCTGGTGCTCAGTAGCGTATTTTGCGTGATGGCCTGCAAAAAAAGAAGCATCGCACACATTCGGGGAGTCTGTTTATGAACGCGTGACATTTTTTCGCCCTTCATACGTAAAAAAACTGCGTAATAACATTGATGACAATGGTGAAAGGCAGGTAGCTTCAACTTCGCACTCGACATATGGGCAGACTAAGTGAATATGGTCAGCGAAAGGTTATATGTCGACGGAGCGAATATGGTCAACGAAAAGCGATCCCTCAAACTGTGATGGTTTTTTTTTATCTAAAGGCACCAGGACCATGTCTGTCATATCACTGCAACTTCCGTTAATATAAACATCACGATACTAACAGTTGCATCGCAGAATATGGACATGCTTGTCAACTTCATAGCATACGTTGCGCATTTAAGTCATGCTGAGAAAGTTTCATACGTCGACGCTGGGTGGAACTGCAGCTGTAGTTATTTGTAGTCTCAAAAACCTTGTTTTTTTTTTCAAAAGGCAAACGTGATGCTGATTTCGCTTTACATTAAAGTCTATTCGTAGATTTCTTTCGTTTATTTTCAATGACTTTGAAGCTAAATCGTTTCTTCTGAATTCCATGTAACGAATATGTTATGTTACTTGAGTGGTTGGAAAAGAATGATTGAATTCTTAAGACCATTAGCTTCTATTTTATGCCTCTAGCAAACGCATGCAGTACTTACCTTCGCTGCGCCTGGAAGGTCGCCATCAGCATTGGCCTTAGATGATGACAATGATAAAGGCCTTTAGCAAAGGCCTTTGAACGCAGAGATCTCCGTCGGACTTGCCGCCTAGCGCTCGTCTTGGCCAGCCACTCTTCAGCATTTCGTGCAAACCGAAGAATTGTGGATTTATCTTGGCCGTAGATGTTGATAATCTGGCACACAGTGTTGGTTGCGTTTTGCCTCATGTATGATGTGGGCTGTTTCACCTGCAGTGCTGTGTTGTTTGTGCAGGTTGTCCACATACTACGCCTCCTTAGCGTGCGACACTTCATCGTGACCTTGATCATTCTGTGAGTATGAAGATGGCTTCTGCATTTGCGTAGTTTGCATTTCCTTTGGTTAGTGTATTTTCGGGTAATCTCTGCGGGTGGGAGGGGAGAGTTTCGCGGACGGCAACTGCCTTTTGCTTGTGGGGCAGGAATGATGGCAGGTGAGCTTGTGCGGTTGACGGCCGCGGCAGGCAGAAAGCTACCTCCTTGGCACACATCTCACGTTCTGCACACACGATCAAGGACAAGCGGACGTGGCTCAGTAAGCGTGTCTAAAAAAACACCGAATTGCTGAACTCCATGCAAAGGCAGCGTAGCCGCTAGCGATATGTAGCAATTATGTAGATCAGGCCTGTATTCTACCAAGCCTGACCTTTGATAATGCTCTACGTGACTACACCCTAAATGATCAGAATTTCGTCCAAATATATAGTATCCTTTTCTTGTTACCTGTAAACTGAGATTTAACGTACTGCACACATCAGCTATGAGAAACGGTCTACTTAAACTCACACGACAATAATGCGTCTTGCAGCAGCACTGTGTGTCTCAACAGACAAATGAAGCTTCAAGGCCAAAAACTATTTCCTTTTTCAAAGCTCACAAACCACAAAGACAAAGTTAATGTGACCTAGTGGTCTGTACAAGTTAGGCAATATTTTCACTGTGACCTGACTTGTAACAAGCATTTTGCACATTTCAGTTACCTTATAATTGTATTTTCTATAAACGATACTTATTATAACCCTTGATTGTAGCTGCCGCTAATTAAGAAGAAGGGCAATTATGATATAGTAGGATTCGGCATTCAGCGTTCCAAAGCAGCACTTCACATATAAGACATCGTAGTGGATGCCTCTATAAATTTCGAGCACCTGATGTTCTTTAACCCTATAATCACCAATCTCGAGCTTTACTGGTCATGCGAAATTCTACCAAAATCGCCAAAGACTAGTCAGTCTTCCAGCTGGATGTTTCGCTGCTCCCACAGACAAACACAAGTGAGTCTGCAATTGCGTTGGTTGTAATTTTCAACGCTAGAGGGCTGTAGTCTATGAAAAGCGTTTCGTGCCTTTAGCGAAGGCTTTAAGCCTGAAAACTAATTGTCACCAAACATGGTCAAAATATTTAGTGATTTTGATAAGTTTGTCGGGAATTTGGTGATAAAGCATTCACAAGCGCTGACATCTCACAACACATGGAAGTTTTTGCATTTCACCCCCATCTAAGGCGGTCCCCACGCTCAGGTTTCGATCCCTCGGCCTATAGCTCACCAGCAGAATTGGACAGCCACTAAGTCATAGCCGCAACTAAATAAAAGTGATTTTGCTGGTTGCCTGCAGATAGTAATCATTTTAGCTAACTTTTTCCTATATTAAATCGCACCGAATGCCTGTTAACACCTATCTACTTCATTCTTGGTTATCTCCTTGCAGTAGCTACAGAGCTGACATGTAATGGTTTCTAGGAACATGAGTGTCTTTGAAGCTTTAGTACCACCCATGCATCCTCAGAAGTAACTGACTAACTGGTAGAGGACTGGTAGAAGAAATAACAGAGGGCACTTAAGACTGCCTACGTGCTTCGAATGTGAAAGCATTGTCTCATCCTGAGCTCTGTTACGAGGTTCATTAAAGATTTCTTCGTTTCTAACGAGATATACTCATTAGCACAATATCGTAAAGAAACTCATACGCTAGGTTCAAGTTTTTTCGCCAAAATGCGACGTTTTCTGGCCTATGGTTTGAGTGCTCGCCTTGCCACGGTTTAATTCTCTACATCTTTGGAAGGGGTTTTTTCTTCTTTGCTGCAGACCTCACTACTTATGGTCTATGCTGATGTCATGAGAGCTCATGCTGACGTCACTGAGGAATTTTGTGCCATAGTTGGGCGACTCACTGCTGATGGCGGGATTTGTGCTAATGGGACGTATAATTATTTCGCATTAAAATACAATCAATTGCGTGCGGCCTGCTCCAGGACAACAGCCTCCCCTGCCGTAGTTCTGCCTGACAGGAAGTTAGAATGGTGGTGTGGTTACGGGCGTGGTTGTGCCAGCGACAATGGATATACCTGTGTCTGTACGGGTTGCATATCTTGGTGGGTGCCTAGCGGCTGGCGTTAGCTTTTTTACAGTGGTGGCGCTGGAAACGGTGTCGTTAATTGTGTAGTGATTGGGCTGTATGTCTGTTTTCGGGACGGGTATCATTCGTGTAATGAAAGGACTGTAGGTCTGTTGGGTTTCTTCGCAGATTTTTCTCCTTTTCGTTGGTGTTCACGTTCTAGTTGTCGTTTAGGCGCCTATGATTGGAACTCTGATAGTTGGCTGTTGGCAACAGGAACTGGAGTGGTGCCGCACGGGTGAATGTGTTGAAAAGGCGTGCAGTGAATTGACTGTAGGTATGTTTTCAGGACGGGTACCCATAATAATGTAGTGAATGAACTGTAGGTCTGTTGTAATTCTTGGCAGGTTTTTCTCCTTTTCGTTGCTGTTCACGTTTAGTTGTTGTTTAGGTGCCTATGTTTGGTAGTCAGGTGGTTGGCTGTTGGCAACAGGAACTGGAGTGGTGCCGCATGGGTGAATATGTTGAAAAGGCGTCTGCCCGAGCATGAAGAACAACAGGAGTGCCGACAGAAGTACCACGCACAGGAATTACACGGCCGCCGTGTTGCGAAGCGTAGAATTGAGCTTGCCTCCTCAGCTTATGTAGATCGTTCCGTATCTGCGTGAAGAAGTGCGTCGGAGGCACACGGAGAGATGGCGCAGGCGAGGCAGTCTTCAAGCCGGGACCAGAAGAGGTAGCTACTATGTTGGCACTTATGGCGCGACCTGCATGAAATGGGAGAGGGGGGCGGCGTTCATTTAGAAACTATGCAAAATTCACGAAATCAAAATGTACATCCTACAGAAGTGTTCACTGTAAACCTAAATGATCTGCACTTCAAAGTAATCGTAGAGAAAAATCGCTAAAAAGCCCACGACAAAGTATCTCTGCCGATTATTCTAAACATGTCAAAGGACTTTCTTCTGCCCACAGAAATTTACAATGTTTTGTTTTTTGCTCTGATACATCTGAAACACCAAAACATTAGGAAGGACACAGAAGGCACTGTCCATCACGGATGTCTAGAAAGAAGTTTTTTCTTGACTATCATGTAGAAAGCAATGGAGTGGTTGAACTGCTCAAAAGTGCAGATAACCGCACGATTACAAAACTATCGCTTTCAGATCCAGTGTCTCTAGTCACCGTCGACTGAACTGATTGTGAAGCTGACAGCGTTGGAACGAAAATCGTAGATTTCTTGAGTGTCCTCCTGCCTTCCTCACTTCAACGAACTGCCTGCGTGATTTGCGGGTGGCCTCGTCCCAGGCACACATGCTGGCCATTTAGAATGCAATGAGCAGTGGAGAAAGAATGATATGAAGCACGCTTCCACATTTGTCGCATCGCATAACGAAAACAAACGTTTGCTGTCTCTACGTGCAAGGGCAAAACTAAATGTATATATCACTTGCATATTCGTTAGAATTACGTTAGTTACTTTAAATTACTTCAGTTACTTTTCGCTAGTTAACACTTAAGATCGACCGCCGAACAGTGGTGGATGCTCTGTCCGCGACGGTCAGGAAGTCGACGGTCTGTACACAGGATTCTGCGCAACCATGTGATTGAGGGCCTGCTACAGACTGCCGCACACTGCTACCTGCATCACCTCCAACCCAATCAGCCCAAAGTGCCACGAACCCTACTTACACTGTAGGCACATTTATGTGCGGAATCACTTTTTACGTCCAGTCCCTCTCACTGAGTGCATTGTTTACCTCGGGTCAGCCTGAGGTCTGACCGGCCTGACCCGTGAAGGACTCCGGGAATTTTGACCGCCTGTCAGCTGTCGATGTGATTGTTCGTGCTGAGGATGGAACGCATAAGCTGGGTGTTTTGTCTGGTTCTGCGCACTCTGTCGGTGTATAGGGTGGCCAGTACGACGAATGGCAACCGGCAGCAGGTACACAAGTGGTGTCGCCTAGAGCAACACGTTAAAAAGGGGTCCAACCGAGTGTTACAAGCTGCAGGAGCTCCGCCTTGAACGCCACTCATAGGCACAGGTTATGCGGCAATGATTGGTTTGGTTTATTGGGCTTTCGCGTCCCAAACCGTCTTAGGCTACGAGGGACGCCGTAGTGAAGAGCTCCGGAAAATGAACCACGGCGGAAAACCTGCACGAAGTTGGCGGTGCAGGTTCAGGATAGCTGGAGAATAGAAGAGTGTGGTCCCCATTTATTCGAGTATTAAAAACGTACCACAATGATTTTTCCAAGGTTTTCTCCTCCGATTGAACGGCACACAACGTTTAGCAGACGTGCGGAAAGGAATCATTGATTGCTGTCCACATGCACGCCGCATCCTGCTTTATTTTCAGGACTTTGAACCTGAGAAAGTGACTGGAAAGACAATGTTTAGGTTTAGGGATATGGTGGTAAAACGGCCTAAAGCGACTCAGGCTATGAGGGACGCCGTAGTGGAGGGCTCCGGAGGAAAGACAAGGCAGATGGCTATCAAACAGGAATCTGGGAAAGCACATATCTTTCGGAGTTGTAGTAGCAGTTAGTAACTGGCGGTCAATCATTGGCTCACCGACAGCTCCGGCCACATTGCGGCAACTACTATTTACTACTAGTTAAGGTTATTTAAACATTACTAAAATGCCTTTTTCCTGGGTGGTGTTTAGAGGGACACTGAAGACAACGGCACTCAATTATTCACCTGAGTGAAAATTTATTGCTTTTACTGTTTTCGATTATGCTGACGTTTCACCGGACAGCACATGAAGCAGAATTAGAGCTGAGAAAATTTTCTTTTAAAATCGTCCCATCACGTGTCGTTTTCTCGTGGCGTCCTGAGAGGAAAAGACTGGTTGCCATCGTTTTAAACTGAATGGCGGTGAAGCGTGGTCGCTGGGATTTGGGCCTAAAAACGCACGCATTCGACTTGCTAAATCGGCTTGAGGAAGTTTCGTTTTCGGACAGACATCTATACAGGCCAACCTAATATTGCACTCAGTTTAACTTTTAAGTAACTGATGGGCACCAGTCGCCAGTCGAAAACAGCAAGTCCGTTTATGCGGCACAAGAAGACTGTTTGGTGAAACCTTTTGTACTCCCTCTAAAACTCACGTCGTTTTAGCTCCTGACAAGGACAGACAATTAAGACGTGTTAAGTGAAAGTGACTGGAAAGACAAGGTTTAGGTTTGGGTTTATGGTGGTGTACGTAGGTGCATCCGTATTACGAAGTATAAAAGCGGTGGTTAAGACGCGTATGCTCATTTATTCCGTCTAGCGAGCCGGATAACTCCAGAGGCAGGAGTGCCTCCAACGACTGCTTGATGTAGCCGCACACGAAGATGAGAAGGTGGCCAAGCCTGTCGAAACCAGAAGAACGCTGGGCGAGCGCACTTGCACATAAAAACGCGAAAGCAGCGTTGGACACTTAACGCAAACTCAGTTTTAAAAACAGAAGCTGCTCAATGCGATGGCATGTAAGCACTCAAACTGACGAAGAAAGCCGAACGCGTTCACCAAAAAAAAAAAGCGGCTGTTGATGGAGGAGGCTACTCAAGCCACAAAAGCGCCCAAAGATCATACGCTGTGCCTAGCTAGAAAAAAAGAGTGCCCAGCGAGGCAGGGGAATATTCAGCCTCCAATGTGATGGGCCAAATCTGGTGTGCGGCTACCACCTTTCATGAGCCATTCTAGAATGCGTTACGAGCCTTTGCTGTTGTTCATTTCATGATGACACCTGGTCTCGGCGGCACGTAACTGCAGTTTTTTTTCCTATCGGTATAAGCATCGCTCAATACCTCCCCTTGACTTGCGGTGTAGTTTAGTCTAGCCAACCCTTAAAGAAGTGTGCCCCGACCGCTAGAGGTCACGCTGGAAGTGCTAATGAGAGAGGTGCATTAGGTCTCAATCCCCGTTCTCGCTTTCCTTTCTTGCTTGCCGTTTCTCCAGCTCTGGGGTCGCATGAGAATTTCAACCTCCTAACCGAGTCGCATATGCCGTTTCGGCGCCTAGCTCCTGATACAAAAGTCCCTTCCGAGCTCCATGATCGAAACTAAAACCCAAGCACTCAATAAAGGGCCTCAGAAAGGGGCTCTCATAAACTTGTATTTCTGGGATGTTAAAGGGTGCTGCTTCACAAATATCCTCCAGCAAGAATTTTGGCGTGCAAACTTGTTAGATGGAAACTTGGAAGCTTGGAAGATTGTGTGGAAGCTGTGTTAGATGCACTCAAATTTTCAACTTCCGCGTCTTCCACGTCCCTCTTCTCTCGTCAATTTTCGCAGGCCAAGCGTCGGCGCTCCCCCGCCGTCCACACCAAAGACTCCACCCACTCGGCCCTGCTCCAACTGATGCCGGCGCGCGCGGCCACGGTACCTGAGTAACGTCTGAAAGAATTTGACGCTGCGAACAATTGATAACCCCCGACTACTTGCACGACGTGACGTCGTACGCCAGGTTTCGCCCGAGAAAGCCCGACAGCGCGTGTCGCCGTGAGTTGCGAAGGTGGGAAGTTTAAAAAAGAAAGTATTTTAAGTTTGTCGCTCTTGTACGCGGCATGAATGCTGGGTGGCCTGTACTCTACATAACGCAATCATTTTAAAGCCAAGTTCAAACACCCTTTTCTGTGGCCTTTTAAGATCTAAAATTGGGTTGCCCAGCATTCGGAGCCAGCTCGCGAGTGACTGAACGTCCTAGGAACGAGGCCATACCGTCGCACTATGAATTCGAGCCCACTAAACAATGTTGCGGAAGCGTACGGATTCATCGTGCCATGCAGTGTCGTACGCGGCTTCAATCTTGCAGCCCTACCATTTTGGAAACCCCCTGTGTTTCATATTGGCTCACGAGAAAAACTTCTTACACACTAATCAGATTGCCAACTATGGTAAAAACCGAAATCATGACCCCTAACGCCTTGATGATCGCGTTTAACATGCTCAATCGGGCATCACTAGCCACGACGTCTCATTTGATGCCATTTGAAGCCACGACGTCCAAGTGATGGTGACGCCTTATGTGAAAACTCTGCGGCACCTACAGTGCCGATGCTGCCGCTACCATAATTTGTGAGGTCCTCCGATTTGGGTTTGCATCACGCTTTCCACTTCTGGGAAGATCCACGCGCGACCAGGGGTTAGGATACTGATAACAAGGACAATAAGCTTAACAGCTTCAATTGCGAACGGTGTCAGTGTTCTCACCAGAGGAGATGTGGCGACCTTGGAGGCAAGAGCCAAGTCTCGTTCCAAGAGCTTGTCACTGGATCAACGGGATGTTCAGTGTTGGCTCCGCTCGACAGTAGTTGTGGTGGCTGCTGTGCTATGTGGTGGGTGCCAGGTCGTTACACTGTCTCTACGACTGTGGGTGGTCTTCCGTCTCTGGTGCCTCCGGAACAAAAGGTAAACCATTTTCGGACCGTCTCCTACGGTGTTTCTCGTCCTGTCACGGACGAGAGGTGAAGTGGTAAGCATATGTTATAGAGCAATACAGGTCGAAATGGTTTAAATAATTCTTATATTACACCCTCAGGGGTGCACACAGGGAATGTGACCGCGAGTACTGATAATAAAAAATCGAATGACATCGGGTGGCAAAGGAGGCTTTTTGCCACGGTAAACATGAAACCCTGTCTTCCACAGACTAAACGTTCATGACCTAAGGGTACTTTTTGTTTGTAGAAGTCGTATGCTCAGCTCCTGTGACAGTGAACGCAACTCAAAAGTGAAACTGAACAAGCGGGTTCATTACGAGTCTACACACGGTAAATATGCTTCATACTCGAGCCTTGAGAAAAGGTTCAAGTTATGTTTAATTTATCACAGTTATATCTTCCGTTTGTTAAAAGGCTGGGGGAATGTATACGTACCAAGCCGCCTTGTCCAGTGGAATAGCAGCTCTGTACTCTCCGCACCAGGGCGATTGATGACTATTCGCAGTACATGGGACTTCATTGCTGTAGCAGTGGTCCTCGAGTTGCTTGTGGAATGCAGTCGTTTCGACGATTGTAATTTGTATGTAGTGTTTGTATAGCTGAGGTCGTTTGATGCGCCAGGTGATTTTTTCCAGTGTTGCCGATGCCAGTGTATTGTACTGGTATCAGATATTTCGTTGCTTTTCGATGTCTTGGCAGCAAAAACGCCTGCAATCATAGAGGTGGCGACTATTTTCTAAAGTATTTTTTTTGGCAGTCGGGTCCCGCGTTGGTGGTTGTCGAGATTGCTGTGCTCTAGGGCTGTCACACTCGTTCCAGTGCTTATTTTTAATTTGTGGAATGTCGTGGCTTTGAGTCTCAAGAATATTCTGCTCCTCTTCCAGCTTGTCGTAGACACAGAGGCAGATGTTTGCTGCCACCAGAGTCCCAAATACAAGGTCTCGCTAATATTATCCTCTTTCCTAGTAGTCGCTGTGTCACAGGGTGTTCCTAACTCTTCTGTAGTGTACTTGTAACCGTTTGCGGTCTTCTCTGTTGCCTCGTTGTGATAGTTAAAAGCTTTGCTGTTGCTTGTGGAACTTTAGCGTTGTTTCGTGTCTTAATATTCCTTTGATCTTGTTCGTCTATGCTTCCTTTTGTCTTTGTTCTGCGTGTATTGCTGCGGTCGCAATGTTTTTATGGTGTTTGTGCGGTTCTTGTTTCTGCGTTAGTGGTCTTGTGGTTCGTTTTTCTGATAATCGCACTTGTGTTTGTGTATGGTTGGCAGCGGTTTGGAGGCCGCCGTCATGAGAAACAGCACCAGTGCCGCTTGCCAAATGGCTGGAAGGCCAGCATGAAGAACAGGAGGGGTGTCGCTTTGGGATTATAGGATGCCTCTTGGACCTAGGTCTTTTGTCTGGACATCTAGAGACATGGGTCTGGACGTTCAGAAGCTAATACTAGAAACCACGGCAGAGGTGATCTGGGCCGTGCTGCTCGGCAATCCTAGGTGCAATAAAACCTGCAAAAAGAATGGTGGTCACCTTAGAGATGTACTGACCAGACAGCAACCTTTTCTACCTAAAGGCGCATTATCGAACACAGAAAAAAAGCACGTAGAATATCTACGCTACGCTTTCCATCATAACCCAAGAACCAGGAGCCTCAGAGAGAGAGGGGGAGAAAACTTTTTCTTGAACCAAATTCGGGGAAGTTCTAAGCTCAAAGTCTCGGAGTATGAAAGGATTCATTGGAACCTGGCGGCTGGCTGCTTGGGCTTGATTGATTTCTTTTTGCTTATTTGGGTCTGAGCTGAGCATTAGAGCCTCCCACGTTTCTTCATTTCTAATGGTCCGTGAATTCTTTTCTAAGTGTGTGCATAAATACTTCTTTTGTTTGGGATCTGCAATCTGCAGAGTTTACAGTGCGGTTCGACTGTTATTCGATAATGACGTCATAAATTCAAACACGTGCTAAATTCAATGCAGGCTACGCGAGTGCATTGAACTGCAACTGCTGGGCAGGAAAAAATCTCGCAAAGCAACAAATTGAGAAACTTTGAGTACAGGTTCCATGGCGCGATCAGGGCGACTTGTAAGCCTTCTAGACTTATTCTGCACTGACTCCGCCGTACGAGCAACACCACGTTCTTATGATATGCTGAAGAAAAATGGCAATACGCTGAGCGGCTCGTCCCCGCATACTGCACTGTTTTGAGCAGTAAGGCCCCTTAGTTCCGAAAAACCCGACAACAGCCAAGTGCTGAAGAGCGGAAATGGCGCTACTTCTTCGCTCAGCACTCAAAGGGTCGCAGATACCAAATTTAATTTTTAACAATTATTGCTGCTTACCAGGGATTGCCTAACGTCATCAGCTGTTAGCGACATTCGCTAGACGTAGCACCGGCCAATGACACACCCGACAAAAAGTATTGGTGGTGAGTGCATAGCCTTCCAAAGCGAGTGTTATTACTAGCGAGTGTTATGCACCTATAAAAAGCATCGATGAAAAAATAATGCTCGTACACGCTATTCTCCCCATCAAATCCCATCATCCCATCATTCACTCCTACAGCATGATAAATTATCTCTGCGTTGTATGGGTGCGTTTTTATACTGCGCCAGAAAACAAGCGTGTGAATGAATGATCGCCAAAAACCTTTACGTTATCCCAATGTCTTTAGCTGCTATTTTTCAGCTTTAGAAAAAGAAGAACATATGCTGTGCTCACCGGTACTACGTCATAAGTGATCATCATCACAGGTGGGCTTCGATGAGGTCCATGGTGCAGGCATAGTATCGAGGAGTCGAGGCGCAGACGCAGATTCGGTTACCGCTTGCTTCGCGCTACCTGCAGTGTTGGCAGCCAACGAGTTCCGGGTTCCGTTCCTGCTGCTTGTCTAAGGTCAACTAAGCTGTCTTCGGCCGTTTTGTTATCTTTGTGACTGGTGTAACAGTCTTGTCGAGGCTCTGCTTTCGTTTCGTGATCGTGTCGCAAGTTTTCGCTGTATTGAAGAAGGCTGTTCTGATTCTTTTTCCTGATTCCATTGTGGTGTATTCATTTGTGCTTGTTTCAGTTAGGGTCATGTCGTGTTCTGTGTCTGAGCGTCGCTAGAAGCGTGGCCGCCATTCTCAAGACGAACTGGGTTGATGCGGATGACGTCGACACCGGGGCAGGCGCTCACTTACGTCGCTGCCAGGATGGGACGCAGCACATTCCTCACGCATGCGCAGATTTCGCCTAGATAAACGGCAAAGCAGCTCGTGGTAGGTGTCCAACAGGCGGCCTGCACCGATGACCTGCAGAGAAGCTTTCTTTGCGATCATCTGTTTAAAAGCGAAAGTATTATACAGTATGTCCAATTAGCAAAACACCCGTCATACGTCTTCCATGCCAGGAAATTTGGAGGATATCAGAGCATTTTTTGACGCGGCACCGAATTACATTACGTCATCGTGGTCAACGCATCTGCGGACATCCAGGAACCATTGCTTGGACATGGGTATTAAAATTTAGATAACTGTGCATAACATGTCGGTAACTTTCTGGAATCAGTAAGCATAGTGTCGATGCTGGAGCTTATGTACGTCAGGGAACAAAGTGCGCCAATTCGTGGTATCCCTGTCAGCAACTCTCCACACAAGATGACGAAATATGGGATCACTATGCTATTAGTGGAAAGCTTGACAGCCAGTTTCATCTAAATGGATGACTGTAATGACTGTAATGTCTCGGCGTTGATAAGTAATGAATAGTAATGGTACTCGTGTCTTGTCAGTAATTGTGGAAGACCACTTGAGTGTGACATCAGCATTACACATGCTTTCTGGAGCACATTCTTATAAACATAAAGCTCTAGCTCGCGACACACAAATAAGCCAGATGGCATAGGAGCTCACCACATTGCATTCCCTCTGGTATCGCAGGCCGCGGTGATGTTCGTAAGGGCCACAGCGAGACAGCCCGGAGTGCACCCACCCTCTTCAGTTGCATGGGTGCGATCAGTGTGCTTCCCATCTTATGCCATTCTTGCCGTTGTGCCTCCAAAGTCCAAAGTTAGTCCTCGTCATTGCAGCTGGGATAGTAGCACTAGGTGAAATCATCTGGGTTCACGGTGCTTCTCGGCGGCTGGGATGTACTGGCACCGCGGCACCACGTCCACAGGAGGCCTAAGAGCTCTCCCGTATCCCTCCCTGTCCCGTCACTGCTGCGGCCATCTTATCCCCAACGTCTTTCTAGCCTCATCTGTCCGCCTCTCCTCTTTCATGCATGTCGCAAACACAGATGTCCTTTTCCATAAAGCTTGAGTCGACAATACTAATAAATGTTTATATTGGTTTGGTTTATGAAATTAACGTCCCGAAGCAACTCTCAAGACGCTATTAGGAACGCCGTAGTAAGATGTTCCGGAAATTTCGACCACCTAGTGTTCTTTAACGTGCACTGACATCGCACAGTACACGAGCCTCTAGAGTTTCGCCTCCACCGAAATTCGACCGAAAGTACAGTTTACAGTATTTGGTTTTGGTCGTAGGTCCTTATGGTCTGCGTTCGGCTGGTTGTTTCCGTCCAAGACACTTCGACGTTAACTTTAGCCTTGCTTATTCCAGTTGTTCGAAGGTTGTGGTTCTGTTGCGCCGTTTCGTGTTCTTAGTGCTGGCGGCGAAAACCAACTGCTGCTCTCGTGCGCGAGGGATCTCATTATAGCCCTTAACTATCGATCGGGATTGTGACGTGGGTGTGAAGGTGGCTTCAGTTTTTTTGTAATGTTGGTGCTTCGTTTGGTTAGAGAGTTTCGCGTAATGAGAGCAGAGATTTCGGAGTTGTAGACCACCGCTTCCATGGTGAAGAGGATTGATGCCGCAATTTTTGCCGACGTTAAAATGATTGCTCTTCCGCGTAGGATAGGGACAGCTGAAACAGCGATGTGGTTATGTGTGTAGTCGTCATGGCAGCACCGATAAATGTGGTTGTGATTGGACGGGTTGTATATCTAGGTGGTGGGAGTTGTAGTCGGCATCAATTTGTCTTTGAATGGTGTCGTACTCTTGTAGTGAATCGCAGGCATATCTTTTGCAGTGTTCAGTGCCTGTATTCTTCATGCGTTGCTGTTGTGACGTTGTTAGTGTAGTCCATGTGCCTATGTTCTCCAATGCGGCGCAAAACAGCACGCAACAGGAAATGAAGTGCTGCCACACAGGTGAATGTGTTGAAAAGGTGTGTTTCCCGCCCATGAGGAACAACAGGAGTGCCGGCGAATGCACCCAGAGAATTCCATGGCCGCCGTGTCAGGAGGCGCAGACTGAGCTTTCTAAGAGGATACTACTTTTTATAGGAGTAGAGGGTCTCCACACCGCTGACAGAAACAGGAATGGTACGCCTAAGCGAAAGCTCTGCAATGGCGAAAATCACCGGTGCATGAATGACAGCAGGAATGACGGCGTTCCTGATGCAGGAGTGGTCATAGTCGTCGTGGCAGATGGAATTACTGCTACTGTGGTTGTGGAGGGTTGATGCATTGGGTGTAGCACACATTCTCTGTCGTCTGTTGTGTTCCGTTGTGCATGTGGTGTGGGCGAACAGGGTACTGCTTGAAGAAAAACAATTCCGTAGTCCTTAATTTCTTAACAGACGAACGATGTTAGTAAGGCTGCTTGTCTGTGGAAATCGCTGGTATCGATGCGGTGGTTAAAGCTTTCCTTGCGGTGTGTTTATGAGTGTAGTTAATGCTGCTAATATTATGGCTGCTGCGGTGATTGTACAGGAAGGGTGCATTGGCACCTAGCCCATGGTGTTGTCTGCTGGATGTTGTGTTTCCATTGTGCACGTGTCTGTGTGGGGAGAGAAAGGGGTGAGAGGGTCCCCAAAATGTCGGCTTGTAACCGTCAAGAAGTACAGGAACAGTGGCGCCGCAGAGAATGCACTGAAAACGTGAAGATCACTTATAGATCACTTAGTCTTGAAGGACAGCACAGCGCCCCTGTTCTGTATGCAGCGGTGGTGTTGAAGCTCTATGGTGTTTTCTACTTGGGCTATGCATGTGCTTTAGGTGCAAGTAGTCTTGTGAAGTAGTTTCGCGTGTAAATCGTGGTGACTGCAATGAGTGGTTGTGCCTGCGCAGGTTGTATGTATTGGTGTCTAGTGCAAGATATTTTCTGCTGGGCTGTGTTCCGTTTGGGAGTGTGGTGTACATGTCTAAAGTCACCTACACTGAGCAAAGCAACCGCCAAAGGAGCACCCAAACCAATTTGTCCAAGAGGCTTAAGTTCACCAATTCATGAAGAACAGTAGGTGTGCCACCACGATCATCACTAAGGCCACAGCTCCGCGCCTCGAGTTCGAAGCTTGAATTGTGCCAGCAAGCTCCAGAAATGCCAGTGAGTCGGTGACAATGAGCCAGGCCCAATTACCTGCAAGAAATTGAAGATTCGGGTTCAGGATCCGGAAATTTTCCCTCCTTACAGCGTTAATTTTTTTCTCCTGCGAATAAACACTGTAAATTGTTTTTAGAAGATTGCTAAAGCTTTCGGTCTATTTGTGCGCAATTGTATGAGGGGTTTCATTTCCCTTCGTTAACAAATTTGCAAAACATCGAAATTGGGAAGTGACTGGACAAAGTAGGTGGCAGATGTCAGAGTGGTGCTTAGATATGGACAGCACATTACTCGGCAACTTTCGCGTAACACTTCAGGGTACGTGGGCAGAGCAGCAGAGATTTTTATATCGTCTGCCACAGAAGCGTGAATTCACCGTCTCGGTCCCACGTGGAGCAGAGGTAATTTCATGCAGTGTAACGGGGCCTCGCCTAGGATCGCGGATAGAACAAAACCAAGTGCGCGTGCTCATAGCAGCAAAGTCACAGTCAGCCATGACTTGTTTCATTACACCAGATTTCTGCTCTTGAATTCCTCTAATCGGGGTGCTATATTTCCTCTGTCTGAACCGCAAACTCTGGCGACGTGTGCATATTCTAAAATTAGAGCCTTTAAGAAAATGGAGTATGTTCAATGAACTGATCTGACATCTTTTAAAACGCTCTCTCCTCAAAGCGATCGTTTCAGGTAGGTAAACGATAAAACGTTTAGTCAAATAAAACAAATATGCACAGCTAAAAATGTGCTATTCTGATCATATGCTATTCTGCAAAGTACTGAAACCTGAACAGGAGGTTACTAGCAGTCCCTATTTGTGCTGCTTCAGCCCGCATCGATGATCGATAGAATTTTCATCTCAAACTAAACATTTTTTTTGCATTCCTTGTCAGCACCATCCTCGCAAGTGGCAGACATTGATATTAATGGTTTCAAGACCGGATTCTGACCGGATGTCACTAAATATCCGTAAATATGCAATGCATTCACATTACTGTTATTTATTTATTCGCAGCCGCAAGCCTCTTTCCCATTTACTTTTCCGGGTTATTTTTGAGCGCGCTGTGACTGGACGCACCAAGCTCCAAAATTATCGACTGCTTGCTCATAAGCATTTTAATCCAATATTACATACAGGGGCCTCGATCCCTAATGTTAATTAAATAAATACTACATCAAACAGAGAGAACGCCCTTGAATGTCACATTTTTGCTGAAGGCATTAAAGAAGCAATATTGATGAAGGCTTGAGGATAAACATTGCTATACAGTGCAGTGCACGGGGCCAGGGCATATGAGAGACAACGCTGCCAAACGCGGGAATTTCCAGTGTATTTCGTAGCATCTACTCTACGCTAATTACTTTAGGCAAAGGCTAAAATTATGACATTTTTAGAGCAATTGCGGTCTTAAGGAGTCGTGATCACCAGCGGCCGTGGCCCATATTTTGTAGCATAAGCTACGCTAGGCTAGTAGAAGAGAGTTACGGAGTGGCTGTCCGAGGCCACAGCTGCGCGCGCGACGTAACCATGGCAACCAGCTGCGATGTTCCACAGGTGTTCCGCTGATGCACCGCGCCGCACCTATCCTCAAAATGTTTTGCAATTTCCTCTTTCTCCCTTTCTTATTTACCTCTCTCCTTTATCCCTTATCTTACGGCGCATTTCGGGTGTCTGCCAAAATGCGACCATTACTGAGCCATTTCCTTTCCTCAAAAACCAAAGAAAATTCAGGGGGCACTTCTGCGATCTAAAGTCCGCGTGGCGAAAGCCTTCGGCGGTGCGCGGGACAACTTGGGTGTGACCCGGGCCAAATTTGGGGTTGGTGTTTCGCCGTAGTCCAATTAGGCTGAGCATCGATTTTCGTGCAAGTCAGCCAAGGTCAAATGTCGGGGTAGACCCCGGCCCAAGTTTGGCGGTCACCGTGGACATCGATTTTGGTGCAAATCGGCAGAGGTCAAATCTACGGAGTGACCCGAGCCAAATTTGGGGGTCACCATGGTGTTCGTCGTAGTCGAATTAGGCTGGACATCGATTTTGGCGCAAATCGACCAAGGTAAAAATTTCGGGTTGACCCAGGCCAAATTTGGGGATCAGCATGGTGTTCGCTATAGCCTACTTAGGCTGGAGATCGTTTTTTGTGCAAATCAGCGAAGGTCAAATTTCGGGTGTGACCCGGGCCAAATTTGGGGGCCACGATGGGGTTCGCCATAGTTGAATTAGGCTGGCCATCGATATTGGTTCAAATCGGCCGAGGTCAAAGTGTGGGTATGACGTCGCCTCCGTTGCGTGACTTCCGGGTGGCCATGTAATGGACGGACACGATCTCGATTGGGAGTATGAGCCGCTGGCGTTCATTGGATTGATTGGCTTTGTCATCGTTGTTGATGCAGTTCGTTTTCACGAAACGAAAGGCGCACAACTTTCGTCCCTGGGTCAGTACAC